>NW_019522902.1:0-99648 GCF_002814215.2 Seriola lalandi dorsalis | reverse complement strand
TCTCAAAAATGTTTTCTTTTTTAAATGCACTTAATATTCATACTTGAAATACCATAAATGGGACACCCATACCAAGATAAGTTAGATAATAGATAGGTTCAGACAATTTGATACACGTTGAATCCATAATGAGCAAACAAGTAGCAAAACATTCAAGGGGGTTGTACATGTTCACTACGCCTGTATCACTGACAAAGACCATGTAAGGAAATAAGATTAAAAAAAAAAGAGGGAGGAATGTTTGACCCTCTTTCTCGTCACACTGTGCCAAAACATGGCATCCCTGTCGGGTGCATTGTATCCTGGCTTTACGAGTAATCCACCGATATGGACGCATCAGCTGTTAAGCAAAGAGCATAGGTTCTCCCTTTTGAGTGTATCCACTAACTATGACTGGGCATGTGCAGAATCACAAAAATAAGGCACATAGATGCTACAGTAATTCGAAAGCTAGAGACGTAATCATGGTCTGTCCAAGTTAAGTTATGACAATTTGAACATGTAAATGCACAGTCTCTTTGGCAGAAACAGACCACTGGTTTTCATTACATTATTATGTTTCTGTGGTACCTGTGTCAGTCAGTAGCTTGGTAGCCTCCAAAACTTTCTCTGTGTAAACTCCAGGTTCATAATTGTCCATTTCAGAAGTGACCACATGGACAACTCTGGCAGCTCGGCCTCGAATAGCCCCAGCAGTGCGATCCAAACCATCAACATCTTTCTCCTGCAGAGCGATGACACACTTATTCACATCCTCCAAGATGTGGTTCTCTGGGGACACAGAACATTGATGCAGTTATTAGTGTATACTTTTTATTAGATGAACACTTTGCTCCAAACATGCCATCAGCCTGCCTGGTATACTGGTATTTTCATTTATTTCATCCATGACTTGCTAAAAAGAAGCAAATTCAAAAATGGAGCATGTTCATATTAGTAATAATGACAAAACACAGAGTGAGGAAATTCTCAACCTTCATTCTGTGTTTGTATAGGGCTGAAATTAAGAGGGCCACTGGGAGGCTTAAATGTAGGATGGGGAGGGCTGAAGACAAATTCTCAGATTGCTTATTAATGGGGAGCCTGTAAAATGCAAATGTCCACTGTGTAAATTACAGTCTGTCCTTGGCTGGAGGTGAGAGAAGTCACTCTGCTTAATGCTTAATGAGAACTCTTTAAGGGTATGCCTGACAAACCATTTGTGTGCTTTAACACACGTGACAGGATGTCAATTTCAGACGTAGTTCTGCTGATGCTTCAATGCTTTACTCCGTGGAACCCAATCAGCCTTGGTATGTATGGCTCTCATCAGAAGAGACTAATACTACAGATCCTTTACAGCTGTTTTAACCCCTCTTAAGAGAGGTCTTAAATGCTTTGTGCAAATCTCTCTTAATTCTAACCAATAGTGTTGTCTACCAATAAAGAGTGCACTATCTGTTTTCACATTTCAAAACATCACAAATCCTGATCGTTCCAACAGTACAACACATTCTTTTGTCCCTTCATGGCAGTAACATGCAAATGAATAGCACTTACCAGAGACACAAAGGAAGTCATCAATGGATGTTATGTCATCAACAGCATCAGTGAGGACGCGGACCTGCTTCTCCCACTGCTCCTTGAACAAATCCATATTGTCCTGGGCCACTTTACTGTTGGGCTTGGCAGCAAGGGCTAACGCTGCATTAATCACCTGTAATCACCCAATTATAGCCATTAAAGCTCCATTACAGCATAGCCCTCAGCCACAACATTTGCATAGGTTGATTGCACGAAGCCCCCCACTCTTCCACCTCAGTGTTGGGACTGCAGCATGAAGCCAATTCATTCCTGGCAGTGATTATAGACACAGGGTGTTTTGAAGGATTGAATGAAATAAAACTAATAGCTGCTTGTTTTTGAGGAAGAAACATCTGTGGGTATCAAAGCTGAGGATGAATGGGAGTCATTAGATGAGATTAAAAAGAGCAGTGGCAGCAAAGTGGAGAGCTGGCGCAGCTCAGAGGTACAGATGAGGGACTGGTATTTAGCATGGTAAGACATATGAAAGATGGGTTCAATGGTGGACACAACACATGGACAGCAAGACTTCAGGTATTGATGTTTCAACTTTTTTCCCTTGCCCCACCTGACTGCTCTATATCCACTATGATGTATATGAAATTAAAACCACAGAGTTGGGTCAAACCATTTGCAGTAAAAATATTTATTAATATTTAATTATGTATTTGCAGGTTTTAAGACATGCATGGAAGATCGTTTTGGATGGAGGGGTAGTATATGAATAAGTGAAGCCACCATGTTTATAAACTTTCATTTTTATATTGCCAACTCTAGTGCCAGTATTAAAACACAATTGGCAGAAACTCAAAGAGGTGCACAATCAATGAACTGGGTAGAAGTTGACGACAAAACTACCAAAGTACCTGTGGGCAGAGAGTTTCCAGTTGAGATGCTGCCATGCGGACCAGCTTCACTCCCTCCTCATTGTTGGAGATGGAGCATGCCAGGTTGGCCACCTAAGAATAAAAGAAAAACACACAAATCTACTTTTTAGCCAGTCAGAGACTCTGACACAGAATTATTTTGAGAAAAAAGAGAGCAATACATAGATACATAATTAAACTTAAATAAGTTCATTAAGGGAGCCTGGTTTCGAGATTCTTCTCTATCAGAAATGGAGCAGCTCTACAACATAACTAATCCCTGTGGAATACAACCCCACTGCTGAGGATTAATTTATAAAGCTGCTAAAATCATACAATATGATGCCACAGAGGGGAAAAAGGCAGAAGTAGGAGGGAAAACAAAAGCTACGCTGCTGAATGAATAGATAAAATAAAAGTTTTGTATTTGTTTCCCAAAAAATAGTTCATTTTCTCAAAATGCAAATATAAGTTGTAGCTGCTAACTCAAGGACTGGGTTATTCTCAGCGACTAAATCACAAGGCTGCCAGATTGCCATTACACTCCTGGAATCAGAGAGGAAAATATTCCTGACACTTTCAAAAACCGAGCAGTCGAGTGAGAGCTGGAGTGCTGAGGTAAGCAAGTCTTGCTTTGTGGCTGCCAACGTTTATGGTTTGTGAGTATATTTTCATGTATTGACCAACAAATCAAGCTCTCCCACAATTATTTGTAAATATTCTCGCATCTTCCACAGTAACATTATGCTTCTACTCATATTCAGAAAATTTAGGTCAGATACTATGAAGATTCCCATTGGTTGGTTGGGATGTGCTGGCAACAATGCTGAAACAGAATGCCTGGGATGTGAGGAACTGTGCCAAAGTAGGATTATCCAATAGACAGAAAATGTGCTGAAACATAATCAATTACAAAGGCAAAAACCAACGGCTGATTGCATTATAGCAGGAACAAGGACTGAAAGGTTTTTAAGAAAAAAAAAAAAAAACCTGGGCCTTATTTTTGTAGCTGCAGCCATCAATCTGTTATATTCACCAATTCAAATGCTGAGATCTGGGTCACGCAGCAACATAAGCAGTGAGAATCTCATATGTTGTAAACAAAACTCTATTTTTACAATAACATCTAAAATTGAGTGCAACAGAACTGTCAGTTATGATCATACGCTGCATTTAAGTACTACATGCAGTCACAGCTATAGTCGGATTGGGCAAAGCCAAACTTTGCATTTGAAAATCAAATGAATATTCATAATGGATAGCTTGGGTATTAATCTTAATATTTGTAATTATTTTCTCTTCAAAATAACAAGGTTACAAATACAATTTTTCATTCAACTTGTGCCATCCACTGATTGCTCATGTTTGCCCTACTGAACTCTACTGAGTTCTAGGGTCTTAAGATTTAAGCTGGTAGATAAAATGCTACTACAAAAGCATAGAAATGTGGGGCAAATCTATATAAATAATACTCTGGTTGTTAAAAAAAATTCCTTTAAAGCGTTGGTGGTGGAATGCCTCACTGGCTGCAAGAGTGGCAGAGTGGATGAGTGTATGAAGGATCCTCTCCTCATCACTCTCCTCAATTCTACAAGATTTTTGCTTGTAGAATTCTACAATTGTGCTGATGAGACGCATTTATGCCAGTGCGCTGGTGATGCACAAAAACATTGATATAAACATATCCCACATCACTATGCAAACACATGCAGGGACCACAGGGAGAACATTCAGCAGCCTCAGAGGAGGGGTGAGAGAGTGGGTACATAAAGAAAAACTGGGACTTTGAGAGACCTGTGTTTTTACTTTCATGATCTTTCACATAAGGTTTCCTCTTACTCTCACCACGATACCACTGGGAGAGCAGCCATTTCAGAATAAAGGGACTGTAGAGGAAGCAAAATAAGAAAATTCTACCCTAAAGTCAACTAACACCATTCCACTTGGCATGCTGTATCATACCATTTAAAGTGTCAGGGGAGTCGGAGTTTACCAAGTCTGTGCAAACAATTACCACCAGTCTTATAGTTATATACAAACCTACACTTGTTCAAGAATATGCATTTTATTCAGTGACAACAAACATCAATGTCAAATCACTTGAAATGCAGAAGGACCAGCAATTAAATTATGCTATCTGTGCAGATACACAAATCTTTATCATTATGGCCCCATCACAGTATACAATTCTTGCCGTACTATCTCTTTAACTACAATTCAGTGCACACTGGCTTCGTAGAAATGCTGTGTGCAACTATGTATAATGTGATGCATATTATACAGATTAAAATAGATGAGATGACAAACAGAGCTTGTTGTGATCAGAAACGTGTACCACTACCGTCTCATTATTCCGAAATTATGCACTAACAGCACGTTCAATGAATCACACTGTGTCTCACATATCATGCAAAATCATTTGTTTTCTTCTTAATAAAAAGACTTTAATGCTTAGAAAATGCAGTCAGAAAGCTAAAGTAGTACAGCCAGACAGGGGTAGATACCAGATCGTAAATATTTCCCCTTGCCTGCCAGGAGAGGAAGGAGGACAGGAGGAGAGGAGGGGAAAGGAGGAGAATGTGTTTTGGAAGCTAAATACTTTATGCAATGTCATCGTTGTGCTAAATAAAATCAGAGGTAAAAATGTGACGCTGTAGTTTTTTTAGTAGCTCTCTTAGTAAAAAGGTTTGAAACTTGATTGAAGGCCAGTTATGCTTAAAAATCTTATTTTTGTTTTGTCTTATTTTTTAACAGAAAAACTTGTACATTGCTTCATATATGTACATTTCCCTGTAAACATGTATGATAAACAAGATTTTATCCCAGTTTAATTATACTATAAAGAATTACAAATGCAGAACACGGTTCTCCCAGTAAATTCTGGCTTCCAGCTGCTGATTACATTATTCCATTGGATCACTGGTCACACTCGATGTTGGTATCTCTACATCTTGACTTGTCATGTTACAAATATCTATGACTATGACTTTTCACTCCAAAATTAATAATCAAAACAATTTCCCCTCAAAGCAATAATCTACTTATCGACATAACATTAACAAACCTCCTATCTAATGTCACTGCATTCCTTTTGCCTGGTAAAGAGTTTGATGTAAGTCAAATTTAATTCATTTCATCATTTCCACCATTGTTCAGCTATCAATCTTAACATCTTCTCATTAGGATGAAGAGACACTTATTTTTTTGTCACAAGAAATTCATTCAAATGGATTTACAGTATCTGATGAGGACATTACAGATTGCTGTTTATTCAGCTGCCTTTCCAGTTTACTTTTTCACTCTGCTAACTCAGTGCTGAAATCTCCACAGCGTCCTGGGCACACTGGGACCTTTAAGAAGATGGCCTTGAGGTAAAAACACTAAGCTCAGTCTATTTTTTCCTCTGCTCTTAAGATGATGAATTTCACTGCTTAAATGGCCTACAAACATTGGAAAACCATTAAACCACTAGATTTGGCAACAAATGTCAATATCAACCTCTATTGCCATAATTTTCTTTCCAATGTGACTACATTTGAAGGGTTCTGTTGTCAGGTAAAATAATCTCGATTTTATTCATTCAGACATGAAGAGAATTTTATCATACAATTTCAGGCTGTTGTTTGATAGCTTCCACAAAGGCTATCAGTAAGATTTTTACGCTGCAAGTAAATGAAACTCATTAAGTGAAGCTTTTAATTTAGCTTTATTTTATGATATAGACATTAGGTTTCAAAAGACTGATGTTCTGACAAATACGCGTAGAGAAGAGGCCTACAAATGAATGTGGGTCAGTCATAATGTTGCTTTCATACAAATGTGTGTGAAGTAATGGACCATTTGCCTTTGGGCAGCCTACACTTGCACAACTCATGATGTCATACAAACAGAGGCTGAGATTGGTGGCACTTTTTTGTTCCTGACTCTGAATAGAGAACATATTACATTTCCAACATATTCACTGGCTTTGTTTTATAAATAACCAAACATTTTGTTTTTTCTCACTCTGGGCCTTGCAACATCATTCATTTACATCTGTAGTGTTTGGCAGAAGCTCTTTTCTTGAGCAACTTACAATACCGTTCAATACCCACTTTGCACAATGCATTTGCAGGGAAATGTCAACCATTTTCAGTCAGAGGTGAAAGCCAAGAGTCCTACTGTGACTTACCTATTGCTCAGCTGACTGCATTAATGTTGAATTGCTCTACAGGCATATTTTCCATTAGAGATGCACTGATCGATCAGCTGCCGATTGGAAAAGGCCAGTTTGCAGTGTGAAAGTCTGCGATTGGTGACCGGCTGATCAATTTCAGATATCAAATTTAGAATACCGGTCAAAATTACCCTCATGGGCTAAACAATGGTTCACATCATGCACACAACGACACAGCCACACAGACACACCCAACATGCCGTCAACATGGAAGTTCTTCACCGTGAATGAAGAAAAGACAAAAAGCTCACAATTTGTAATACCTGTAAGGCCAAAGGAAATCAGGGAGGAATAACCACAAAAACATTCGGAACAAACTTAATCGAACACAATTACCTCGCTGAGAAATTTAAAGAATATAGCAAAAGCAAAGTGGCTAAAACTAGTGCCACATCACTTATCTCACCTGTACAAGACAGATATACTGCATCTCGCACACGTGTGTCCCCACCACAAGCGTTGCTGGCGTGCCTTGCATAATGGCCATCAATAGTGTAATAGCAATAATAATGATAATAATCCATCATTGTCCATAAATCAGCCCAGAAAGTTGCAATCAGTGCATCTCTATTTTTCATAAAAAATGATTCAATGCTTGATTGTTCACTTAAAAATGATAAAATGTAACATTGGCTGCTCATAAAAGATCGCAATTCCTAGCCACAATGAATGCATTCTGGCATCAAACCCCTCTCATATTTCATTACAAACAATAAAATCACTTGGAATAATTACTACCATATCAACTTTAACTGACTATTGCGTAACTGAAACCCTAAAATGGTATTTTAGAGGAGAGACTATGCGTTTGTCAATTTACTAATAAAATCCTCACTACACTCTGAGACACATCTCTGCCTCAGTTCACTATGGCAAAAATGAATCAATGGCTGGTTGCGTCTGTTCTGCCTCTACATTGCCTTTGGATGCAATCACGTCTCCTCTGGAATTCATTTAACATCTCAGCATACCTTAACATTAATTCTACGGTCTACATTAATGTCTTTTTTGTGTGTGTATTATCTTGAAATGTTATTTGAATGTGTTTATGAATTTCATTTATGTTTTAGTGGTGCCTTAATGTGAATTGACTGTGCCACTAAGAATTTTTACCCAAGATAAACAAACGCTTACAAGTAAAAAAAAAAAAAGAAAAAACACACTACAGATTCCTTGAGGGGTTTTGAACCATCTACAGTACATGGTTTTTAGTACAATGCTTTGAGTTTTATTGGTTACAACAGTGTAACTAGCAGAATTATGTTGGGATTTTTTATCATCCTTAATAGGGCTACACGATTTGAAAAGAAATCATATTGCGATTATTTTTGGCAGATTTTGAGATTTCAGTTGGAATGGTAATTTTTGTGTTTCATTTTGACTGAAATTTTTTTTTAAATGATGAGTGATTTTGTTATATTTTGTACCAAACAAACATGTTTACACATTTTGGTACATCTGGAGAATATGATTTGTAGACCAGGCATCTCTGTAGCACCACAATGCATATGGTGCTAACAAAGGACAACAATGTTGTGACACATTTTACCTTTATCAAAAAATAATTGCAGCTCCTGTGATTTAGATATTGTACTTGGCCATATTGGGATTTCGGTTATACTTTGATTAATTGTGCAGCTCCGATCTATAATATTCTATAATTTTATAACCAAAACCTGTGTCCATACTGTGTTCTATTATCCTCATTTGACGAGCACCCCCCGAGTTGCGCAGGAGTGCGAGGGCCCGTTCATTGCTGCTTGCAGCTTTAATTTAACTTTTGTTCACCCAATCAGTATCCCTTTTTTCTCAATGCATCATATACAGACATCATAATTCATGTTTGGCCAATTCTAAAGACACAACACCTATATGCTATTCAATGGTGCTCCTTGGATATATAACTACAATCCTAATTTTATATGTGACAAAAAATACTTTTGCAGATGAATCATACTGAGAATGGAATCAAGCTAGTGATTTAGGTAGACATGTAAATTGGACTGGTAATAAAATATTTTGTCTAAAACACTTATAGCGAAAAGTGAAATGTATGGCGGTACTTCTTGCAGTACATTTTTCCTTCAGTTTCATTGTTTACATTTAATTGGTGTATAGAGTAAAGTTTGTTCTGTCCCATGCACAGCTGAAAAACACTTTTATGACCTTTATCATCTATGCTTAGATGGACACCACAGAACTGCCTCTTTCAATGTTAATTGTGAGAACTCATTATATCCAACTGCATTTAGCAACTGGGAAAGTATTTTCATTTAATGCGATTTATCCGTCACATGAGTAATTCTTAACCATAGCTGTTCTGCTTTGTATTACTCATCCAAGTGTTATAAGCAGGAATAGTACGCAAGCATTAGGGAAGTCCATCAATGTCATGCTCTAATGCCACTACTGACACTCTGGCCTTCAGGAACTACTTAAGGGTCTTCTCCCCAGTGTGGTCCCCTTTTCCCTCTGATGCTTCAGCGGTTTCACAGTAAATGCTTATGCTGCCCTTCTCTTTCTGAACTAACTGATCCAGCTACACTCATGGTCATCTGCCCATGGGGAGAAGTCACTTTCAAATGTCAGCACATGATGCTCTAACACAGGCATTCTAGAAATTGAAGGAGTGACCACTAATAATGACAGATGATGTTTTTGTTAGCTTGTTGCTCATTGAGTCTATCACTTTGCCTTACCTTTGCATTTGCATTCTTGTTGCTATGTATACAGCATTGGAGACATAAAAACCGTCTTTTCAAAAAGCATGCTCTATTAAGACATGAGGGCAGCTGCAGTAAAGGAAAAGAAGCAGGATGCAGTAAGTCCTTTTCAAGATATTTGGTTTTGTAAATATAACTATAGCACACGTGGAGTTTGTCAGTAAGAAGTCATACATCTATCTGTTGTGGCAAGGATTACATTTTTCCAGAGGTAGCATTTATCCTTGAGTTGTGATTGTTTCACTCTTTTAGTTCTGCTTAAAAATGTGATTTGTTGCTATAAGCACAAATAACAATGTTCTGTTTGTCTGCTCACTATAGCATCACAACATCAGATTAGAGTCAGCATCGCCTTCAATTTACAAAATGCTGCTAGAAAGCTTTTGTGTGTGTTGTATGTCTCTCTTTCTCACACGCACGCACGCACGCACGCGCACACACACACACACACACACACACAGTGAAAGACGAAGACAGCGACCACAGAAAATAATTTTAGTGTTTACAGCTTTGTTTTCATTAGGGAAAAAAGATTCCAGATTGCAGTTTTCAGAGACCTTGTAATCCTAAAGTTGTATCACGAGGGATTCTCTGAGCACAGAGCCACAGAGAGAGAACACAGAAGCTGGATGAAGACTGATTTTTAGAATAAGCTAAGTTAAAATGTCCATGACCAATGGGACGGAGATGAAAAATATAAAATGTTCTATATTTGGGTCACATCAGAATCCTACATTACCTCGATCAGCTTGTTGGCATGCTCACGGAACACCTGTGCATACTCCTTGACTTCTTTCTCGTTGCCATTCTTCGCAGCTTCAATCAGGACCAAGAGGGGAACATTGGTCTCCAGGAATGAGTCAGAGACATGGTCCATTACAGCTTTACGCAGCTGTGAAGTAGGAAACGAAACAGCACTGTTACAATAATACATCCCCTTGTGTATATGTATTGACATCTAACAGTTCAGCTTGTTCACCTGACTACATAGCATATCATCCCTTCATATACAAGATAAACACTATATTAGCCGAACTACAGATAAACATTTGCTCCTTGTGAGAAAATGATACAGCTTATATGTTGTTTACATTAAAATATTTGTGAGTGCAAATACTGAAGTCGAAGAGATAATGGAAAAAAAAAATTAAAAAAGAGAGAGAAAAACTAAAAAAAACAAACCTGTCTGCGAAGATCTCTGGTTTTCTTTGTCATCCTATCGATGGCTGTGTTCAGAGCATCACTCCTGTCCTTTCTTCCTGCCTGAACCATGAACATGGGAGAGGAGTTAAAGAGTTAGTACAGTGACAGCTGTTTTCAACAGATCATTTGTGGATGCTTACATTGTGATGAGAGCAAGGATCACACTGAATTTAAACAATATGTGTCTCAGTCTGAAAAGATTAAACAATCTACAGACTATAGTGAATAAAGGCGAAAAGGAACGAATCTACAGACACAGTGTATTCAGGATACGTTACTGAACCTGTATCTCTACTATATGGTTCCTTTAGCTGATTCGATCCCTTTCTTGCTTTCTCTTTTTTTCTTTAACTTTTTTAGACAATTAGGGTAGTTGGACAACTAAAACATGTTGTTTTAACATTTGTGTGTGTGTTTGCTAACTAAAATTATAGAATTTGCAGTAGTTTCTCTAAAAAGAACTGCAGTGTGTGGCCTTTTTGTGCAACTGCAGTAAGATTAAAAACTGGCAAGTCAGCTGTAAAAAAAAAAAAAAAAAAAATGAAAAAGATTCTTTCAAGAACTTTCTGCATGAGGTTAATATACCATGCTGTTAGATGCTGGTGAGTATATATATCAGAATGTTCAGTTTGATATTAATTAATATGTTCGAATAAAGTTATAAGGGCTGCATCATGTGAAGGACTAGACGTAAAAATAAATTAATATTATTCATTCGTTCATTCATATGTTGTTGTAAGTTTGAATTAGAGAAGAGGTGATATTCCAATTTTAGTGCAGCTAGTGCTCTGCAGATATGCAGCCTGATCCATTTCTGATCCTTTTATTTATTGTAAATCATTGTGCTCTGGGTAGACCAGCTGTCAAAATCGCCCGATTGCTCTCTGTAAAACACAGGAATCATTTTCTAACTCGTGGCATTGAGAGTGAACTATGGAGCACACAAACAAACAAAGGCCAACCATTTCAATTAATAATATACACACACTGAAAGCATTGCATCAGTAAAAGGAACAGCTGCTTTGGGTTAAAAAACAACTGATTTGCATCTGTATCAGTGCAGCATTCCATGCGCACCACATCCACTGAAATGTTAAAAGTGCTGCTGTTGTTTGCAAACTGTGAGTACTGTAGAGACAATTGCACAATATATTAGAGTAAACCTTTAAACGCAACATGTGACGATTCTAAATATTTAACATCTCAAATAAGGATATGGGACTAATAAAATTTGATGATTTGGGAACCCCTAATTTTAAATAGGTTTGTCTTAGTGTTTTCTATTATTTCTAAAATCCATTTGCCTATCCAGTTGCCTAACTAAAATTGTACTGTAAGAAGTTATTCGTATAGCTCAATGTTACATAAACTTTTTTTCTGAAACCTGGAAACACTGTTCTCAACCAATTAAGGTTTGACTTGTGAGAAAGAGTTGACTTCCTAACATCGTTACCAAGCAAAAACACTTGACAGACTGACTATGTTTGGGGAGAGGTTGACATGCTGACAATCATGTCAGCATTTTCAAATAGCTGTGTTCATCCCCTTCAACCTGAGACCAGTGTTTTAACAGATCTCCATTTAAGGGTATGAAACACACCAGCTTGGAATCTGTTTGCAGACGGACATCCAGAGCTAAAATGAAAAAGTACACATTTATATCTGTGGACATGTTCTACTGCTAATAAATAAAATGCAGCTGTACAAACGTTAATTGCTGTGACAACCGAAAAAAATGTTAAGCAAAACTGAAAATAATGTTCTAATCTCTTGTCCGCATTTGTATTTTTTCTCATATTCAATAGGAAATTTCTGATTAAAAGGTTACAATTTATTCCACATGGGTAAATGTGTAAATTATGTACAGTATCACTGCAACATACTGGCAGTAGTCACACAGTTAAGCACTAGGCAGGAGTCAAAGCTCTAACCACTGGTCCCTACTGAGAGCAGAGATGTTCAGTCACATTCTGCAAACTGCTCAAGCAAAAACTTAACATCTAAAACTTTCAGGAGGGACGGAGCGAACGAGAGAAAGAGAGTGAGAGACAGACAGATAGATGGACAGATAGTGGAGAATAATAAAATTAGAGCAAAATTAGATGAACAGGAAAGGGCAACAGAAAAAAAGGCAAAGATCCAGTTGGACTCTGGGCTGTTCATCCCACTTATAATGCTTAAATCAACTGCGACATAACGCCATGGATGGCGGTGGCACTGACCTATCCCCATCCCCCACTGCCCCTTGCCCATTGGGGGGTTGTGTGCATAGTTAGGGGCTGGGGGGCTCCAACGGCACTAATCCCCTGTGATTTTGTGCCGACTGGATGCAGTGCTGTGGTAGGGCTTTAGTCTGCTCTGCCCCTACTCTCTCAATCCTATTTCATTCATGCCTAGCCTATATTTCATTTCCACGCCAGAGGGTTCTAAAGCACTTCTTCAGGTGCTTATTATGGAGGCAGTTTCTCTGCGGCATCTTTTATGATACTCAAGTGAGTCTCTATCCATCTCCTTCAGGACAGATTTAGGAACATCCCTTCTCTACAAAACCACTAGTCCACTGGATTATAGAAAAATTCAATGGAAATAAAGTATGCTCCGAGAGTCAAATGATCACTGAGTTCTGTGATATTGCTTTTTGATATTTCTGCAAGTTCAGTTAATTGGATGTCCATTTATAATTTTTTGTTTATCTATTTATTTTTCTAATGCTTTTTAAACAGCTTGAAGTCCAAATGGAAAGCTAACACCCATCAAATAGAAGGAATATCCATCATGCCCCCTGAGAGTTAAGCGGTTTTTCCCCATGTTTTCCACTCTCACATTCTACTGAGGCGTCCCAGTGAGACATGTAATCTGGCACAATAAATGTGGAGAATGGCAGCAGCATGCTGGTCAGCTGACCTCAAAAGTAACTGCCAGATGCATGTGTTGTCTTATGATCTGAGAATTATGCAATAAAATTAATTGGGTCAAATTAGGAGTAAAATTTGGTACCATCAATTTTTTAGGTTGTCTACACAGTTCAGTGATTTTGTGATTTTAATTTAGTTCTTCAGTATATACTTTTCAATAATAAAATTAAAAGATTTGTTTCAGTTAGACAGTGGAAATTTAACAGGAGTTAAAATCCATGTCATATAACATTACAGTAAAATAATCAAAGAAAAAAGTAGAGTGGGGTGTGGCTATCTCCAGCAATCTGAGGTTATGTTTATGTAAAATATGCTTTTGTGAAGTAAGGGATGACAGCTTTAAACTGCTTTAAATCTAGCTCATTGCAATTACTTTCACACCCATCTCCACCCACATTAAATAATTAAGGAAAAGTCTGAATTTTCATGCAGTGCAGAACAGACATCACATTCTGTTTAGCACTCTAAATGGTGCTGAAATATATCCTGCTTTTAACAAAACCATAAATCAAATCCATTTGCTCAATATCAAAGAAATATTGTTAACAGCATTTTAGTTACTTTGATCTCACCTTATGTATCAAACCATCAAGCAAGTATTCGGCCCCGTCTATTACATGTTAAAAGCTAGCCTAATTTAACTTCAGAGCAGCTGGCCATACATCATATGCCTGTGCTCAAATTAAAGCACTGCACTCACGATATGTAAATTATGAATATAAGCCAGACACCCTATGTTACCACTGCTATAGCATACTCCTATGGCAATGCAGCACACCTTTGTTCAATCTTGCCCATGTTTATCTTGTCTAGAGCCACATGTTACAAACAATATTTTTCTTTGTTATACTGTTTTGTTTATGTCTCGGGTATATATTCATACATAGCACATGTAGAACAACGGCAAGGCGAAGCTGAGATTTACAGCTGTGGTTAATTTCAACAGCAAGCTGCTGCAACACGTTCAAGATATCAATATTCCGATGGTGACGAGCCAGTGGGAGGGAAGGGGGGATGCCAGAGGGAGGTGGAGGAAGACTGAGGTGCACAAGCAGTGTGTATGAGGCAGAGAGCAAGTGACTGAGCAAGAGAGTGAGAGGGTGTTTGTGTGAGTGGGAGGGAAAAAGAGAGAGAGAAACAGTAGTGATGATCGACGCCAGGCTGCCACCACTCTGTAGCAGTGAGTGGCTGCAACAAAAAGCTCAGAATAACATCCCTGACTCCCTGCTCTGCTTTTTTCTCTCTCCCTGCGTCTCAGCTAGCAGACGAGGGCTCCGCTCACAGCTCTGCAGAGGCTATGCTGAGACTGAGCCGGCATCGGAAGCAGGATCTCTGGCTGCCATCAACAAGTTAGGGTTGGAAGAGCACAGCCATGAAAGAGGAATGCTTGATCTTCAATTAACCATTTGAGCTGACATCATTGCGGTGGAAGGGAAACAAAAGGGTAAAAAAAAGAAAAAGAAAAAAAAGGAGAAGGAGGGGGGGGTCTGTTCACCGGAGTCGCTCTGGATGCAACTGATCAACTTAAAAAAAAATATATATAAATATTTATTTCAAGGATTCGTGGGATGAAGGAAAAGATTCAACCCTTTCTTTGAGCTTGGATTTTAAAGGACTCTGAGCAAAATAACAGGAATAAACACAATCTTGGGACATGGAATTTCATATTTTGTTTCATTTGGGTGGGCTCAGAATTGCTTTATTTCCAAAGAGGCTGATTCCTTTTGTGCTTACTCAAAAGGGTTTTTTCCCTTTGGATTTTTCTTCCATCTGGTTGCTCCAAGAGTCTGCGGAAAAGGACAGTTGAATGCAGCCTCCGATGTGCACAAAAGAATGGGTAAGTTAGCCCCTTTATACGGCAGGTCGGGACATGAATAGGGAATACAAGTAAGAGCACAGGAGGCTGAGGACTAAAAGCTCTTCAGTCTAGTCTATTTACTGCAATTGTCCTTCATTTTCTTTCTTCACTGACACACGAGTTGTGAATATATACTTTTTAAATACCATTAGTATTTTATACCAGATGTCTTGAGTCACAAAAAAAAAAAAAAAACTTGATTGATTTAAAAAGGAAAAACCTAAAGATTCAAAGTACAACAGCATAATTGTGCTGCTCAAAAAAGGAAAAAAAAAAAAAAAAACCATGACAAAATTGATAAATGACAGTTATGAGAAATTTAGTGTTTATAGCATTAAATTACAGAGCACAAAATATGAAAAAAATATAATTAAAGGAGTGGAAATAAAGTCCAGCTCATGATCATTGGATGTCAAAGTAAATGATATCTCCATAAGCTCAAAGAAATCGTGTTTGTTTAAGTTGTCAATGTAAAATACCTAAACCGGCGTATGTATGGGAAAGAACAAGAGCACACAAAAAGCACAATCGCCACCATGAATTAGTAATAAGTGCTCTGCAGAGATTAGCTTTCCCGCCCCACAGTTCATTTTCTTATCTTTGAACCCACCCAGGTTTCCATTCAAGGTGGCCATTGGTGGGACCTGCACCAGCGGCTCTGTGTCTGTGTGTGATCAGCATGCTCCTCGTGTGCCTGCTGCCTCCTGCATCGTGCACAACCTGCCCTCAAAAATGCCGCTGTGAGGACCTGCAGTTCTACTGCGACACCCAGGGGCTTCAGGCACCCCCAGATGGTGTGGACAAGGGGGCCCTGGGGTTGTCACTACGCCACAATAGCATCACTGAGCTCAGTCCTGATCAATTCTATGGATTCAGCCAGCTCACCTGGCTACATCTAGACCACAACCAGATTACCACAGTACAAGAGGATGCCTTTCAAGGGCTCTACAAGCTGAAGGACCTCAACCTGAGCTCCAATCGTATCACCAAGTTGCCCAACACAACCTTCATCCACCTCATCAACCTCCAGATACTGGACCTGTCCTTCAATCAGATGACTGCATTGGAACCAGAACTGTTTCATGGACTGAGGAAGCTCCAGATACTCCATCTTCGCTCAAATTTACTTCGCACCACACCTGTTCGGGCATTCTGGGACTGCCGCAGCCTGGAATATCTTGGCCTGAGTAGCAACCGTCTACGGAGTCTGGCTCGGAATGGATTTGCTGGGCTCATTAAGCTTAAAGAGCTCCACTTGGAGCACAATCAACTGACCAAGATCAACTTGGCCCATTTCCCTCGCCTTGTTGCCCTGCAGTTTCTATATCTTCAATGGAACAAGATCAGCAACCTCACATGTGGCATGGAGTGGACCTGGACCACTTTAGAGAAGCTGGACCTCACAGGAAATGAAATTCGTGTCCTGACAGCTGATGTGTTTCAAACGCTGCCAAATTTAAAGATTTTGCTGCTGGATAACAACAAACTAAGCAGCCTGGATCCCCAAGTCATGGATATGTGGCAGTCTCTGGGCACCATTGGGCTGTCTAGCAACCTTTGGGAATGTACCAAAAGGATTTGCTCTCTGGCCACTTGGCTAAGCACCTTTAAGGGAAGGTGGGAACATTCCATTCTCTGCCATAGTCCTGAATATGCCCAAGGTGAGGAGATACTTGATGCTGTTTATGGATTCCAGCTTTGCCAGAATTTTTCAGCACCAGTTGTTCAGACCATTAGTACAACCACAGACGCTACTACAGCTGCAGAGATCACAAGCTCCTTGTTTGGAATTATGCAGCCGACCCCCACGCAGGACTATGCAGAGGATTTTGGGAGCTTTACCACAGTCACTACCACAACAACCACAACACAAACACCACGCACTGCTCAAGCAACTACCGCTACATTGGAAGAGGCAGCTGTAACGGACGACTTCTCAGCAATGGACAACACTGTTATGACTCATAGGGTTATCATTGGAACTATGGCCCTTCTATTTTCATTCTTTTTCATCATTTTTGTTGTGTATATCTCACGGAAGTGCTGCCCTCCCACCCTGCGTCGGATACGCCACTGTTCGGCTATACAGAATCGCAGACAGATGAGGACCCAGCAGCGGCAGCCTATGGCAGATCTAGCTACACAGGTACCCTATAATGAGTATGAGCCCAGCCATGAAGAAGGGGCACTCGTAATCATCAATGGCTATGGGCAGTGCAAGTGTCAGCAACTGCCTTACAAAGAGTGTGAAGTATGAACTCTTATTTATTCCTAGAGCATATGGTTTGCCATTTGACCATTTCAGATGATACAGGGTTTGCTTTTTTGATTTTTTTTCCAGTTAATGTAAAAAGCATAATTTCTACAAGTGAGATTTGAGAATATGTGAGAAATGTTGAATGCTACAATGACAGAGGTTGGACATGACAGTTTAGGGATGAGGTAGAGATAGTCACAAATTTATTTTTCTATGAATGCAAGGTTGTTCATATCAGGCAGGGGGCAATCATTTTAAACAAGAAAATTGTAAACTGTGAGATTTGTCTCCACATTGTCTCTATATTCTGCAGCACAGAGAAAATACTTAGCCAAATGGCCCTCTGCTAAAGGAATACATTAAGTGGAGAAATGTGATTTACGTCTTATTTCTTTTACAAAGTAAAATATTTGAAATCATGTTTCTAAATGCACCACAGGCACTGTAAGCCAATCTCTCAATCACTGGGTCAAATGAATTGGATCAGTTATCAGAATGTTTTTGATTTACAGTTTCATTGTTTTGGAAGTATACATTATACATTAAAGGCTACTAAGACCAAACTCAAATTCAGAATATAACTGGAAAATAAATGTCATTATTGTTATTCTGCTACCAATAAAAAATCCTCTCTTGAGGAGAGAAGACCCTACAATTCTATTCAGTATACATTAATGATATTACTTTTGCCAAATCAGAAATGAGTCAATTGGGCAAGTCTATAACCTTCCATCAGATCAAAAGGCTCTCAGTGTTTCCTGCAGAATTTATTTGGACAGCCCACCCCAAAAATAGCTGTCCTTAGCAAAGAAAAAGGATAATTTTTTGTTTTGGAATTTGGGTTTCTTCCAAAAATGTGTCAGTGCAAATGCAACTAAAAGTGTACACTGACTGAAATGACTGCCGGAATGGTAAATTTATGTTCAATTATATAAATTGGAAAAATGACCTCTTTAATCAGATGTTAGCTCGTAATTGCAATGCTGTTTGCAGCTGACTCTCAAGTTGTTGGGGGTTGGAGCTCCAGCCCATGGGGGGCAACTGCCACAAATAAATTCTCAACCTGTGGGAAACACTAAGCACTGTTCATCTGTAGTTAATCTCCAATATGCTACACTGCTTAGCAAAACAAATGGATGTCTTCCTCACATTGGACATCAAGAACAAAATTATTAGACGTTTAAATGTTCCATGACTAGTACATGGATTCTCTAGCATCAAAATGCAATGCACACTGTGACCATAATATTTCGAACAGTTTCACATACGAAGTACAGTTTCTTGATTTGCTATTATATAGCAGGATCAATATACAGACAAGCTAGTGTGATATTTGAGGGTAGCAAGTGAAAGGGTACTGAACAGCGCAAATTCCAGATAGGAGAGTATTTCACTCTGAAAATAAAACCTTTCTCAGTGGCCCAGGCTCTTTACTGCTTACACTCTAATCAGGACTGACAGGCTCAAGATTGAACCAATTAAGGCAAGGCAAAAAGAATCTAATATTCTGTCACCCACACCAGTGATCCAGCAACATTTAGCTTGTTCAGCCACTCAAAAATAGCTCTAGTAGAATCATCCTCCACACCACACAAAAACATCATTGAACCTTTTATTTTAAGACACTGCTCTTATTAGGGATACTGAGTTGTCATTTACAGTCCTAAAATGGGGTTAGGGTGAATAATAAATATTAAAGCAGTTCCTTGTTTAGCAGTCATGAGTGTCAAGTTAAACTGTGGTCAATACCCTGAAAGCAAATGGAGATCCAGTGATAAGCAAACAGCAAGCCTGGGTCAGGACACATTTGTATGCAGCAGGGAGAGGATGTGCATTAGCATCAGACTAAAGCTGCTGCCGCAGCTCCGCACTTCTTTGTGTTCAGTTTGGTGGTGGGGGCAGGGTGAAAGAGAGAGGAATTGATGGGACGATGGAGAGGGGCAACTATGGGGTAATGTCGTAGTTTATCACAACCAACGAGCATCTCTCTGGCTAAGTAAAGGTAGTGGAGAATGGAATGATGAATACTGACTGATAGCACCTTGGGCTTGAAATGCACACTGACCACACAGCAGCAGGAGTTTTACTACTAGTGAACTGATGAGCTGTCAAATGTTACAACAGTGAAAATACAAGGAAAATTCTTCACATTGGAAATCGGAAGATGGCATTTTCTCGACAAGTCAACTTTCGGCTATGTTTAACATAGTCCATCAAGATGGCAAGATGTTTCTGAGAGAATAGCATCTTGAAGTGAAATATAGGTTTTGAGCAATTAGGATGCGGTTGGTTGGCTGGTGCCCCCTAGAGGTAGCCAGGGGGTACGATTTGTGGCTTTGTCTCAAATTTGGCTTCAAACTTCTAAATGAATGTTTATGTCAATGTTTCTCTGCACATGCTCATAGGATGCATACAACATCTTCTAAGAAAGCGTGTAAACCAAAAATTGTTACACTTCACATTTGAATTCAATGAAAAACATGCAGACACTGATCATACCGATTTCCAAAGCCAAGCACCTCCACTTTCTTTCTAATTTTATTTTCTTCCAGCTTCGCACTGCTTTTACTATTGCCCTTCTAATCTGTCTTGCATGTTCAAAAGTCAAAATTGAGTTGAATATTTCTTAATGTCATTCAGCAAACATTATGGAGAGACCTCATTTTTGATAACGCAGGAATGGGGATGTGTGTGGAATTCCTATAAAGTTCTGTCAATCATTTGACATTTCACTGTTTAAGACAACGGTTGTACTAAGTGACTGAAAATCCACAAAATTTGTAGAAATATGCATCCCTTTGCACTCTGGCTCTTTGTAAACTGTTTTTGTTTCCTCTTGTCATCCTCTAGTCCTGGTCCCCACCCTGCCTAAAAATAAAAAAAGAAAAAACAAGTGAACCAATCCCCTCTCTCTTACCCAACCTCTTTGTGCAAAATGGATGCTTTTCTCTTCCCATTTTCCTTTTGTATTGTAATATGTACAATTTCATATCTGTATAGTGGATAAGATGTGCCAAACTGAAAAAGAAAAAAGAAAAAAAAACATTTTCCCCTCAAAACATATATTTTTTAAATAAAATGGTTATAATTTACACAGTGTTTGCTAAATGATGGGTGCTCACAACATGGTTTGGTCTTTCTTTACATTTGGGTTCAATGTATAAATCTTAAGCTTATGAAAAAATCCCACCAAATCAAAAAGTTGATATGCAATGGTATATTGTGAAAACTATGATACATGTTCAGTTTCTGATGTGATGTTTTTTCTAATAACAGTTTAAATCACCACCAATCGACACCAACACAATGATTAGATCATCAAGTTTAAAAGTCAATGTGATTTAAAATAAAATCTATGATGCAAAACTCATGTTTCACAAAAAAGTAGAAAGAACTTCTGCAGACCCCTAAAAACAAATGAGTGGATCCAAAGTATTATCCTTATACCAAACCAAACCTTGAAAACCCTGCCTTAAGGCAGAGTGATGGAGTGTTTTTACAGTTATGAATGTGAACATTTAAATTTAAATAAGTGTAGACAAACCATTTATATTTTTCCAATCAGTTGGTTAGTTGTTTAGTCTGTTAAGTGTCAGAAAATAGTGGAAATGGCCATCCAAGCATTCCTATAACCCAAGGTAATGTCTAACATAATAACCCTAACTCAGAGGTATTGAATTATTAATGATATCTACAACAGAGAAAAGTTAAATCTTCACATTTAAGCAGATGACAGCAGCAAATGTTTTAGATGCATTTTATAATTGATTAACCGACTCTCAATTTCAATGGGTTTGTCATGCAATGAAAAAACAACATACTGAGAAATGTCACAGATATTCACAGACATCAAGGTTCTGATAAAATTTAAGATTATGAATTAGGTGCCTAGTAGTCATCAGGGTGTTCGCTTGCAGTTGTCATTTAAGGCTCCACTGAACTACATTTTTATGGTGTTTTGCAATATGGCAACACATTGTTTTTATATAAAATCTGGTAAAAATCAATACAAGATTAACAATAGCAAAACTTGCATTTCCTCCCTTGTATAAGATTTGGGATTCATGTTCAAGTGTTGAAGAATAGTAATAACTGTAGCATCTTAGACAAATTGACCGTATGACATTGACACTGGTCAATTATTAATTTGGTTGCTCAACTAATTAAAAGTTTTAATAAATTGAAACTATACTCACTACATTTAAGTACTGTGAGGCAAGCAACACTTTCAGATTTGTTTTTTTTTTTTTGGAACAAGTAGAATTGAAAGGACTTTTAAAAAGCTGGCTTTTTAACCTGAGGTTTTGCAAAATGGACATGCAGAAACAACCTGCACAGGTACAACTTTGGGGTTTCAAAGTTAACAGATTGTATGCATGTTAATGAAGATAAATCCACAAATTCAAAATGTAACAGTTTCACAAACTGAGGCTGGGTGATACCCACCGGGAAAGTTAGATAAGCCAAGCATTTTGCAATTTATGTGTGGATATATTCATGATCAAAGCATAAACTTTACCTCATCTAGAGAAAATATGAATTGTTTGTTAAAGCATAAAGGTCAGAGTCATCTTTTCATATACTGATGAAAGATACTAAGTAAAAGCTTGTTCACCTATTGGAGGGAAAAGAATTGCAGTTTTCTGCATGTTATGTTCACAAAGTTAGATTGCAAGAAGAGAAACCTCCTAGTGTTAGTAAGTCGAAGCGATATATATTTTTGTAAATTAGACATATCATAGATGTGACATCTAATGGAGATCAAGGGCAGCTTGTGCACCACTCCATGAGTCTGACCTATCTCAATGAAAAATTTGTGAATAAACTACACAAAGACTATTCAAAATTTTCACTGTGCATCAGATGAAACATTTTCAACTTTTATTTCTGTTTTTGTTTTGGACTTGGTTTTAACAAAAATGATTTGCAAAAAACTATTAGAGTCTCTAATCCACAATAACAAATCTCAAGTATATGGAGAAGTTACAAGTAAAGAATGTAGTGTCAATCTATATCAGTTTCATCAATCTACACCTCGAATACCCCATTATGATAAAGCCAAAACACAATATTAGAAAAATTTGCAATTTTTTTTTGTCACAGAATTGACCAAGAATGCAATGATCACTCTGGTTGAACTTCAGAGATGCTGAAGATGGAGATGAACATCTAGAAGGATGTCCAATTCTATGCATTATGTCTGAAAGGAAACCAACCATTCTGCATACTTGTGTCAATGTGATATTTCAATTTTTCTTTTTAATTGATTTGCAAAAACTTGTGTTTTGGCATCCTGAATGTAGACTGATGAGGGGAACATTTTTTTTGAAGGGGTCTGAATACTTGCACTATATATCCAACTGATAACAATTAGTATATATGTAGTCACAATGTTACAATAATACATGTCATGCTGCAAAATTTAGTTTACATGCCTATGGGATACTACTATAGGATCTACAAAACAGAATAAGGAACCCTTAAAAAAGAAATTGTGAGTGACAGTTTATTTTCTTATAACACAGCGATTATTCTGTTGAACTTTTTTTTTTATTATTAAATTGGCTTTACCATTTTCATTGTATATTGTGTAGCTGTATTATGTAGGAATCTGCTCGGATCAGAACATGATATGGGAAGATATTTAATACACCACAACACTGTCAGGAAATCCAAGCTGTTCCAATTCACCAGAAAGATAAGTGTTTCTTTTAAAAGGTCTCAGGTAGCCAGTTTCAGTTAGGCAAGTTTACTGATATAGTTTAATTTAATTAAAAGGCAACTTATGTTATGGTAAGCAGTTTGGAGTTTTGAAAGATGCAAAGATTGTGAGGAATATAGGCAGACATGGCTTACAATTGTCAGAACCACTTCAATTTTACCTGGTCTTTTTTGATGAGGTCTACAGAAAGTAAGCTTCAGTAATTAACCTGCAGAGTGTACCCAGGCGGGGGAGGCACTAAGCTGATGAGTCTGACTGCATGGCCTCTGTAGTCTGCAGGGTTCAAGGACTCAGAGCTCATGTATGCTTCAGGTATTCATTATGAGGCTTCCAATAAATCTAGAAAATGCTTAGGAAGGACATATTGATCTGGACTCTCATCAGCAAATACCACCCTAATGTATTTATTGCTTCACACATTTAAAGCCATTCCTCAACCACATCATTGAGGGGATTTGAGCGCAAACAATAGAGATGAGCAAAACAAGAGTCCCTTTCAGAGTCTGTGGACATGGCTAACTGCAAGATGCTGAACTTTCTTGTTGACCTTTTTGGAGAAGATGGCAACTTTGCTTCACACAAAAAGAGGTCATTTTGGTTCAGTTAAAAAGCACCCAAATAAAAAATCCAGGCACCAATTTGGCAAGTCTGCCGTTGCTGCCTTCTATCAAAAAGCCAACGTTGTTAAAGACACTGCTGAAAGCACTTGCTTTAAGTAACAGCATTGACAGCTCCACCTAATGTCTAGACAAACCTTGTTTTCTGCACACAATATATGGATGGCAAACAACAAATACATTGTACTGGTTACTCCAGGTGCTTTAGTTCTACTATACTTCAAAGATATGCAGGTCAGGTGACATGGGAACACCTGCTACCCACAGGTGTGAATGCGAGTGACAGAGTGTTTGTGTATAGGTGTGTTAGCCTTGCGATAGATTGGTCCCCTGTCCCCTGTCAATGGCATATATTGTATCTCACTGAATTTGTGCTTGAATAGGCTCCAGTCCCCTGGGCCCTGAGCACAATATAAGGTGTAGATAATGGGTGGAACGATACTGTTAAATGTCGTAAAAATATTTAACATCTTGAATATGTGTTGAACACAACAACGTTAGAAAACCAGGTATAGAAATGTGCATAATCTTTTTTTTTGCTTAACATAATAAGGTGAAGCAAATCCCATTCTCCTTTGTCATTTAATATTAGAGCTGTGAACACAGTAATTTCCTGTTGCCATGGCCAATGCCATGTCTGATGAAAACAAAGGGACTTGCTACAGCTGAGTATCTGAGCGAATGTGTGTGCGCGCGTGAGTGTGTATTAAAACATGCATAGATGTGGTTTGCCTTCCAGTGAGACACATTCATCACAGCTCAATTCACTTTAACTCAGTCTATCTCACCTCCAAACACATGTAATTCTCTGACTCAACACACCTGTAAACAGTAGATTTTAACTTTCTTCACTCACATTTTCAACAATGGTTGTGCCACTGGCTGGAGGAAAATTGCCTCTCAGTTTTATCGGGGTAAGAAAGAGTCTCAAAGTGTACAACAGTCAAAACATTTTTTAAATTTGATTTGATTTGATTTGTGTATGTGATAGATAAATGTATTAGCGTTCCTTGGAGATTGGAACAAATGGAACAATTTATCTCAATTTAAAGTGGCTAGAATCAATATTTTTATATCAACAATGGTTAACATGAAAACTTGTATGTGACTGAACCAATAGATAATCATCATCCAACTCTGCAGTTTCCCACAGCACTATAGAGTTTTGTTGAGTCTTTCAACTTATGGTTTTGGTTTTCCAGCTCAGAACTTTCTTATTTTGGCTCACTCTCACCGCTGCCCTTAGCTTAAGTAAAGTCCACTATATGCAATGTATAAACATGCAACTGTTTGCTAAGGAGTTTGCCATGCCAGCTTCAGAGATGATAACCAGTCAGTGTTGTGTCTACAGTTCAACTCCACCTCTACCCTGTGGCCAAAAATATATATGAACTATTACAGGTTTAATCTTAAGCATGACATGGCCTTTATGTTAATGTAACAGCATTCAATTCAAGCATTACAGAAATGTTACTAACCTAGAAAGATGCCCTACGGAATTTCTATGGAAAACTAAAATGGGGGCTTATTCAAACTGACAGACTGATGTGAAATGTACAGTATTATTTTTTAAGTGCATGGGGAAGTTAACATTTTTGCTGTAATTCATAAAGTGTTAAAGTGGTCTCACAGAAGATAAGAAACCAGTTGTTTTTTTGTTTTGTTTTTTTTTATCATAACTGATTTGGTGAAAAAAGGATTGGACCTAAAAAAGGATTTGGTAGCTTGACAACAGAAGACATAGCATTCAGTATTAGATTAAAATTGTAGTTACTGTGTTGTAGTTTTTAACTGACATCATTAACTACTGGCATTTCAGGTTCCACGCATTGAGCTAAAGCCCCTGCATCAATATGACTACGAGGAGGTAAATATTACCACCTCATGTCACAAATGATAAGATTTACAAGTGCTAATTATAAGGTATCTTACTAAAACTTACATTTATGTCTAATATAGCTGCAAGACAAAATTAGCGACTTTTAAGACTCCATTCCCGTATTGCTACAGCCCTACAGTTATGCTAAAAAGTCTGCATTCTATGCTAAAATGCATAATAAAAGAAAATAAATTTAAAAAATGCAAAAGATCATGGGCAATATTAAGTATATTCCTGGGTCATCAGGATTTAGTGTGTCAATGACAAATATCTGATCAAATTTTCAATTCATCCTTATAGCTACAGGTTTTGTCAGAATTCAGAATTTTTCTCTCAACCAACAGAAGCTGATATTTCTTTTCAAAGAATTCAAAGAATGCAAATGAACACAAGGAAAGTTAAGGGGGAGCCTTGTGTGTTAACTTCCTTTATTTATTGTTATGAATTTACAAAGTACAGTAAAATATAGTTGAGATGCATGTCTGAAATCTGTTGTAGTAAAACTGAAAGATTGATTGTAGAGCTGGACATTGGCGATGAACTCCTGATTCGATTTCCATCCATTAAGTCCAAAATCGATTAATTTCGATTCACTAGCCTTTGATTATATTGGTGATAATTCACTTACATCAGATAAATACCAAAGTCACCTATAGCACTTCTCAGAATTTATCCAGGAATCTTAAATGTCCTATTTATGAAAAACAATTGAGCAACATTAATAAAAGACCAGGACAACTTACAAGGACATCATCAATATGCATATCTTCAAAAACAAATACCATCTCGTAAAGCTAAGCATGGACTGTCAGTAGTAGATACTTCAACTAAATAGAGCACATTCATTTTAATGATCACTTTGAGCAACAGACAAAACTGAAAAGTCTGCTCACTAATTCATCTGCACTGTTTGTCTTGACAACACATCAGCCTGATATCTGCAGACAGCTGTTAGCTAGTGTCAGCTCTGGCAGAGATGGAGTAAGTAAAATACACACACTGGTCAGTCAACTTCCCTTTCAAAGATGCGATCGCTAGACCTACTATTAGATCGCCAGTGTCAACTGACCATCCTGACTTAGCACAAGACTGTCGTACGGGACTGGCTAAAATAGCCAGCTATTATTTATGTTCCTTTTTTAAAGTGAAATAGCTTTTTTGTGCATTTTGTAATGACTCTAGACATTTTGCACATCGCACAGCCCTAAATGAACCCCTTACAAGTGACCACTGCCTATACATAACTTTTAGTGCTGATGTACAGTTTCCCAAAATGGTCTCAAGCTTTTAGACCGCACTGCACATATTTACAGAGAAAAGGCACAAAGATTTGATTGATTTTGAAATTTTAAAAATGAATATTGGATCATTCAAATAAAACACGTGATTATTGAAAAATCTATTTTATCCAGCTCCAATTAATAGTAATCAAAGGATTTTCTCAAAGATTTCCTTTTTAACCTAACACAACTTCTTTCACTCCTTGAGGAGTCACCAAACTGAAACTGCTTTGCAGCAACACACCTGCCATGTATCCACAAAAGGGATAATTGGAGGAATCTAAGTACCAGAGTGTAGAATTTAGGGGGCTCTATTGGCAGAAATTGAATATAATAATCATAATTATGTTTTAATGAGTGTATATTAACCTGAAAACTTTTTAGAATGGAAAATAAATTAGTACTGCATCGTCAGATGGTAACAACACATTGTGCAACAAACTGTACAACAAAAGGGGAAAAGATATTAATAAGAACTGTAACTGGATATTAAATGAAAGCTACACACACACACACACACACACACGTATGTGTGTATGTGTGTGTGTGTGTGTGTGTGTGTGTGTGTGTGTGTGTGTGTGTGTAGCAGAAAATATCCAGTGAGCAGCAGTTCTCTGGGCGAAAATGCCTTGTTGATGCCAGAGATGCCAGGAGAATGGCCAGACTGGTTTGAGCTGATAGAAAGGCAACAGTAACTCAAATAACCACTTGTTACAACCGAGGTATGCTGAAGAGCATGTCTGAATGCACAACACGTTGAACTTTGAGGCAGATGGGCTACAGCAGCAGAAGACCATACCAGGTGCCACTCCTGTCAGCTACGAACACAAAACTGAGGCTACAATTCGGTGGGCTCACCAAAATTGGACAATAGAAGATTGGAAAAACATTGGAATGTTTCCAGCACCTTGTTGAATCTATGCCATGAAGAAATAAGGCAGTTCAGGCAAAATGGGGTCCAACCCGGTACTACCAAGGTGTACCTCAAAGTGGACGGTGAATGTGTGTATATGTATGTATGTATGTATGTATGTATGTATGTATGTATGTATGTATATATATATATATATATATATATATATATATATAGAGTGGCGTCCAAAAATGTGAGACAGCTTTCCCATTCACTTGAACACAAATCTGTAGAGACAAATTTAATTGGCCATATTTGCCAATGAAATCATCCAATAACAAAAGTCGTAGACAAGCTTGTTTGAAAAAAGAAATAACACAAGCCTGTAGTTACGTTAAGTCCATTTACCCACATGACTGACTGAAAATTAGAAAAGTTAGACTCCAGTGATAATATCACAAAATGTCCCTTTGTGAGGGCGTGGCCTAACCCTGTTTAGCTCTTGTGGAAAAAAGGGGTGCATCTCATCTACCTGCCAGCAAAGCCAATCAAAAAGCCTAGAATTCACCAGCAAGGGATCAAGGGCCAGGTCTGGGAAACGTTGCCTGACGGGCTGTTACTGACAGACTAGTGTTTTATGGAGGCTGTAAATATACGAAAGCCTTGGGGACACTAAATCTTTTCCCTGTTACATTGTGTGGAGTGTAATTTCTTTTAATTATGCATTCAGATGAGATTACAACTAAATAAATTGTACTCCTTTCACACTGGTCTTGCGTTAGGTCTTGTCCATTTGAACTCTCTTCCACTTTTGTTTTTAAAAGCATGTGGGGAGAAAAAAAAGATAAACACAATTTGGGCCATTATACTACATTTTCTTTTAGCTCCCCACCTGTGAGCATGACATCATACCTAATGTTTCATGAACTTCTAAAATGCCCACTGGTATAATTATTATATAATTTTCTGTTAGGTTACACATAGTTCATAATATTCAGGTAGGCATTGTAGATGGCCCAAGACCCATTCAACCTGAAATGTGTTTAAAATGAGAGGCAACTATATAGGCACAGAGGAATAGGGATAAAGCACAATTCTGCCACTCAGTATAGATGCCCAAGGCAAAAAGACAGCAAGAGTTGGGGAAAAAGTGGGCTGTCGAGAGATAGGGACACAAACGAGAAGAGAAAGATTGCTAGGCTGGAGAAAATGGGAAAGAGGATTCAGCAAGGAGAAAGCAAAGTGTAAGAAATGCTGAAGCACGCAGAGTGGGAGACTATACAGAGATACAAAAAGGCAAATGAAGACAGAGGCAGGGGTCCCACTGAAGTGGACAGGCATGTCCTTTTCATGCAGGTCCAAATGATAATGTATCACTTCAAGTTGAAGGAATTTAAATGTCAGTAGCCTAATATGTCAAAGCAACCTAGCATCATCTCCCTCAAGCTGGGAACAAGAGCATGCATTATTAATAAAAAGTGGCAGAAACAATTACACTCAACACACACTATGCCAAACTGTCATGACAATATGGAATAATTGAGGTCATAATATGTGACAGTGCTGGGGCAACATTACCCCCACCCCTTCACCGGCTGAGTGGACAAGCTCTAGTCTTGTTAAATGATTATCCTAACACTGTACACAATTTCCACTCCAGGTCCAGGAAAAAAAAACAAAAACACTTAACACGTACCCCAGTTATTCAAAAACATAATATATTCTATATAATTAGACTTTTATGTTTCCCTCATCTCAAAGTCCACCTTCCTTTCCCTGATAACAGTTTAACCCAAGGCTACTGCCACTTTCCCAATCAATGTGCTGCATGAAAGTTTGAACAGTTCTCATGAAAACATGAAAAAAAGCAAGGTTAAAAAAAAATATGTGAAATAAGAAACACTTGACATCTTAGCTCTGGAAAAAAAGGAAAATGGTTCCACGGTCTGTTAGACTGAAATTGGGCTTTTTAGCCATTATACTAATTGCTTTTATTAGTCTAATCCCCGTTCTATGTAAAATCATCACGACATTTTTTGCAGAGCAGATTCAAATGTCCTTTTTTAATAATCAATTTAATGCTCTGTTTCAACATGACTACAGACCTGCTTATTCCCAGATGGATCCCTTGTGCACTGGTGCTAGGGTTTTAGCTGTTGTGGTATGTGTAATAAAACAAACTTATACAAAACTCAATAAAATAAAATCAATGATAACATCCTTGACATACATAAAAAGAAAATGTCATGCATGTCGAAAAATTTGTTCTGAACATCATTGTTTGCTCTTTTGAGAAAACGTAGTAACCATACCAACAGTTCAATGTCTTTAACATCAACATCAGGGAAAAGTATTTTGACATTGTCCTTTTATGTGAATAATGAATGTTCAAGAGTCTGATCTCTTCCATTTAGCCAACAGTTGTAGGATTCTTTGATTTGGCCTCTGTTCTTCTTTAAAAGGCTGTGGTTGTGTGTGAGAGAGAGCCTGTGTGTTTGTTTTCTGTTTAGAACTTATCTGATCATTGTCTTGATATAGCCTTAATTCTGCCATGGTAACAAATTTAATTTTATCTTCCCAGAAAACTAAAAACTTGCATTCAGCCTAATTATCCACACAAAGATGTCAGGATACCAGAACAAATACTTCCTCTACGTCATGTAATACTTGGAATATACAGTATACTTGGATATTTGGAATTTGTTAGTAAAGCTGGTTCCATAATTGCTTATTCTGTCACTATTTATAATATAGTCAATTCAACTGTAATGGGTTGCTGTTACACATGTCATCAGTAATACACGATGGCAAGTGGTGCTTAGTTCATGACCACTGCTTTCTGAATTGTATTTTTTTTTTGTATTGTTGGATACTTTAAAGGCCTCTATATAGAGCATTGTTACCTGTAAAAAAAGTGGACTAAATTATGGCAGACATGCTAAACAGGACTATACAGTGGTTAGTGAAAAACAAAGTTTCACTCTTTGATATATCTGTAGGATATAGTCGAAATAGCTGGTGAGGTAAGGATCTTTAGCAGAATTTTTTTTTCAAAGATTCTGAGTGAGAGGAAGAAAAATTGAGAAGGGGGGAAAGAAACAACTTGTAGCTTGAGGGAATGAAGAAGCAGAAGGGATGAGAGAGAAAAGAAGAATGAGTTAGGAGTCTATCCAAAAGCCTCAGCTGTGAGTGTAAACCCATATGCTGTAATGGCAACATATACTGTTTAATAACTTGCACAATCACAATAATATGCGGAAAAAAACATCACCATCATACCCCTATATTCCCTGGGGGAAAAAAAATCTGTATTGGCCTATTGTATATAATATATTCAAAGAGGATATTTTCTTCCCTGCATGAATTACATATTTCTTTACATCTCTGTAGCTCTGCCTTAGAATCACAACAGAAACATCCTCATTAAGCCACTGTGGTGTTTTCTTAGTGTGTCAAGCTTAATGACAGACACAGTCAGGCTATCTGTCACAGTGTTTACAATTGGCTTAAAGGACCAGGTCGAAACATCAGCTATCTTACTATGCTAACTACATATCAACCACAGTTCTCTAGGCAATATACTAGGCCATTAAATGCACAAGGTGGACAATGATATATTATGCTGCTCATCTGTTTCCTTCATCTGGTCAAATGAGTAGCCAAATCCCTGTCATGTCCACTCATCATTACTGCGGTGATGAGATGTGTTCCTCTGTAAATCTAAGTCCTCAAGTCATACAGGGATACATTGAGTGGCATGGAGGAGTCCAGTGAAGTAGAAAACTTTGAAGCAAACCAGAGATGCTGCATGAATGGCCTGAACCTTAAAATAAACTGGCAGTGTTCTGGATGAGCAATGCAAGCCAACTACAGCTGTAATGCCTGAACATGGACAGGATAGGTACTGAGAAAGAATGGTATGCAAACTGAGTCTTATCATTTTGTTTGTCAATGTATGTGAAAACATATTTAAATGCAAATATGTACTGTGTAACATGTATGTGATAATTCCCCACAGCCCCTTTGAATGTGAAACGTCTAGTCAGACTTATGTATATATTTATCAATTTCTCATGGCCAATGTATTTCATAAATTCCAATCACAAGAAAACAGAACTATAGGAAGGGATAAAAAGGAGCAAAAACAAAAAACAGGGATTTCGCCATCAAAGTATCTTTTAAATGACATATACTTGCCCCCAAGGGCTATCGAAGTGAGCCAAACTATTACCGTTCTTCAAGTGAGTACTACTTAGCCAAACTTAAACAAAACTACTCCAAAGTAAAGTGTAAAGGTATTGCAATTCATCATAAATATTCAAGTACCACCTTGATCTGTAGTTATTACCTCTGCCTACTTTGCAGAATCTGTCAAACCCTCCTGAACAGATGTCAGTGACATAGCACAGAGCATTAGGCCAAAGGCTAAGAAGACAGAGAGCACATTGAGTACATATAGGACACTAATTTGCTCACTGTATTAAGCAGGCAGACTTAGGCCATTGCCTAGTTCTCTGTTATGGTAAATAGCCTGGCTGGGGAGCTATGCAGCAGTCCTAAACGGCTCCTGTTACTAGTTTGTTGGTTAGCCATCACCACCAACAAATTAGTATCCACTTTTCAGGTTATAGCAGTGAGTATTTGATACAAAAAAACCGCAGGCTTAATTAGAAATCAATTTGTAGTATTTGCAGTAAGATATTTGTGCTGTGGCAGCACTACTGTTTTGTGCATGGATACGAGTTTAAATCCATACTACCGCCTAGGGCTGTGCAATTAATCGAATTTTATTTTCGATTACGGTTCCGCTCTCGGTACTGCAGGAATTAGGAAAATAGATTTCGTATTTGTTGTTGCAACATAAAAGTTTTCTTTCACATTCACCAACTCCGTTTCTGATGAAGACATTCGTCTATGATGCATATTCGCTTTTACTATGCAGAAGTTCATCTGCATCTCTCTCTCTGACCCTGTGTGTGAGGGGCGGGGCAGCGCTCTCACACACCTTGGAGCGCCGTGCACCCCACACACACACACACACACACACACACACACACACACACACACACACACACACACACACACACACAGCACTTAGTGACAACGGGTCATGCTCAGATATCTTTAACTTATATTGTGTATAACATGAATAACTACATAGATGCAATAAGGCATTAGCACAGCCATGAAATCTATCTGGATGGCTGGCTCACACTGAAATTCTGCTGTTACGGGGAGGATATTCAGGGGTGGTTACACTGAGCTGTTTACAAAGAGAAAAATCTGAATAAGTAATGGGCTGAGGAGGAACACAATGTAAAAGTTGAAGAACAGTTGAAGAGCAGTTTTGCAGTGTCATTGCTCTTTAATTAATAAAAGCCCCCTCCGCCCTGAAATGATCTCTTAGGAAAGGCCTAATAACACATAGTGAAAACATCATTTAAATATTCAAAATCAAAGATGATGCACCATTCACGGCCCCTGAATGTCAAAACAGTTAGATTAATTTATATTAAATAATGACAGATCAAATCTTAAAGTGGGCAACCAACCTTGTCGGAAACAAAAAACCTGATACTGAAAAAACAGAAAAAAAAAAAAACAGTGCTTCAATATCCAGATGACACATTCTCAATTAAACAGCAGCAAAAAACAGCAGATTTTCAGTTGCTGTAACTAAATTGTTAATACTGAACAGATTTTTAAGAGGCATGACAATAATACATTGAGATGCGTCACTGATCTTCTGATTACACTATAAATATTGACTGCAGATTTATCATTTAAAGGAAAGACTCAACTTGTGCACTGCCTCCACAGCCAGCGACAGCTGATAACAAATCTAAATGGAATCTAAGTGGATTTTACAGTGTAGGATGGATCAGACTCGGCATCATTTGTGATTTCTGGAAGAAATATTTTACACAAAGCCAATGATCTACTTACAAAAAAACCTGATGTACTTTCAATTATTTAAGTGCAATGTATATGTATAAAAAAAAAGTAAATGAACAACATAAAATAGCAAATGATTCGCTTTGAAAGTTCATATTTTTGTGCTAAAAGGAAAGAATTTTATGTTTTTGGATAATTGCCCAATTACCTCTCCCACCAAAGAAAAATGGTTGATTAAATGATTTAAACGGCATAATAGCTTATCATTTGTTCAACAAAGGGTAATATAGCAGTCTATCTTGTTTTCCAAAGTTACACTGACCCCACTTACACTTAGTCACTTCATGTGTGTGTTGGGCAGATCAGACAGCCATCACATCTCAAAAAAGCTAAGTGTAAATGCATCCAAGAGGCATTCAAGACCGATTAAAATCCAAACACTGAAACCACCTCCATACATGGAGACACATTCTAACCAGAATGGATCCATCTCTCCAAGAACTATACATGATCTGTTGACCTCCCAAAGCGTAACTATGTCAATGAGCAGTCTGTAGAAATACCCACTCTGTCTTTCTTAATACATCAATGCTCGGTCTCCTCTGTCCTTGTGATAAAAGCAGCAAAACTTACGCTAAATTACACTGAAATTAGCTATTGTTCTCTGTCTCATTAAAGCAACAGGGAAAATAGCTCCAGTGATTTCAACAAATACGATCAAATACAAGGCACATTGAGCTATTGTGGCATTTATCTGATCCCTGATTAGTTCAACCACTGAATGATCTGTGTTGGGTGACAGATCATTGATTTGTATGGGTGAGAGAGCGACCTGAGTTAAAGCCTGTGAGGACGATAACATTTTTGTCTCGTTTGTAGCTCATAAAGACAAGTCATTCTGACACTAACTAAAGCATTAATTCCCGTAACTAAACTGCAGCCCAGAAGTTATTCATCTTCTAGCATTTTGGCAGTTACCAAACAGCTTTAGGTTCCTTACAACCTCAGGGCAGACCCAAAGATGGATTGTAATTAGATTTGTGATATGGCCAACGGAGTCACACATATGTGGCTAAGGTTAGATGAAAGAGTCTTGAATCTCATCTGGATAAAAGACATTTCAAATGACAGTGTAAATGGACCAATTGCCACTGAAAATGCTACATCCAGTTGTCATGAAATGGTACGATTGCCATTTTCCTAAACTAAAAGATTACTTCAAAATGATAAGTTAAAGCAAAAGAACTACTGCCACCTCAATTTGGACTAATTACTATTTGAGCATTGTACAACCTAACAATGACAAAAGTTCAATTTCAGAGTCAATTTATATGTTAACTACAAAGATCTGATTTAAAAGAGACACTGTTGATTTCAGCCGTGCATATCAATTTACTTTGGGACAGAGTGACACTGTTCATTTCCATAGATTAATCATATAATAGGATAGTGCCATTATGAAGACAATGACCTGAAAGAGGGACTTTCATTTGTTCTCAACCACATCAACTCTCTCATAGAATAAGTAGGAAAGGTATGTACCCCTTAAAGTAAGTAGTTGTATTGTTGTTCAGTACACTAGTAAATATTAGATATGAACAGAATTTGTAAAAAAAAAAAAAAAAGACTCTAAATATTTATAACAACACTGGCAATGCAAGGTAAATGACTAGATAGCTGATACATTTTTTTTTTTTTTTTTCCTACTGGGTTTAGTTGACTATCCTGGAATTAAGACCTTGTAAATTAATTGGTTGATAAATTGGTAAACTAAAGAGAGCTGTTGTGTTGCAGACACAGAGTAGGAGGTGGTGGTGTGGCAAAAGAAAGGAAATGAAAAGGTAAGACACTTACATTGCCCATATACTCAGAAAGAAGGTCCTGAAGAGCCTGGCGCACAGAATTGCATTCGGCCACAATGCGCTCCCTGCGGTCATCACGTGTGCAAGAGGAGTCAGCCATGAGGGCAGCACCACTGATAATGCTCTCAAGGCGCTCCTCCAGGGAGGGACGGAAACGCTCCTCGCTAAATGCCAGAGGGTCCACAATGATTTGTTTCTGTAAGGAAAGGGGCAGACGGGGAAATTACACACGGAAAAAAATGCAAAAAGTCATCATGGTACACTGATGTCTCCTGCTCCAAGCCCAAAGAGAGAAATCTGGCAGGCAAGGGGAGGGCAGATTTGACAGACTGACAGGCCAGCTGGAAAACCTAAAGGGAAGAATGTGCCATGCGCTCTTTTTTTTTTTTTTTGTCCGTGGGCCAACAACTTGTTTCAGAAACAGTATCACAGTGGCCACATCTTTAACAAAATCAACAGGAATGAAGGAAGCTTAAAGTAAAATAGTGCGCCATTGCTCGAATAATTTATGATAGCAAGGAATTAAGATAACAGTCACTTTTGTCTTCAATTCAAGGAAATGGCACTTAATGTGATGTCACCAGTCTAGTGTGGATAATAAATATACAAGACTTTAAAAGTAAGGGTTCATTAAGTACTCAAACAGGGTTAGAGAAAATCTAAATTTGTTTTCTTTTCTTTTGTTAATCAAAAAATAAAAATTGTAAAACACTACCCCCTTACTCTCAAATTAAATGTCTTGGGTGGGGAATTAAATGAGATATATATTTTCACAGTCTTTTCTCTAATAATGCAAAAATAAAAAAATTAAAAAAAAAAAAGGAAAAAATACACACACACACGCATATATATATATATATATATATATATATATATAAATCCCTTTTGTGCCACCTTTGCTACTTTGATTTGAGTCACAGAAGTGTTATAGTAACCCACTCTCTACTCTTTTATATCTGCAGGATGAGAGAGAACACTTAATTTCACAGGGGATGAAAGAGGCAACTAGTTGACATGCTGGAGAGGTACTGCAGAGGGTTAAGGTATCACCATGATGCTTGTGGCATTGAAACAAAAAAAAAAAAAAAAAAAAAAAGACAACTTCTCCAATGACAAACGAACTCTGTGCTTCTGCTGATGCCTTACTGCTACAAAATATTCAACAATTAAGCTGTTAGAATTGTGGTTTATTAGGCAGCCCGCCCTCCGTCACAGCCACCTCCAGCCCCCTCCATTGCGTCTCATCTGACCTCCTCTGCTTGCGTGTCATATCACCATGGCAACGGGCACATGAGAGAGACTCACAGAAGAGAGAGAGAGAGAGAGTGAGTGAGAGAGAGAGGGGTTGACTCATGTGCTAATTTTGCATTGCACTTGAAATTGGGCATCAGAAGCGAGCTAGTCTGAAAAAGGTCTGCATCTAAGTTTTTTGGGGAAAGACTTTCTGCATGGCTAACTGTTAAATAATCACTGATGCAACAGATCTGAGACATTGTTGCCACTTGTTTTATGCACATAAATCATTTGGCATACCATCTATCGTTAAAGAGAGATGCTTTTATAGCTTTAAACAACTTAACATAAATTTTCATGACTGTTATCCTGTCCTTTCCTGAACACAAAACCTTCAACATTAGAAACAAGAAGCTAATAATGATATGAAATGCACAGAGTTTCTCTTAGTTTTGCTATCAGACTACCATTACCCTAAAAATACAAATTTGTTGAAAGCAGAAATGGCATGGTTTTATATACTCAGTAAGAGTAATGCACCACATTACCACATATGCTTCTTAAAAAGCTTAGCTTAAGTAAATTTTTCATTAGTCTTGCTAAGAGCTACTAACTCAGATGGAGATTCTAAAGATGGTCCTACGCAGGTTTGCTGACAGAAACAGGGTAAGGCACATTGGCATGGGACTGCCACATGTAACTATGCGATATCTTCCACTGCCATTTTGACCAGATGTCCCTTGAAAAAGAGAGTATGTATTTCAACAGACCTCTTGGTTAAAAAAAAAAAAAAAAAAAAAAAAAAAGTAAATAAATGCAAAAATATTCATTTTTCCCAATCATATAGGCTATATCAAAATCAAAGTTAGACGCAAGAAGAAAATTAAAAAAGTTATTGTTTTAATCTGTATAGGTAATCTATGCCAGTCAGTATGGGCAGATTCTGGTTGAGTTTTTGCCAGCATTATTCATTAACTGCAAGGCAATATTGTTGACTACTGCCACATGGCCTTTGACAACTTAAGCCCCTTTTACACTATACAAAAAACCAACTAACACCCATTGACATCTGGCATTTGTCGTTAATGTGAAAGTGTAAAATCTGCATTCACTCCCGGTTGAAATGACTCTGCAGTAGTCATGGGTATTTATTGGCTCCAACTCCAATTGGCAGTGATGTAAACATGACACCTGGGTGAACACGCCAATTTTGTCCTCTCAGTCACAACAGAAAGGCAAACTTGCTGGCCTGCTTATACATGCTAATTTTGGTGTAAAAAGTATATTACAGTACATCATATTTAACAAATATTTGATACTTAACATACTTCTCACCCTTTCAACACATTATAAAGTCAATCCATGAGGCTCTGAAAGAGCATCAACTTTAAGAAAATTAATCAATTACTCAAACTGGACTTCCTGAATCGTATTTTATTGCTGGGCTGATTTTGGTCTGAATCCCTCCTTACACAGTGCTACTTGCTAAATGACTAAATTGATTAACACAATATAAGTCCTGTGTCTGGCGAAAGAGCACACAATGGAAACCTGTAATTCATCCCTGTGGATGTGTTCTGTGTCTTTGGAAACTCTCTGAATATGAACAGTCTTCTGTAAATAAAAAAGGTTCTTTGAAGGTGTGACAGAAGTCAGTGGCAGAGAAAAAAAAAATCTGGTTAATCATCTTTGCGTTTATCACCACAGGCAGCATTAAGGTGATTAGCTCAATGTTTTATCCAGCTGTTATCCTGATGTTGTTTCATGTCAATATTATGATGACTAATACGTCATATTTTTATATACCTTTTTAGTTATACATTTCCAATTAATATTAAGAAACCTTTTATTGGATAAGGTCTTATAAATCTGTTTGAATATTGGTTGCATCTGAATGCACTTTAGCACCAAAACGGTTACAGGAAAAATCAGAGATTTGGAGCACGGACTAGAGAAATAAATAAATTCAAACAAAATTAAACTAAAATTGTTAACTGTGCTGTACTACACCAACTGACTTTCAGAGATATAAAGGTTTAAGCACAAATATACAAGGAACTAAACATCAGCATGTAAAATGTTTTTAGCAGATTAAGGTACTTGCCTGTGCTAAATGCTAAAGTTAAGTATAGATTTGGCTCCTCCATATTTCAGTTTGCCATTTTTCTAATAACTATATAAAATACACTTCAGCTGTATTATTTAGAACCAACCAACCAACCTAGCAACAGTAGAGCAAAGTTCAGAAGCAACCAGCAGACAAGGGGTTAACCTTATTCATGTAAACTTGAGTTATTCACAGGATGCATTTATAAGTTCAGCCTAATGTATGTCTCCTTCTGAAAGCTAGAGTATTGCAAATCTCCTCCATTTGACATAGAGATAGAAGCAAATCAAGGAATGAAGTAGTAGTGACTCATGAACATATTCAATGTACCCTAAAGCCATGTCCCAATTTGTCCACATATCTCATTCTAATTTCCACCTCGACCCCAAGCTCTTCAAGGATTTTGGTCATTTTATTATTCAGTTGGCTTAGCTCTATGAACTAAAAATCTGACCTAACTATAGCCTTTCTGAATAGGCCCTCATCTATCTCTGTCAATAAATAAATATTTTTAATACACATTTGGAACTGAGCCTTACTGTTGTTGGGGAAACGTGATCATCAAGTTCATGTTTTTAATTGATCTGGCTGAACCTGGAAGTGCTGTAATTTGTAAACCATTCATTTGACTTACATCAAAATTGTTGAGGGCATAGGCGAGCTCTCCTCCTCCTGCTGGCTGACTGAGTGCTGAGTCTTCAGTGGCAGTGGCCTGGGCAGCGTTGGAGATGCCAGAGACTGCATGCTGCAGCTGCTTGTAGATCAGGTCACGGTTAGCCTTGTAGGCTGCCACGTCAGGGTGCTGCAGGCAGGCACGGGACGCTGTGTACAGCATGGGGATGTTCCTCTGTAGAACCCCGCGAGCAGCAGCCATTTGGTCCTTGTGGTGGACATCCTTTAGTTCCTAGCATAATGAGATAAAAAAAGAAAAAAGAAAAGGATGGAAAATCAAGGGTTAAACTGGAAGATGGAACACCTAAAGGGGGCGGGGTGGTAATGTACTTTAGATTCAAAATGGGCCTGTCATGCCCTTATGGAGACACTAAGTGTGACAGAGTTTGTTCTGGATGACCCAGATTTATTTCTGTCCCCTGCGGTAACACAACACAGTCATAATCAGGCCATTATAATATGCCTTTGCAATTTAATGCGTTGCTATTCAGACCTCAGCATTATATTGCAATTACATCTTCATAGGAGGGAGGAGAGGAGATAGTGATCACTGGCATAGATTTATACTGTAAAAAAAAAAAAAAAAAACCTGCTTGCATACACAAAATGAAAGCCTCTCCTTCAAATGGAACACTCCCAGGGCTTTTTTCCTCTACTGCCTGAGACATGCTCTGAGAGAAAAAAAAAACAGTCTTTAAGCCCCATTACTTCCTGTATTCACTTTAACACATTTAGCTATCCATAAAAAAAAGTGCAGATACAAGTAAAAGTAATTTGTTCACAAAATCATCAGTGATCACTTTGGCAAGTTTTCCATTTAAAGAGGGGAAATATGGAGAACAAGAACTGTCTTGTCTTCGGGTAGATTTTGCACTTGAGATGTTAGTTAAGTGCTTTTGAAGCATGAATCTGGTACTCGTTGATGCTTCAACTTTTTTGACTTGATGCAATCACATCATTCAAATAGATTTCCAGTATGATGTGACAGCTGAAAAAACCTTACTATATTCATCATGTAACCTCTCTACAGCAATGCCTGAATGAAGTTTGTATATTGGTAGGAACAGTCCAAAAAACTCATGGGGCAGCCAAACAGTACATTAGTGGTGCATCAGTGGTGAAAGCTGGTGTGAGGATCTTGGAACTAACTGACAAACTGGTCAAAATCAAACACTGCTGAGGAGTGGTCAAATAAATTTCCACCACAAAGTTGTATTAAAACAATTTTATATCTGTACAAGTCAGAAATTGACCCACGAGAAGGTGGTGAATGGATATTTTCAACTCTCACCTTCATTTTCAATTCTGCACCAAGAACCTTATGAAGCTGTGTTTCGTGAAAGATGCATCATGAAATGCACCACACTATTGACTACCTCGTACCTAATGTAGGAGCCATTTCTTGTCACAAGGAAATGGGTTTTGTCACATTTTTGTCAAGCCTTTATGCTCTTGTACATCCAGCCCACTTCACTGTAACTGGTAATTGATTGTTCATGCTTACTGCATTTTGCTGTCCAGCTAGAGCATGGGGCACTATTCTTCAGGTTTACTTCTTGCCTTTGTTTTACTCAACATTTGCTATGTCATTTGGATAGCATGTTTTGTTACAGGTGACAAGACCACTAATATTCAACTACCTAATAACCTCCCAGCCCATTTAAATCCACAAGACTCCTTTGCTCCCACATTCTGACGTTGTCTCAAGTTTTTTTGCTAACTGTGCATTACCTGCTGTCTCTTTGCAGCCATGATGTTCAGCTTGTCCACCTCTGGTTTCAATGCCTTATATTGGATCCCCAGGTCCTGCTCTGTTCCTGCATTGCGCACTTTCACCAGATTGTCTTCCACCTGAGCAAGGTAGATGATGGTAGATGAGGTAGACAATACTTGAAATTAGCTAACATTCACTGAAGTACTGTACTTTTTTTTTTTTAAACAAACTGAATGATAAGTTTTGACAATGCTAACCTGCTGAAAACGTAAACATTTCAAAGGGCAATTTTCCAAATTGTAATAAAATAAAGCCAATCAATAGCGATGATTTTATCTAATTTAGCCTGTCATATTCAGTTTCAAGAGTTGAAAAGTTACTGTCAGCTGATATCAATGTGAGGACTCACTTTTTTTTGTTTTGATACATTTAAGTGGGGTTCTACCACAGAATTTCTAAATTTTAGTTAAGAATCCATTTATTAAGAGGGAGTTTTAGTTTTACTGCATTACTTACAATCGCATGGGGCCTTACCCCCCCTGGCCCTGTAGTGTCTATGAGTGAGTGGCTAAGGTAGAGATTAAGAGCAGTTCCTGATCACACCATAGCAAAAAATACAACTTACAAATCAGTCTTGACCCAGAAATACATTAACATATATTTTTCTGGTCATTATTAGACAACTCATGTAAACTTTCACTGCTGGATGAAGTGGATTACTCCCACCCATGCAAATTCTTGAATAAAATGAATACCTTAATGTGGTTATCAATAGTTAATCAATAGCATCAGATTGTGCTAAATGCTAACAAACACTGTGCAATCTCAGTCCTCAAAATAAGCAATTTATCGGAAATTATAATAGCTCATGAATAAGCTTGTTTATAATATACAATATGCAGAAAAAAATTGAACTCTCTCACCAGTTTAAGCTGCACTAGAAGTTTGTAGACATCAGACATGTCTGCCAGCACCAACAGATGTGTGACCGCCGACAGCAGGGCTCTGGCAGCGCGAACCATATTGCCCCGCTTCACAGAAGAGCAGGGGTCTTCTGCAAATTCTCCAGAAGCCTGGCGCATTGAATCACCTGAGAATGAGTGACAAAACAAAACAAAACAAAACATCTGCTGTAACTCCAAGGTTTAAACTGAACCTTCAAATAAAAACTGATTCAAAAACAGACTTTTGAACCAGTAAATGTTAAAAAATACTGTTTTGAACCACTATGAATTACTTTTCATAATGGTAGAAAGTGGATTTAATCAGTGGTAGTCTGTGGAAAACAGTAATCAGCTTTCCAATCGTTTGCAATCATAAAAGAACAATTATCTTACCATCAACGTGTTTACATTTTGATTACCTAAGCACATGCCTCACCAACAGGTTGTGATATGAAAATATGACCCAAAAACTAAGTCAATGTTTAGCAAAATCAAAGAAAATAATAGTAATTGCTTTTCATTGCAATTAATTGCGTTCCTCTGTTATCCATTAAATCAGAGAATTCTTCATGTCTAAACCCTGTTTTTATCACTACTATTGGTACTAGCAGTATTAGCCTACAGTAGCAATTGTAGTAGTAGCAAAATTAGCCTACAGTAGCAGTAATAGTAACAGTGGTAGCAAAATTAGCCTATAGTAGCAGTAATGGCAGTGACAGTGGTAACAGAAGCAGTAGCAGTGATAGTAGTAGTCAACAGGAGTCAACAACAGATGTCTTAGAGCAGTCATGGTCCATTCCTGTCTACAAGTTTAGTGTGTCAGAAGTCTTCATTTGAAATGAAGAGTGTGCTGGAGAGATGCATTTTCCCTGCCTGGCTAAGGTCAACTTGTGTCAGACGGAGCAAGATAGACACACAGACACCCATACCTCTCTAGTGTGCACTGATAATTTCTGCTTGCAAACTGACATGCACACACAGTCCTCTTAAAAAAAAAAAAAAAAAAAAAAAAAAAAAAAAAAGAGGTCAAAGCCATGACAAAAGGCTTACTGTCCGGATTGTCCAGCACCATGCTTTGTCCTACATTGGCTGGGCCTGCACAGTTGACTGGGCACACAAATAGAATTTGTAGGCTCACATTATGAACAATCCGTAAAGTTTATTTCAGTGGAGGCACAGCCAAATTCAAACCCTAAAAAATTATTGCTGTGGCTGCATTACAGCTTTAAAGCCAACAAACAGACAAGTACTTATCTTGTCCACTTTCCTATGGTGTGGTACGGCTTCATAGAGACCGAAGAAAAAAAACGATACATGAATAATTTTCTTATACCGATGAAGTGTGCTCTGAAAAAGAGACATCTGAAAATTAATTTAGCAGCGGTTTATTCTCAGTCAGTTGATACCATCTTGCTAAATACTTTTTCTATGACATCCGTATTTAGAGAGCAGCTCTATTTTTCTGGCACCACTCCTTAGAAAGAAGTGCTTTCATAGACAGTATACTTCTCCTTTTGCCCGACGCATGCCGGGACTGACTCCAGACACCTTGACCCTAAACAGGGTAAGCAGTTTAGATAATCATGAATGGTTTCAACAGTAAGTTGCCAATACAGATATAACAAAACGCTGTGGTGTGATATTTTATGAAACATCACAACAACAACACTGAAAAATTCATCGCAATATCAACAAAATCTTCTAAACTGGCTATGTGAGCAGTGTGGAGTAAGTGCTGCAAATAGTTTTCTTACGAAGTCAAAGTGTCAGTGTACTCTCTCTCACTCCGAGATAACAAGCAAGCTGCATTTAGACACAAAGTGAAGTGACTTCTTGGCTTAGACCTCTGGAATGTTTTCAAAGACTGAGTTGTGGCCACAAGCAGTCACTGAGTTCCCAAACTGACTGAACAAGAGGAGACTGTATATGTGACAACTCAGAGAGACTGATTTCCAAACTCATCAGGAACTTCATTCTCTTATTTTACTTCAGACCATCTCCTTTCTGCCCCTGTCGCCTTACATTCAGTGAGTCATACAACTCAGAATAACTACATGTTTTCACTCAGCTGAAACATTTTCAACTCAATATATGTCTTTGCTGTAATTTCATTGTCTAGAGCTTTCGTCCGTCTATGTTCAAATCTATCCGCAGACTTTGTATGTATGTCACCTCATAATATCATTTAGGATTTTAAAATCAAACTGAACATCAGAATTGATCACATTTGCTTAGATTTATGTCCAGTTGGTGAAGCCAACCAAGTTCAGACATTTGTGCTTCAAAGGTAACCTGACAACAGACAGTGTCTCACTGCCCTCTCAGGCTGAAAGTTTCAAGACTGTTTCGCCTCTGCACACACCCAGCATCCCTGATGGGCGATGATGGATTTCCAGGAAGTATTAAATTACTCTTTAAGCTTCATGAGAATATCCTGCTCCTGGTGATCACGACCTTTTTAGTCCATTAGTGGTCAGTGCAATTTTTTTGTGAAATTATTATAATTATGGTTGTAAGAGCATTTTTATGTTGGTGTTGGTTAGTGGTAGTAAAGCTTTCAATGATAATCTAAATAAATTTTTTTTATTCATCAAATTTGTGTCTTTAAATTAAGCTGTGACAACAAGCTGCAGCCTCACTGACCAGTATAAGTCTAAGCTAAAGCTGCAAAGCTACAGGCTCAACTGGACTGAGAAACTTCAGTGTTTGGTGGAAAGAACTGGGCTTAAACGACTGGGTGTAATTGAAAAATCAACAACAAGCCATCAATAGACCTCCTCCTTGTAAGTAAGTAAACTGACAACCTGTGAGAACTCCGCCTGGCTAATGTCAGGATCATGCATGCCCAATAGCACTTACAGTTCAGCAGGTGTTCAACAATTACATACTTAAACTGTGCAGTCACTTACTACTACATTATCTAATATTAATACCAGTAACATAGTTTAATGTAGATAGCAGATATCGGAATCTTCATATATCTGTTAGGCCAAAGAAGTCTTTGAAGTAATTTAGAAGTGTACCTATTGTTTGTCCACCGCTGACAAGTTTATTTTCAAGTTTCCTGCTCAGTATGTTGATTTGCCATAATTAAAAAAAAAAAAGAAAAATAAGGGATCCTTATCAAAAATTACCAGAAAATATGCTTGTATTGAGTTTTTAAAAACTCAAATATTGATTTGGGTTTTAAAATCAAAAATCCAGTATTGATTAAGCTGTGGGATATACAAATATTAAAGTCATTCATATTGCTTATTTATGCCACTATGTAACAATCTTCTCCTACTGTACGCTGGTAATATTTAATTGTAAGTAATTTTAATTATGTTGTAGACCCTAGATTTTTAATGCTCAAAAAGACCAGACAAGAACAAATAAGCAAACATGGATGGATCTGATACTTTCAAGGTAGTGAATGTGTCCATTCCAACTCATGCTACCTGCTCAGCGCATCTGCAACACAGCAGTAGCTGCAGTAGTCTTCTATCAGTCTTTACACCAGATCTAGTCTGCCAAAATGTTGCTGTGTGGCATGTTGTGTTCACAGCCCAATACAAACAAACAAACAAACAAACAAACAAACTAACTAGTTTTTCAAGAAAAACCTAAAAAGGCCCCTGGCAAATCTAGAAAGTGAAGAGTATCTTTTCATTCAGAGGAATCACAGCTGTGAGTGTGAGGCAGAAGTGACTGTGGCTTTAGCACTATCACTGCATCAGCAGCAACTGTAATGAAATCATGAAGTATTGAATCTTTAAAAAAAAAAAAAAAAAAAAAGCTAAAACTTTTAGTATATAAAGTATCAAAAATAGCCTAAAACACAAAGATATTCAGTTTATATCTGACAAAGAAAAGCAGCAAACCTTCACATCTTGAAAGCTCCAAACTGTGAATGTTTGGCATTTTTGTTTGAAACATGGCTGAAATTGCTAATCATTTATCAGAATGGATGAAGATCAATTTTCTGTTAATCAAGTAATTGTTTCAGCTATAAAACAGACCAATAGAGAAAACATCAAAATCTTCAGAGTAAGACATTAAGATGTAAATGAGGCTATAGTACTTTTACCAGGAAATTACTTTGGAGTGATAATCAAAGTTTATGACTTTTTTTGTTATCATCAAATCAGCCATTTGTTTCCTCACTCTTCCAGGAAAGATACTGTATTTGCAAATGCACATTTGGAGATTAACTTCAAATTCAGTGAGGGACAGGAAAAAAATGTACTATCAAATCTGTACAACAAAGACCTCACGCAGATTCTGACCATTTCACCCCGACAGAGAGCTAAAGCAGTTTGTGCAAATGATCGACAACACAGGCCTCAAACACAGTCCGCATCTTCAGGCTTGCACCCCCCCCCCCCCGTGAAAAAAATCAATAAGGCCATTTTCAGGGGGCAGATAGTGATCAGTGCTCCTTTAATAAACTTCCATCTATCTAATGTTCACCTGTGGCCAGCCAAGTGCATGATGAAATGATTAAAATGTATATCACACAATAAGCCTCCCAAACAGCAGGACAACAAAGACACAAGACCGGGAGGGAAGGGCAACACGAAGAGAACAAGCACAAGAGCAGATAGAAATGGCTCAGTAAAGAAAATCTTTAAAGGCGTAAGAAATGTCACTGTAGAGATGTGTATTAGTGATATCTACAGTAAACAAAATATATTTTAAGATACTAAGAAAATGCGCTAAGTGTAGCAAAACATCCACTAACTTCCGTTCAACATGCATAGCCATTCTTAATGATCATGTCAGAATTTTTTTTCCTCCTACTTAAAACAGCTGGTAAGCCACAGCTGGTTGGAAAAATGTTTTCTGAATCCAGTGGGGGTGGGTGGTGTTACCCTACTCAATGGCCGTATTATCAGTCTATGCACGCTCCACTGAGCAGCATGGCATAGCTGACAGCCAGGCCTAGGCACCAGCTAACAACAGTCACTGAATTCCTGCCCAGTGACAGCTTACCACAACTACAGTAACATTCCTGGGCACTGAGCACTGCGCAGGCTATCTAGCGACATGTCATCTACCTCCCAACTACTCAGAGCAGAACTCGAGGAGGGGGCATCGAGCGCGCTGGGCATCTAGGGAGAAGAGACACAGTGACACAGATGTCGCTTCACTAGGTGATAACAGCCACCCTCAAGTCATAGCTCCCTGGTCTCAATGGTCCGCTAGTGTGTCAAAAGAGGATCAGATATCCAGAGCAGAAAGCAATAAATGAGACTTGCAAGTGTGGTTGTTAGATGATGGAACCTGCTATCAGAAGACAAATGGTAATTTCATTGGCTGGTGATTTGATGGTGGATTTCTGTTTAAAGACTTGTAGGAGGCATGTAATTGAGTTGGAAATGGACTGTGGTTGAGTTCAGTCCCACCAGACAGGTGGATATAGCCATTTAAATACATTTGACATCATCATTGACATCTCCACACTTTTTTTTCCTTTATCCCTGAAGTACTTGCACTCCCCTGTTTTGAGCTATGTGGCAACAAATAAAAAGGAAAGCATTTAATTATAAAACAGAAACAAAAATGTATGCATACGTTGTTCAATACCTCGATTACCACTTCTTCCATACAATGAGGTGGTAATGCACTAAGCGATCCAATAGATAATCTTTTACACAAAATGCCATACAAATCTCACATTAGGTTGGTGATGCTGAAGTCCAAATACACTGGACTACAAGAACACATGCACTTCTGAGGGGAAATATGGTCAAATTGGATCCTTGTAGAAGGCAAAGTGATGAAAGTGTATAGACTCACATAAATATGAACCGCCAACATGAAAAGTTAAATGAAAAGTCTATTAATGGGATCCCTGAAAACCCCACAGCAAAAAGAAATCTATCAGTCAAAGTATATTCTTATTTCAAGGTCCTCCACTGGGGGAGATGATATGTACATAGTTTATGATTTATTTATCATCATTCCTATCTTAAGAACCACTCTGTACAAGCTAGAAACCACATACTGTTGCAATATGTATTTTCAATATACCTTGCTTGCGGACATCTTCCACAGCAGCAGTTAGCTCATCCTTCAGGAACTGACTTTCCTTTGCAATCTTTTCTCCTTTCTCCAGGAAGTTCTGGGTAGCCGTCTCTACTGATGCAGCCAAAACATGAGCCTTCTTGGAGCGTCCCTTCTTCTTGTTAGATGGGCCTTTGTTGCTGGAGTTTACCAAAGTAGTGACCTATGTATGGCCCAGAAACAAAACAGCTTAACGTGACAGCTCACGTCAAAACCAGCCGCTTCAGGATCTTAAATGTAGTTAGCAGATTATGGTTATGGTTATACAGCTCTTTTTCACATGTAAAGCCAATGACATTACTGCATTAGCTTTCAGTTATTTCTTATCATAGGAACAGTATCCACTTATTGGGTATTTAAGTAGAATACAGTATATTCACATAATATAAAACAATTATGAATAGGTGATGAACATTCAAATCATTGTATATTCAAGCATTTTTGTAACCAAGATCCTGAGACCATTCAACATATGACCATGTCCTATTTTTGTAAATATAAATGCACAGTTTACATTACCTGAGTGACCAGGGGCTCCAGCAGCCTCTCCACTGCCAAAGTACGGATCTCTAGACTCTTTGGGTCCCATTTAAAATTGATGTTAGCTGTGTTGATGTTTGTCATGGTGTCTTGAATTCTGGGGGTAATAAATGAGCAAAGTCAAGGAAAAATGATGGCCAAGGCCAAGAGTGCTTTATTTTTCAAATGAAAAGATGAAACACAATTTGAACTGCATCAAACAAAACATCTTTGCCCCCCAAAACACTGAATATCTGTTGTCAAATTAGATGACTGTGGTTGTAAGTTATAAAGGATAGGCTTTTTGCTCCACCAAAAAACTGCAATAAAAGCTGCAGTGAGTAAAAAAATTTGAAGTTTGCTTCTTAAATCTTCCTTTGTGATTTTCAGAGTAGTCTTTTAAAGTTTGTGCAATAGTCAAAATATTAAAATCCTTGTTAGAGCCAGCAATGCCTCATCTCTCACAGAATGACTGCCAAAGGCAGAGCACAGTAACACTGTGGCCCAATTTCGATTTCTCTTTTCAGGCAGTGACTGCAGCTCCATTGATTAGCTATCAAACATGGAAGGGCAGAGATAATCAGCAAACCCTAAGGGCTGGGGGGCTTCAACTGAAAAGTTGGTCAGCTGTACTGTAAGAACAATGTTGTAGCTAGCTATTAGCCTATGCTGTCAACAAAGAGGCTAAAATATTAAAAACACCACAAGAACATTTGAATGATGACTACCTGACATTACATCGGACAGTTACTTATTGGGTGGGCGTGCTTTCAATTTTGGCTTCATGAATCTTGACTAATGTTTGCATTTGGATGAGCTATACTCGTTATGATCTATGACACCGTTTAACTTTTAATCAAACAAGGGAAAAATGCCAGCCACTATGGATGGATGCAGATTGTCTGGCACATTTGTAACCCATTTTATCATGAACCAAAATCTTATAGCTCTTCCACTTCTTCCAGGCTTTAATCTACAATTACTTATCAACCACTGCAAGGTTTAGCTCCACTATAATATTAAATGGTCACTTCACACAAACCACTAGATATAATATACAACAATGATATCTAACCATGAAGATACTTTGATTTGTGGAGGTTTTGAAATCTCCAACGCTTAAACAGCTGTGATACAACACCAATTAATGTAACCGTTTGTGGTGTGCAAATGAATTGAAAAAAATTGTTGTAAACTCAGCATTAAAAGCTTTATATATCAGTCTCCTATTGTAATCCACACCTCTCTGAGGCCAATTTTACTGAAACTACTACCAAAGAAATAACTGCATTTAAAACTAGCCTATGGATTATTCCAGGTAACTGCGACATCGGTGGTGAGATTCCGTGTACTTCCTCTCTCTGGGTGTGGCAAAAGAATATTCAGAGGCAGCTATCTCAAAATCAGACCAAATGAAACCAAAACAAATTGCAAGGCTATATACCCCTAAGGGTACATGCGTGTGATTTGGATGATATAATACTTTAAACTAATTTGGCCCAGCAAGAGACAGAGACCAGCAAGACAGGGTATGTTATGGTCACCCAAACAAGAAACATCCAAAATAAGAAATAAATTTAACATTGATCACTAAGAGCGACAGGGCGGGTCCAACGCCTGAGAAGCTAGGTGCTAACAACTAACGTTAGGTAAAGTTACACCTGTTGTAGCCAACTTCACCCAAATTAATGTTTGTTTAACCCAGCTAAAGTTACATCAGTTGATACAGAAATACGTAAATGATGCGCCCATGCACACTTTCAACTCGGTGCTGGCGAAGTTATACGGTTTTCAACAGGTTTTTCCTTTTTATGGGTCACCGTCAACATTTGAGCCAACTTAGCATGTTACCTGCTAACGTTCAGTATCCCAAACACGGCACCTTGCTAATGCTAATGCTAGCCGACACAACAAACATTCACGTTGGCTCCGTTGGCCCAATTTAATGCCGCAAAAAAACTTAACTGTCGTGTTAACGGGGTGACAAATAAAATATTCGCGTAACAATGGCTGAAGTATGTATCTAAATGGAGTCGCAAGAAAACGCAATGAACTTACCGACAACGGTCCACTAGAAAAACTGGAGTTTAAAAGTTCAAAATGGAGGAACGAGAATTACGGAATTCCTTGCCTCAAAAGTTTTCCTCCCTTTTCCTCCCCTCACTGACTCAGTTTAGTTGTGCTCCCAACTGCCGACCTTAAATGGCACATCCCCTTGGAAAGTATATCGAAAAGTAAATACAAGTGTGTCTACAAATGATCACCAGCCGTTAGTTACCTGAAAAGTTTCGGTTAAGATTGCGTCGATGTCGCAGACTATTGCCCAACAATGGATGAAGCGGAGGGGGGGCTGGGGCGGTGACCGAGTTCCTGAACTTCCTGGCAGCGGGGCAGGGCGACCACAGGACAGAGCAAGCCCACAAAACGAGGAGGTGTTTTGGGCGTGGCCCTCACTGTGTGTGTCCATATATGGATTAATTATTGCTTCCATGAAACTTGTGTAGGAGCAGGCCAAGCTGAGGGACAACACTTTTATCTTCTTAACATTCAGTCTGAAGAGGGAACTACTCACCAGGAATGACAAACCTCGTGTGATAAAACGCTTTGTGATAGTCATGTGTTACTTATTCAAGAATCATAGTCATGTGCTTTAACAAGTGTGAAGTATGTTTGCCAATTATGTATGTGCCAATTTAACCCGAAAGCTATATTTGCACACCTTAGGTCTCCCTAGTACAGACGAAAATTAATATCTAATTTAATCCTGAAAGCATCAACCCACTTGGTTTCTATTAATTTAGTTACTACAGAGGAAACTGCCCCCAAAAAACTAATCTTAGGTTATCTTACTATAACAGCAACAAAAAAAGCACAATTTTGCCACCTTGTAAATCATTCCATGAACAGGGATTTTAATTCTTTACTGCTATGGTGAAATTCAGTTGTGTTTTTATTTCTTTTCTTTAGTTTTTTAATTTTGTCCAGCTGCAACACATCAAACCTCACAACCAAAATGATCAGTGTATGAGTGTGATGAGTATGATCCCACTGCTCCTCCAGCATTCCAGCCGTTTTGCTCACCACAATAAAAAACTGATTTAGGTTAAAAGTGTCATTCTCAAATCATGTGTACCCACCTTTTATCTATTATTAAATCTTTTCAAATTATGTGTGACTGTAATATTAAAAGTATCTTTTCCTTCGTATACAGCTATTTATGTGTCATATTTTATCATGGTTGATGGATCATTTTGGCGGTTGCTTTATTTTACTGTTGTCTTTTTAAAGTTTGTCCTTACAGGATGCAAATTAGAGTCTTTTCGAACTGAAAATGGATTTCTGTCAATGTCAAAGTGTCAGATGTTGTTTCAGTTGTCCAGATTTTAAAACTACATATTTAGTAGTTCTTCATGGCCCAATCTGTTCCCTTTAGAGTAGCTTGGTTTCAAACCCTCTTGGAAATTATATACTACTGCATTCATCCTATGTACTAAAAATAAGAGTGTGTTTTAAAAAAGTTAATGAGCCCAAATGTTGGCTTAACGAATTCAAGTAACAGAAGACTCCAGAGAAAGGCAGTGCTGATGCAGCTGACGCAGCATCAGGTGCCCACACACAGTGAGCAGGTTGTAGCGTCGGTTTCTCATATTTTATTAATATATAATAAACATATTTCTACAGCAGCGCTGGCATTTCATATGAAACTTTTATTCAGCTAGCTAGGGAGGGCTTGCATATGTCACAATTTTTTACAATTTCAAGGTCAAGGGAAACTATATAAGATATAATCAGTATGCAGTAGTCTCTCTTTTATGGTTTGTTGCAGCTGTGACTGATAACACTGAGACATTTGATAAACATATTCAAGAGGCAAGTATTTTGGTTTGGGCTTAATCAAGTGTGAAAGCCATAAATAGATTATCTGAAGAGCCCAGGTGCCACCCCTCCTGCCTCATTTTTCCACCTTACACACACACACATACACACACAATGGATACACTGTGTCTTTACACAGTGGAATCATGTTAACAGGTTTACTTGATGGTTGTATAAACTAACTAGAAAGGCAGTGTCTGGTGGTAATTTGGTTAAAAACCTTTTTTTAACAGCCTGCATCCTTTCCTGCACCATCCTGTTGGTGTGTGTGCTCAGTAAACCTCGGTGGCCTTAGAGTATAATTCTATTAACAAAAGAGAAAATATAATCAAATAAGTCAGTGCAATTGGATAGGTCATATAATTCCAATTATATAGAGAGAAAATTGCTGAGAAAAAGAGGAGACAGTCATCTGCAAGTCAAGGTTGTGACCACAGAGAACACTACAAACAACAATGGTTGTTTTGTTCTGCGGCAAGTACAACTAACACACGTCTATTTGTTGGCTAGAGTAGGTGTTAATTAAGAAAGCTCCACCAGTGCAGCATGAATTACAGTCCTGAAGAGAATGAGCTAACAAATGTACTCATGAAGCTCTTTAATGAAGGCCTCAGAATATAATTATCTTCTGGAAAGGCACTCCTTAATATTTTTCCTGGGATAATAATTTGCGAAGTGATTGTTTTCTCCATAGAGTTTTGACCATGCCAAAACTGAGGGGTCACGCATTAAACAGGCGTATGAAATTCCCGCAAACAGAGATATATCACTGAATTATCTTGTGTGTAATATTAATTTCAGTCAAGAACAGAGGGGCCAGCCACATACATAGTGTAGCAGAGATTTGTTTATCCAATTAATACTCTGTGGTGGAGAGGGATTAGATGTGGTGCAATGGTGTGCTTGAATGATGAATGTTTGTCCAAGTAACAGCTTGCTGAGAGGACAAGTTTGGGTGTCCTTGAACTTCATCTTTTTGTACCTGTTGGGCCCGACAAATGATAAGAGCACAGCATGTTATAAATAATTCCTTCTCATTATGAGGAAGTGCACATGTTTGTCACACACTGAATGTATAATTGAGCAAATGCAAATCTGTAGTGTGTGGCACTAGAAAAATAGAAACTGTGGTGAATATTATAATATGCTTTTACATTTGAAATCAAAGCACTGGGTGTAATCTTTCCAAAATATAAAATATACATTAGATATACATATTACATTAAATGTTTTCTTTGACTTTTCTGCTGAGTAATTCTATAGATTAGTTTTACATTTCTATTCAGGAACACAATGTCTTATCGAAAGGCAGCCCTGGCACTGCTCCATGCTGATAAGCTTTTTTCACAATTGCGTTACCATCTATTGTTTTGCAGACATGGAAGTTACTGTATGTTATAGTTTCCTGTCATATTAGTTACTCATCCTTTGACGTTGACTGGACTGGAAGCTCCCTCACTGCAGGAGGATTTTGTTCCCTGACATAAGGAACACAGCGACTTTCAGTCTGCCCACATTCACCTGACTCATCCTGACAGCTGTCCATGGATCTGCATGATGTCATCTGCAGGCTCTCCCTTCCTAAGAAAGACCATATACCTTCACGATTAGAAATGAGTGTGGTGCAATGTAGGCGTTACTCTTCCACAGTGACACTTAAGGGGTGGAGAGGAAAGTCAACAGGCGAGTAACACAGATGATTATTCTTGATAGCAGTCATTCACCGTGACTTTCTTGCAGAGGTGAGAAGAAACATACATTATCACGCTGACGTAACAAAAAGTCCCTTGGAAGGACATATCAGACATGTTTACAATGAGGTGCTGGGACAGTGATGTAATGGTTTCATGACATCTGATTGGACCACTGAGAAGGTTGCAGTTCCCATGACTCAAATGCTGCTAACTCATTGTTGGCAGTCTGCTGAGCTCCACCTGCTGGTTTAGATTATGGCATCAGACTGATGCAGACTGATGTCTTCTGTTCTGGCTTAGTTAGTCTGTGTACCATCTCTCCTTGGCTTTCGAAGAGGCAGGAAGTAACTGTAGCACGCTTCTGCCTGTTGTGCGACCACTGAGTAACCTTTCATAGTGTATCATTTGCAAAGATGATCTGCTTTTTAACAAGTGTTGCTTATGAAACTTAGATCTGTTTAGTCTGAGAGGAGTCTTCAAAGTCAGACAAGTGTTTGATGCGCAGCAAGAGTTCCACTCAAGGAGGTGATGTTGACATTTCAGGGGAACAGTGCTGCTGACAACAATACAATAAGTGCATATGATTACCTGTTCCCAGCAGCTCTTTATGTGATCTGCTTCTGGATATGTTTCACAGACAGAGAGACATTAGTGTGTTCATAATCATTTTTACACAATCCATGATCACTAACTGAAAGGCAATTACCAGCAGACCACTGACTGCAAACACACTTGTCATTCACAGTACACGCACTATTCAAGAAACCTTGTTTTATACCGAAATTCTCCTGGGAGCGACTGCCCCAATTTCTAGCTTACCATGTGGGATTCAGGCTAAAAGGAAGGTGAGGAATCTGGGGGAAGTCACAAAATGAAACATAATGCATTTAAGAGCTGTAATGAGCCACAGATTCAGACATCATTCAAAGCGTTTTATCCAAACGTATTATACAGATATCCATGTGCTTCAAAAATACAGTATATGACGCTCGCCTGTAAGTGTAGAAGGACAACTTTGACTGTACATTACTGGGAGGCTTCAGTTTTTGTAAAAAAGAAGAAAAAAAAAGGTAGCTCTGAGGTTATCTGAGTGCCTATGTCTTTTTTCCCCAAGAAACTGTGACTTTTGGTAGCGAAATGAATAAAGTCCAATAAAAATAGAATTAATAGAAGGATTTGGGCAGGTAGAAAGTAAGACTTCTTTGAGGTTTCAAAACTAATTATGCATAAAAGTACAACTGTAGCCTAAGGTTCCTAATTAGAAGACTACAAGGCAGCCTAAAAAAACAATAATAACAGAACTAGTTATTTCTGGATTTGTTGTTGCTTGTGACTTCTAATTTGCCAAAATAGAGAAAGCAGACAGTGTCACCTATATAGGAAATAAAACAATAGAAAATTGATAATAAATCAGTGTCCATGACACAAATATCATTCAAGCCTGGTTGGTGGGATTTTTTTCATGAATATACCTTCATGCGAAATCAAAGCAGGTTTTGAATATTCAGTGCAGGAAATATAAAAAGCACATTTGTGCAGTTTTTAATAATGCATGTAACATTGTCAGTGTCAGTATCATTTGGTAAGGCTTTAAACATAAGCCATTCACTGAAAATGTCATGAGACTATAGTAGGCGGACAGTGGATGATACATTATGCTGCCCCTCCAAGTCAATGTCTCCATAGGAACAATAAAAGAGGTCTAGTCAGCTAATTTCTTGCAAAATTTTACAATACTTTCCCCAGATAAATAGTAAGAATGACCCAGGCAGTCTTGTGGCAAATTGGAAATTGAACCCAGTATGAGATAGACATGACTTCCAAGTAGGGGAAATGACCTTTCAATATTAATGATGCAGAGAGCCATGACATCATCAGGATTTGACTGTGTCCATGTGATCCATTGGAAATGAACAGAATACCAGCTCACCCACAGCCCTAATTTACGCCATATTTACTTTCATAAAAATTTATCATACCAACTACCACACAGCCCGAGTCTCTGTTGAATGCAGCAGCAGCAGCAGCAGCAGCAGCAGCAGCAGCAGTGTAGTAATTCAGTGAGCACACTCTCCCACTCTCCACACAATTCAGATGATGTCTTGTTGAAATGCAGCTTTTCTTTTTTGTCTTGTCTCTAGCTCAAGCATAAATGATACCCCCAAACACTGTTTGTTTACTGGCCTGCTTAGAAAGTACCTCCCACATTGTGCTGTAAAATCAAATTTGCTCCAAATATAAAATATGCAATCACCTTCACAGAACCACACAAGTCATCTTCAGGCAGCAAAACAGTGGAAAAAGAGGGGAAGTAATGTTGTTCTTTCTGTGTACTGGTCTGTGCCTTGTTTTTGATACGGTGGGTAGTATGGGTCATTGAAAGCATAAAATCTCACACATCACAGAAAATGCAGCAAGGGAAAGCGATGCTCTATTGGTCTGACATTAATTCTTTCCGATGTAAGGAGTCCTGGTGGGGAGGATGTCACCAGCATCATTGTTTATTTGTGGCTCCCATCTTGAGGTGTTGTCAGTCACTCTCACCTGATGTGCTGCAGTGATTTGAATGGATAATGAGCTGCAGAAGTGAGTGAAAAGTTTTTAGAGGCACCTGATGGAGGCAAAAGGCGTCTTCCATCTTGAGGACTTTAAAATTCAAGAGGCATTTCTTGCAAAAATAGCTGTGTTTTGAATGATGAATACAAGATTGAGGAAAAGCTGATCCAATGATATGCAAAAATCGTGTACGAAATAAAAAATACACAAACTACAAATGCAACTGAAGTGAATATTTTACGTGCCTACCATTTCCCAATACCAACACGGTAAACAGCAGATTTCATTCCTCTAAGAGTACTTACAAACCTGAAGGGAATTCAGTGAAAATGTTGATCGTCAAATTGCGATGGATAATTACCCATAAATTATCCGGACTGACATTCCTTATTCTCTCTGTAAATGCAATATACAGGCAAGTGGAAACATCAGAGGTGGCAGCCGGGGCAAAAACAGGATGGCTGTGTTGCAGTTTAGTCACAAACCAGCGATGCTTACTTGGTAGTGTGTGGTGGCTGTGAACCTGCTGGTACCTCTGAGGAGTGAGATACAATGTTGAAATACTGCTGGACCAGACAGCAATAAACGTCCAGTCGTTGCCAGGGTCCACCACAGTAAACAATCGCCGGGTATCTGTCAGCTGGATGTCTAATCAATCATGAGGATGTGTCCACTTTAATGCACTGTCAAGAGAGGTTTATGGATTTCTATTTTGACACGTCAATGTTGCCAATAACAGGGAATCCCATGCGTCTATTATCAAAATTTCACGATATTTCATTGGAGGAGATAAATTGTGATGCAGCATAAAATCAATGGACAGATTTCTTAGACTGGACATTTTCAATTCAGTGATTTTGAACACCAGATTGCCTTATCCAGCCACATAATATAAGTAAATATGTACCAACAGAGAAGCTAAGATCACTTCATTTTTGCCATTTAAGCCCCCCGAAAATACTTAAACAATCGAATGATGATGAGCTGCCAATTATCTTTCAATTGACTATTGATTAATTGATTACTGCTAATGGTCATATCCATGGAGTCATAGTAGGTTCTGTAAGTTACTGAGACACATTAAGGTGGGGAAAAGAGTCAAACAACTTGAAAAGATAGTAGTGGTAATATTGTACTCAGTCTTCAAATTTGAACACAACAGATGTGTGACATAGATAAACTGATAAACTGTAAAAAAAAAAATAAAAAAAAATATGCGTCCAGTAATGATGGGTGTTGCAAAGTGACATTTCGTTTAGTGACCTTTCATTGAAAAGTCCTCTAATTACACTTGGCTGTGTACAAACAACCTGAACTGAAAGACAAGGATTTATGTCCAGAAAAAAATGATCACACCCTGTCAGTTTACATTTTGTGTGACAGAGCTGACATCCACTCTGCAGCAGCACATCCACAGTCGGATAAAGTACACAGCAGTGAAAACTAATCCCAGGGTTAAACTTCAGTTGACTGTGGCGCTGACATGTCTTTGAAGACAGACAGAGACAAGACGAAGTGATAATAAAAGACACTGTCACATTGAAGTTTCATCTGAGAACTATTGTTGCTCCATTTAACAAACCAAGGTTATGTTGTGACAGGAGACAAGGCTGAAAAAAACAACTAGCCTGTGACAAATATAATGCAGCTTATCCAAAAAATGTGTCTTCTCTTAAGTATAATGAAACCATTAAGCATGAAGCATGAAAAGATGAGAATAACAAATGGAATGAGAGGAACGACCCAGCTGTGTTTTTACAGCATCGGAGAGGGGGAACTGGGTTTGGAGGGGCAGAGTGAAGGCAAAAACACAAAATGAAGACTGGCGCTAGTTAAAAAGAAGCACAGGAATATCTGAGAAATCTGCAGCCGGCCTGGGTGTTGCAGCATCCGTTCCCCTGTTGCAGGTACAGTATGTCAAAGAGCTATGTTTGGCCCTTTTCTCCTGCACAACCACATTCTCCACCTTCAACTCATTTCTTGCTGATTGCTATAGCTTCATTTCACTGATTGTTGTAAATGTTTCATACACTATTGGAGGGGGTATGCTCACAAGGAGGGCTTCCTTATGAAAAATTTATCTGGACAGATGTCTGGGTCTGCCGCTCCTGCCATGTAAGACTCGGCTAAGCCAGCAGAGAATTGATTAGAAAGCTATCTAAACTCGCTGCGAAGACAAATTCTTCAACTGCTGCCTGCATTTGGTTACATTTAAAGAATACAACACTGACTCACACATAATCAGTTCTTGCATATTTCAAAGTCATTAATATTAAAGTTATTGAGCCCCCTAAGTTGAAAATCACAAATTAGACCAGAGAACTGCATACTAAGATATATATATATTATTTTTTTTTAAATTTCCTAAACCCTAAATAAATAATTTCTGATATTTATATTCAATAAAATATGTGCGATATGAGAGGTGTTGTTGCTGGTGCTAAAATCATGGAGAATTAACACTCAGCCCCTCAGCTCTACAGATATTCTCAGGATGTTTTAGCTCATTGTTTTAGTTTCACAGCCCACGCATTTTCTGTCGGTGAGGAAAATTATTAATGGAGCTTAAAACAGAAGGAAAAGGAAAGTGAATATTTGACTTAAATGTATGAGTTATTGAGAAAAAAATTCTCCAAGTAAATGCTAATATGACAATGTGTCTGCCTGATGTTCATGTAGGCAACTGTATGCTAATACGTTATAAAAATAAAAACGTCATAACACAGTAGTGACCGTGTGTCTGTCAACATGTTTTGATGATTTTCAGCCCCCTACAGGCCAAACATCAGCCCTAACACAGTTTAAACGGATTTACGGAATTGTAGCCCAAGTGTCTTTCATTTAATTTGTGGGTTGTTCACTATCACATCCTCATGGACTACGTGTACAACATGCCTTAACTTAATGTTTCATAAGAGATTAAGAGCCTCAATGACAAAACCTGCATTATGTATATGTGTATGTGTGGGTGTGGGTGTGTGTGAGTGTCTTATGAGTTGGTAGATCAAGACAACACATTTTTCATAATAAGTGCCCTTCACTCGTCAGCAAATGCCATTCTTTACAGAAAGATGAGCCACTTCCTAATCTCTTCCTAAAAAAAAGTAGGAGGACAGTTAATACTCTTGACAGATTCCAGTCTTATTTAATTATTTCATCATTTTTGTCCTTGCACACTGTATAAACTTTTAAACTTAACACCAAACACTGGGAGTGTTCCAGAAAGTGCTAGTATGACGTCAGTTTTTCAAGTTTTTAAGTTTGTTAGTGAATGCTGATCCTAAATTAACCTCAATTGTTGCTAATCTATTTTTTTCATATTACAAAGAATTAGTGCTTCATTTCATTTCAGTGAACCTGTAACCACTTGACACCGTCTGGTCAGGAGCTTTATACCAAACTAATAACAACTGCCAGTGCGACTTCAACCTGTGAACAATATATGTATGCCACACACCCACACACACACTCAAACCTCTTTCACACAAGATGACAAAAGGTAGAGACTGGAAACATAATCACATTGAACTTTGAACTGAGGTCAAAATGTAAACATTTACCATCAAGCATTTACTTCAGCATGTCCTCTTTTTTTTTTTTCCCAACAATTTTGTTTTAATCTTTGCATACCAAAACAAATGGGCCACTGTTAACATCAGGGTCAAATCTACATCATAGTAAAGGTGTTCCTATTTAAAAACCACCCATCTGCTTTTAATGCATGGCTATCAAAGTTTTCTAAAAGATTTAGGCAACAAAAGCAACCCTAACCTTAACACACTGTGTCTGAGGTTTTTCTGTATTAATCCAGACCACAATCTTTCTCTAACCTCAACCTAGTGCTGTGAGCGCTTAAACATAACAATAACAAAAGTTTAATAATTCTATAGTCGCTAAAAATGGATGCTGTACTACAATATCAGATATTTTGTCAGAAAACAAACACATTGTCTGTGACCAGTTCACTGATACATTCAGTATCAACATTTGCAACTTGCCAAATGCATAAATTAACATTTCCTCATTATATTATAGAAAATACAATCAATACAAATACAATACAAAATGTATTTGCTGTTGCAAGTTAGTTGCATCTAAACATAATCTGTAGGAAACAGGTTTGCTTTATCCGTTACTTTGAGAAACCATTCATGAATTAGGTTTACAGTGCTATGCTGATGACCCTCAACTTAAACACAGAATAATTTCTTTGCAGCTCATAGTCGTAGAAATAAACTCAATAAATTCAAACTCTCAGAAAAGCTCCAATTTCAGTCCTGATCCTTTCTGCAGAGTTTTTATGTTCTCGCAGTGTTTGTGTTGATTTCTCATTATGCTTTCATTCCCTCTCACAGTCCAAAGATCAGGAACCTTATGTTCAATCCTTCCTGGGAGGTGACCTAAAGGTACAGCTCTTAGACATCATACTTGGACTAACATCATTCTGTATCAGATGATGTTGAGCCATATACACTGTGTTGCAAAGTGAAAGCCACCAGGTAGCACAACTTATGGTTACGATGCCCTCTTTCATTAGAACGGTTTTGCTGTCGAGGCTGGGGAGGTAAACTCTATGGACCTCCTTAAAGCCAAGCTGAAAATGCTGTTTATTTCCACAGTAATGTGGTCAGCCTCCGCTTTACACAGTTACTGCAAGTGACTCAGTACCAGGTCAGGCTCCTGCTGATTGAAATTGATTTTGCTTTTTCCAATTCTGTGTGTTTCTGTTGATTAAAATTTATACATGTCTTTCAGTGTGAATGAGAGTCAAGCATAAATGGCAAAATGAACCTTTTGTGTGTGTGTGTGTGTGCCAGTCTACGAACTCATCATGTATTAATTATGGTGCAGTGCTATTAACTTGGCCAGTGTTGTTGAAAACAAAGCATAATTAAAAATACATGTTGTAATGATGGAGTAAACTGAGGTAATAAGCATTCAGCCTTGTAATAAGCCTTGAAACATTATATATATGGTGCAAAATGCAACTCCTCCCAAAAGTAGGCTTGGAGTTGTGAGCTTTGTGCTGCACCTATGCATGGTGATCTGAGAGATAGTTTACAGAGAGTTTACATTTTGGCATTTCAAACTAGGTCTTTACGTTTAGCACATTGATTGAGCATTTATTGTGAGAAATTAACCAAATCGGTTGGATGTACAAGACGAGATGAGCTGAGGAGATAACTCTGACACTGGTTTGCTCATTGACAGGCTTACAGTATCCTCTCTGCACTGCACTGAAATGCAAAGTTGTTCACAGCAGAATGGACAGGAATGTTGAGCAGCACAGGACCAGAGTTCAAAGACAGATATGATAGCCAGAGGTATGAGTGGGAGAAAGCAACACTATTGTCAGTTCTTGTTAGTTAATGATGTTAAAAATGACATATGTTTCTACTGGTGCATGCAAGTAATCTGTAACATGGTGGCAGAGCGGAAGATCCAGCTGGAGTAAATTTGGCACATTTTCTATTGTAGAAAAAATTTAATGAGGTGGACTATTTTTAAAATGAAACCCATCGTGTTTTGCAAGTCTTATATAAATGATAAAAATACGGGTTTTCAGTCAACAGTCAGTGACGTTGTGATCTGTCTGGAGCCTGGTATGAATGTGCTATATTAAACCTAAGAATGTGGCAAGAAAGTGCTGCTGCCTCTGTTTGTGTTCGTGTTTGTGTGTGTGTGTGTGTGTGTGTGTGTGTGTGTGTGTGTGTATGTGTGTGTGTGTGCGTGTGTCTCTCTGGGCCTGCATGACTAAAAGCCTTCACGTGCTCACCTGATGAAACCGCAGTTCTAATACAGCAAATCGTATTATATCTGCAGCGATGGTGTGAATTTCATAATCCAATCTGAAAATAATTATAGACTATTGAAACTTTTCACAGCTCAAAACGAAATTCCACATCAGCATATACGAGACACTTCCTTTGAGCAAGTGGCAGTGGCAGATCGAATATCGCCTAAAAAAATGAATATAAATTATGTTAACTGAGACATAATTCACTGCTCGTAGTGCAGTGCTGATGCTTACTTTGTTTTTTCTTTTAGCTGCTGTGGACCTCTCAACACTGTCAAACCTGCAGAAAAGAAACTGTTGGAGCAAATCTGTCATCAAAAAGAGTTTTGATGGGATATCATCCATCATGCTCGGATACAAGGCTATTGTGCTGCAGTCATGAATGTGTTTACTGTGCTCCATTTGCAGTGGTAGTGCGTTAATGTCTATTGTATACCCTGTGCTCTACCTGGAGGTTGTAGATGCATAGGCAATGGACTGTGATCATTCTGCAAGTGGCAGAGGACATCATAGCTGGTCTCAGACATGCCATTTACAGTAATGTGCTGGGTTATTGTAAATAAATGACTGTCCTTAGAGGTGTGCAGCCATTGGGAAACAAAGGCACAGCACACAGGTAGAGAGACACAAAAGAAATCACACAAATAAGTGTTACATAGAGAGTATTTTCTTCCTTTTTCCCTAACAAACAACTCAAGCATTGGATTGTAATGTTCTGGCCTAACAAAATTGAGATTGGGATTTATTTTCTTTTCCATTATCTGCCTCTTGATAACAACAAGGTGAATTATTTGGTGATTATAGTGGATGGGGAAGCACTGAGTAGCACGGACTCAATCAGTTTCCAAATGGAAACTGGATGGAACAAATATAAATTGAATATGGAGAATCTGTCTCCAGGGACAGAGCAGATAGATAGACATTTGGTCAGATTCTCAGCCAGCTGAACAACTTTTGGATGATTCTAATTCTCACAACCCGCCCAACCGATGGCACCGGCCAATTCAGTATAAACAGCAAAGGTTAAAGCTATATTGAGAGCCTGTGAACCAAACTAGCTGGGGAGAATTTTCATTAAAAAACAAGACAAAACTAACGACTTTGCATGGACCCTGGCTATAGCCGTGGTTGAAATTCCCTCACAAAGCTTTCATCACAATTCTCCACTGACTTTGATAAATTTCATTCCGCATTGCTTCAACCCACTGACGCCCCGGCACCCTATACACACACAGACACACACACACAAGAGTGTAGCACGCACGGTCACATAAACACAAAGAAAAAGGAAAGAGAAAGAAAGTGAGGCATAAAATTCAGTGCCTTCAGGAAGGTGAAGAAGAATGAATCCAGGTCTCCTTGCTCATGATTTCATTGCCATGAGAAAACATACTTTCCTGTGGCTTTTTTTCTGTCACCCCTCAGGGACCAGTGCTCCCCTCTGCATGATAATGTCTGTCCTATATTAGAGCCTTTTCATATCTGGTAAGTATCTGGGAGGACTTCTCTTGCTCGGCACAGTGATGTGATAAGTTTTCGCTATTAGCGTGTTCTTGGGTGAAATCCTCTCTTTCACCCATTCTTTTAAACCCTCCTGCAGAGCTGGCATGCCATAACTCACACAGCCACCCATGCTTTGCAGCCAAGCCTGGGAGCTTCCCTGGAGGAGATTAAAGAAGAAAATTCTGAACGCATGGAGAAACATTTGCTACTCTGAACACTTGTCTTCACTGTCAAAGGAAAACACATGCACAATAACATGAAGGTAGAGGGAACTGTTCGCATGCAAACAAATGCAAACAAAGCAAAGTCATGTTTTCTGCTACAGAGATCACTGAGACTGCAAACTGCTGTTTTCTTTAAATAAAAATAATGTTCTATAAAACTATGATCTGCCAACTCCTACATTATGAATACACTTCTTCCCATCAGCTATCACAGTGGCGACACAGGCCTGCTAAATTAAATCTAGCCTGTTGAGAATAAAGCTATTTTTACCAGCATCATGAGACTGAGAGCCAATCCAAGCTGCGGCTGCCTATAAAGAGGAGAGGCAATCTTGGTTCTGAATGGGTCTGAACGCTCAATCAGCAATACACTGCACTCCAAAGGAAATAAGGCAACCACTTCAATCCTGACATTGATTTCTTTCTCTGTCCTCTCAAACATTGTCTTTGTGATCACAGACAGTCACATAACTCTACATTATACTCACTGTAACGAGTCTATGATATTTTTTGCCCAGTTGAGACATTGGTGCTATCCACGCACTTTCATTTCTCTCATGAATTGCAGATTCTGAGGTGCAGCTCCAGCTCAGTTTCAGCCTCAGCATGGTTATCAAAAGCTCTAATGACTGGGAGCAGTTAAGAGCAACAACTTCAGATCAATGTAATATTGAATAGAACCACAAGAGGGGCACCACCACCACCTATTTTATCGCCAACAACTAAACATCAGAACAGGTTTAGATGACATGCTTAATGTAAAACACTCTGCAAACAGGGCCCGTGCTCTGTCGTCCTGTTGAAGAGAAAAATTTGCAGCATGGATCAAAAAAGAACGTACTGCATAAATTACATGCTGCAACACCTGAGAACAGAGACACAAATCAACACAGGCCTAAACCACCCTGTTTTTATAACAGCCATAAACCTCAGAGGCTGCCTCTGATATGCTCAGCTGACTGCAATCTATTATATAAATATGCTAAATTTTTACATGCGTGTCTACTATCTGCCCGGATCTCTATTTTGCAGCAGTAATTTTGATTTGCATCATGGGCTGAAAAATAAAAGGGGTTGAGGATGATGTGCAGTGTTATCACTTGACCAGTAGGTGGAAATACATGCATATTAAGTGGCTGAGTCAGTGCCAAAGAGCTTTTACTGCAGTGCCAGCAGCAGGCAGAAGAACCTTTAAAGTTTTAAGGCAAACAGTTTATTATTAAAAACAGTTATTGCCGCAAAAACTGTGTAAAATACCGTATATCTACTATTAATACACTAAATATATTCACTATGTCACTGAAAACAACAACACACTTCAGCATTGTCTCTTTTAATGTTCCTGGGTCCACTTAATGACTTGTTGTGGAGTTTCCACCATGCCATGTGGTTCTCATCAGTAGATTGAGTTTGCTCAGTTTCCACAAAAATGTAGATGTTTAAACCTTTTATGAATCTGAGAATCTCTAATACTTTTCTTCTGTGTTGACTTACAAGTTGAGCTTGACCTTGGAAACAGCAAAAACAGCCTCAGCTCAGGGTCGACTTACTCCCTTGTTCGGACCGCATCGAACAGTCCTCTTAACGTGATTTTTTAATTCACTAATTTAATTTGCTATTTTTGTTGTGTAGCTCTGGCCTGCATTTATTGTTTCCTGTGATCTCTGAGTTTGTATGGGAGCATGACTAAATGACTAAAACGTGGCCTGAGTCACACTTTGAGGTGGATGAATGTCTAACAGAACAAAGATTGTCACTTGTCAGGTATAAACCATTCCCCTCTGGAGTGTAAAAATCTATTATCGATCCCCCCGATGGGCTTAGTGCTTGTCCATATCTTCATGATGAAAACACTGAAGTCCACAGAGGACAATGATTAAGGTTGGCTGCAGGTCGATTTGCTTGTGACCATTTGCAGTTTCTACATCTGAAAAGAAAGGCAGCTGAGAGATGTTATCTTTGACATGTTCATTCTTGATCTGAAGAGCTCACAGACAAGGAGGGCGGCTGCAGACGAACACAGATTTATCCCATGTTCACCAGATTTTCATGTTATCTATTAACATGTAACTTGAGCACAGTATTTTTAAGAACTAATCAGATAAACTGATTTGACCACCAGCTCCATCTGCATCAGCACCTATTCAAATTATGCATTCAATTTTACGGCTAGTGGAGAAAAATTTGCACAACCCCTGGTTGATTGGAACGACTGTGTTGGAGCCTGTATATTACTCATAAATATAGCAATAAAATATAGATCAACAAAAGGGCGGGGTGGGTGGGTGCGTGGGTGGGTGGTGGGGGGATGCCACAGAGTTATTTGCAGACCTGCAGGCGTGTGTGCTGCATACTGATAATGCTGAAACCCCACAGACACTGTATGAATCCTCAGATGCTACAGAGAGGTGAGAGCACTTGCTATAGAGATGGTGAGCACTAATTCATAAAGCCCACTGGGCCCAGCAGGATCAATACGGCATACAGATCTTTTTTTTTCTTTTTTACATCTTGGAGGTGAAAATAAGCTCTTTGACTTTTGCTTATTTCTGGAAAGCTGATTGATGTACACTTATGATCTTTACAAAACCATCAAAAGACACACCCAGGATAAACTGCATGGAAACATTTTATATTCTCTAATAAAAAACACTTTGATGGCTGTCAGGATAAAAAAAAAGAAGTGCCCTGCCTGAAGTCAGAAGAATGGAACAATTATGGCATTAAAACTCAAAATGACATAAAAATAATAGCAGAAGAGTTTTGTCATTTCAACAATGCAGCATTTGGCACTCCAAATGATGAAACAGCAACAGGCATGGCAGGAAGACAGAGTTTGATTTTGTGCTTTGATTGTACTTGCAAGAAAAATCTTTTATTAATGCATAATCAAATGCCGTGCACACTACCCTGCAGTGCAACTCCCCACATCCAAAAATATGGTAAACATATTAATAGGTATAGTTTTTGAACACATGGGAGTCAGGACATTAGTAGGAGGAGCTCAGACAGACCAACTGTTCAGAAGACGTGATTAAAGAAGAAGTAATCAAAGTTCTCCATCGGTGGCCTTATTGATAAAAATGCCATCACAGAGCAGTGTCAAAAGAGTCAGAGAAGAGTCAAATCATGGAAGAGCTTATTTGTTACAGTAATTATTTTTCTTGAATAAAAGTTTGGCTCATTACCACTGGCTGTCCTATTAAAAATGAGGGCTTTTTCTTCTCTTCAAACCACTTCTTTTTGCCTTTTTTTTTCATTGGAATGACTCGACTTCCACCAAGCAGCTATGGCATACACTGACATATTGTTGTCCCAAACACAACAACACATCTTAGTGATTCTGTCTATAAATACATATACTTGCTAAAATCAACTTAGGGATAACAATGTTTACTCTGGCCTTTACGAGGCAGTGAGCGGCCATAAATGCTCATAATTTGCTCAATTGAATAAACAGTTCCAGGGATTCCATGTATGTTATCCAGCAAATTCACATTGATGTTTTCTTTCCTTTTCATGTGTGGTATTGTTGGTACTGTTCCACGCACTGAAGTGAGAGGGGAAGGGAACCAGTGGGAGCATCTTTGGTATTTTAGTGGCATCCTGCAACTGCATTTACTCCTACAGTGTATGAGGTGTGAATTGTGTATGTGTATGAGGAGTTATGAACCTATATGTCGAACCCCATGTGTGTACTCATATTTGTTAATGTGTAAAAGAATTTGTAAATGAGACAAGTAAGATGAGAGCATCAGTCGTTTCAGCAAATACACCAAAACATGTTAACACTTAAATGACAAAGCCCTCAAATACCCATATGTATGAGGTATGACTCTTGTCCATGTTGGCTGATGTTATCATACAGTCCTAAAGTCTGAAGATGGAGGAGGTTAGGGTGGATGAATGGATCAATAAATTGTTGGAGTTCAACACAGAAGAAATCATGACCACGATTGTTTCCTAACCGTAACTATTGTAAACATGATAACAAAGGTCGCCTAACCTTACAGAAGTAATGATTTTAACACAACCCATGATTTTTTTTTCCCAACAACTTTGTGCCTCAACCTAACAAAACTGCAACCATGGTGTTGCCACATCATAGAATCTATTTATTTCTCAGCAGTGATTTGTAGTGGTCTAGGAGGCACTGACAAATGATGTTGTTTTGCCAATGGGGGCATCAGTTCAGAAATCGAGATGGTGAATGTGTACTCAGATATTGGAACTTATCATTTAGAAAATCTTGGAAAAACAGAGAATTTTTCAGTTCAGCTGCAAGTAATCTTCTCAGTTGACAGTCAGTATTTTGTAGCTGACGTTTGTTGCATTCTGAGTCTGCCGGCTCAAAACCGGTCATCAGTGCACTGAACGCCTTAGTTGGACAAACAAATGTTTATAGACCTCTCTAAAGTCTTTATATAATAAGGCATATATGTTTGTTTATTTGACTTTTACATCACACAGTAAACCCATCAAATACACAGCAACATCCACAATGGCTGCTTGATTAGATCTTGAGCATCGAGCATAACACCACAGAATGTTTTATGCTTATCTGCGCATCAAACCGGTTGGTCATGACTTGGTATTCTGCATGGTTTTCCAGTTTATACAGTGAGCAGCTGAATAAAAATAATTCATAATTGAATGGACAGTCAAGAGATTCATTATGGAGATATGTCAGTTCATGCAAACATGTAAGGCCTTGAAAAGACTGCTGTCCCATTCCCCATTTTGTTCACAGTGACATTACTGACAACCTGCACAACTCTAGACGATCCCAACTAAGATTGCAGACTGAGCAATATGACCCACATGCCTCTCTCTCCAGCCACCTGGGGATCCAGAGGCTTATAGGCAAGCTGGGATATATTACCTCTCCAGCGTTATCTACTGCAGCTTCTAGTTAAATGTGTCCAGAAACCTTTTTACCAGAAGGCTTCCGAGAGGATCCCATTCAGACTTCAGCTGGCTCTTTTCAGTGTGAGGAGCAGTGGCGCTCCTCTGAGCTATGATTTGTTCTCGTTAAAAGCCTCGCCGCAGAGTTGTGGGTCAGTTGGAGTTGAGGTAAAGAAGATCTACGAAAGCAAGTTCCCAATATCACCCCACCCACCAACTGAGCCTTTCCATTGAGATACTGTCATCATTTTTGTCAAATCAGCCAAGTAGCCTATCTCTTACATCTGTATTGGATTATTCCACACCTCTCAGTCTAGTAGTTCAGTCCCAGTGGAGGACGTGGGGTGCATGTGTGTAGTGAGGTAGACAGTATGGGTGTGGTGGTCAGGGTGGTAGATGTGCATGTACCACCACCGACTTTCATGGTACAGACCGGTACATACAGCGTGCACCCAGATGCACTCGTGCGTAGTGCGTTCATTGGTTGAGGAAATGTAGTTCCAAAGTAAAGGCCTGTTTCACGGCAAGATAAAGCGAGGAAAATATTCAAGATATAGCGTACACCAACTGATATTGACTTTTTTCGTTGGGCAATTTTTTTTAAAGTGGCTAAAAAGGTTTTTGCAGATGTCCCCGTTCACAGGACATCGCTCAGCTTCGTGTATCTTGTGTCTCTACGCCGTTCTGAATCTACTGCAGGTAATACACTGACTATGTATAAGTACCTCACACAACCCCACATCAAATAACCCAAACCATCCCTTTGAGCTCCAGACCTGCTGTTCTACACCTGCCCAGCAGCTGCCACTAATGAGTCCCTGCCTCAGCTCATCACCTGACCAGCTGGACCTCCTCACAGTCAGTGCGGATGCAATCAGCTGTCTGCATTTGCCACATTATGTTCCCTCTTACATTACAATATTTTTTACAGTTGTGTTAACCACATTTGTTCAGCCTTTGAAACATACTCTGTGGTTCTACATTTGAGATCTGGTGTTACACTAAGCTTTCATCAGTATGTGCTATTAGTAACTGAACATTATTAATTTGAAGAGCCGAGAGTATTTTCCTTATTGGAATCATTAGATGCATTATAGCACAGAATAGTTAGAGAGTGCCGTTCTTCAAGCACAAATGAAAAGCTTTAAAGGTTTTTATCAATGGGTGATGGAACAAGTGAAAGATCAATGGAAAATCACTACTAATTATGTTTTGTTCCTTCAGATGTTCCAAAGAAATAAAGGAACCAGATAGAGTGAGAAGGAGGATGTGGCACTGAGGTTCATGGAGAAACAGTAGCATTAACAAAGGTGTTAGAAGGAGTAGACAAAACGATTCACACACTCAATGAGGAAGAAGTCACTTTGTAATACTGTTATTATTTTCATAATGTTGTTGTTTGAGACAGATGCATCAGTTGTTTGAACACAAGTCTCATGCTTTTACTGTAAGATTCAGGGTCGGTACAGAAATAGCTGCACAGGGCACAAGGTTGGAGAACATTGTTTTACTATCAGTACTTCAAACCTCTGTGAAGGAAAACACAAACCCATCAGATAAGATTCTTAAAACAAATACAAGGAAAAATATAAATCATCTGATATGTAAATGAGAGTCAAGAACAGCTCAATCTCTTTTTTTAAGTGTATATCATTCTTATTATATAATGCAACTCAATCTGTAATGTGACTGTAAAGTTCATAAAACAAACGTCATATGTTAAATCGTGTGAAAAAATTGCAAAATAAAAAAAGACTGAACTCCATACAGCTTTTCCTTATCGCATAGACACTTATTTATAAAGTCTAAAGTCACTCTCTTAAAATGGTTGTTGATACGACGGTGAATGCAAATGAAAAATCAATTTTCAGAATTTTCTTCACAATAAAATGCATCAGTTTCCCTGGAGATTGACCCAATCTCCTTGTGGCTCTGAACAAAATACAGCTAATGTTTTCATTGCTACAAAAGTTTGTTTTTCAATTTATTATCTTATCTTCTATATGTTATGCTACATATTACTGTCGTGAAGAATATGAAGCTGAAAGACATTTTCTTTGCGATATATTCATAACATATCCCACTGTTACATCCTGAATGGTGTAGTGCTTGTAATAAGACATCAGCAGAAAGCCAATTAATGTGGAATTCGTTCATGCTTTCTTAAAAAGATTAGAAATTGGCATTCTGAGATTTGCTAAGAGGCAATTTTTCACAAATCATAATTTGACAAACATAATCGATTCTTGTCTATAATTAGATAAGCCTCACAGAGGGAACTCTGCTTTCATCTTCCTAAACCAATGTTTTTGAAAGAGCATTACACATTAAACAAGATAAGCACCGGTCTGCTGTCTAATCTGTGCACGTTGAAGGTAAGCAGAGATGCACCAAATATCTACATCCCCGGCCACGTTCAGCACGCGGGGACCCTCAACTCCAGAACGCACACATCTAATGAGTCTGAGCTGGATGAAACAGACATTAGCTGCAATCCCGTGTTTGCTGCTTTCCAACTCAGGTAATGAAACAGAAAGGCCATACAGTAGTTGAAAACAATATTCTTCTTGACTTAATGAACATGTTTATTATTTCTTGTTGTAAAACCAGAGGCTATTTGCATGAGCTTAAATGCCAACAAAATGCCACCAAATCTGAATTTTGTGAAACGCCTGTGGGAGAATATAAATTTGTTATGACCATTAATGCTTTGAGAATGAGTCCCTAGTAAAGTGAGATATTTGTGTATCGGTCCTTCCATCAGAGTAGATGTGTGGTTACTTTATAATGGAATGGGTTCACCGCATTATGTGAATTTTTCTTGCTTGATTCCCCTGAGGAGCTGCAGAAGGAGATCATATGATTGTCCAAAGATCCTCCACAAGATCTGTGTCATCCAGCAGTCAGTGGAGAAGAAAACAAGCATATCAGGACAAACACTACGGTCAGGCTCATTTTGAGGAGAATCGCCTATCGAAGCTCATTGGGTTTTGATTTAAAGAAACATTAAGTAATCTAACTTGAACTGAGCGTAAATTGCGTAAGTCTACAATCTGATGATGTGCATCACTGCATGAAAAGATTTTTCTGACATGTGTTGACCTGTTGCCCATTCATATTGATAGATACTGCCCCACTGGGAGTGAGTCATAATGTGATCGACCATTTAATCACAATAAATTGTACACTATAAAGACAACTTGTGTGGGAGGGCACCTACAGGGGGGATGTTATGTCTATGTGTTATGACAGAAGAAAAAAAACATCAGAGCAATGGTGTTGTTCAAGACTAATGTTTTGTTATAGTTTCAGGATTACGTTTTATTTCTATGTGTGAAATCTACATTAGGTTTAACCTGAGATGAATCTGAAGAGAGAGCTTCCTCATATAGCTGACAGTGTTGCACTGCTCATACAGTTCATGTACTGTACATGTGAAGAGCTAAACACAGATTTGTAAACAGGGCTACACACCAGTGGTAAAACACAACAACACTGCAGGCATGTATCATGATACTGAACCTAGATCAGCTCATTTGACCTTTCCCGTTGTGTTTATCATGTCTTAACCCCTCTGAACACAATATTTCACATTGTCTTTCCTAGTGTTAAATATAAACTAAACACTGACCAGACCATGCAATTAATATTAGCAAAGGCCCGGAGCATTTATTGAGATGTTTATCTTATCTTATCAAAAAATCATCTGACATCTGAACCATGTGATACTATTAACCTTGAACCAGACAGGGCAGGCCACTGTTTCATTTATGAGTCTTCATGTTTTTTTCTCTGGATTTGTGCTTGACTGTAACAACAACAGATGCTTTACGACCGGCTCAGATGAACGTCTGGCAAAGGCAAATGTATATCTGTGACTCACGAATGACTATATCTGCGCAATAAATGACAACAAGTCTGCTCTGACATCTGCGGCAAATCAGAAAAATATTTATTATATACTCGTATATATATATATATATATATATATATATATATATATATATATATCCATTATATATATTTATGAATATTATGGTCATTATGTACTAATGAATGTTAGTATATGTAGACCCTTTCTGTACTGCACATAGACACTGTGGCAACTGTGTCATTTCAGTTCACATTCTCATTATATAATTATAAGCCTAAGGCACACCAGCACCTATTCAATTAAAGATTTTTAGAAAATTTAGTTAAGTGCTTCTCGTTTTACTACTCAACCCAGGCAGTGCTTATCACTCATAGTTTTCAGTCGCATGTCTACAGAGGGTAGTTATGGGCGAGGAGCACAAGCTGGTCTCAGGTCAGTGTTTCTTGATGAGAGAGAAAATTATTTGCTGTGGCAAGTCACTGATCAGTGTTCGTGTTTTCTCTATTAAAGGTAACTATTGTCAAATCTTAATAAATCCCGGAGGGAAAGCCCCAGTATAGACCCATAGCTTTATTGTGTGCTGCGTATACAGTGTACAACAGTGGTAATGAAGTAAACGCAAAAGTACAAAATCTTGTTTAAAGACAGGGCATCACTTCTACCATACACCAAACCCTTTATATAAATGCTACCTCCCACAGACAGATTTAGTGCACACATAAAGCAAGAAAGAGCTGTCAACCACCCTGCCTCCCTCTCTGCCTGAGGTGATGATCCGACTAGAAATCAGTGCAAACTCCTTAACGCTATCGTTTATACTCGTCACTTAAATGAGTCCTCATCAGGACTGAGAGGAGGAGGTTCAGTCACCACAGTGACATCGGAGTACGCCAAAGCCTTTTGACCTGTGCTAGAGAGACTCAGTACAGTCTTTGATGAGATTGTCTTTTTCTACATTTTTTTTGACATTTATGCGTCATTGAATCAATGCTGGATCATTTACTGCGCTCTCAGTGCCGTTCGGGTTCCAGGCAGAAATTAGATTAAGAAATGGTCTGACACATAACCCTCCTGTGAAGCTGCAAATTGTTGTGGAGCTAAGCAAGCTGTTTCCCCCTCTTTCCAGTCTTTGTGCTAAGCTAAACTAACTAGCTGCTTTTACTCTGGAAAAAAGAGAAAGAACATATTTCCCAAATCGTCGAAGTATTCCTTTAAGTAAATGCACACATTTGGGAATATGCACCATTTACACTCAATAGAAGTCAAGGGAGAGTTTTTTTGTCTTTGTTACATGTGATTCCCCATCTCTCCCCCTCTTCTCGTTTCCAGCCAAACCAAAGCTAGGAACAATTAAAAAACCTTCAAATGCATACAGTATGTGATAGTAAATGGACTCTGAAAGCTGCTTTGGACTAGTTCTAAACTAAAGTGGCCTTTCAAGCCAGATTTTTTTGTTTGTTTTTTTTTTTTTTTTTTTCAGGGAGTGGGTTATAACCAAAATGTTCCCAGACAGGTGTGCTTCCATCTTCCAGTATCGTGACATGAGACTGCGGACATTTGTGTTGTGGTCACTGTTTCAGAATTGTCATACCCCTAAGGCAGACTAATTCAAAGTTGGCCTGTCCGACAACTACATTTACACTAGTTTTAATAACAATAATAATTTGGATTTTAATGGCGCCTTTCAAGCTACCCAAGGCCACTTTACAGGGAAAGAAACACAAAATAAATAAAGAACAAATAAATAAAAACAAGACGAGACAGAAAACAAGATGAGACAGAATGAAAACAAGACGACACAGACTGAACTGAAGGAGGCCAAAGCTTTCTCCTGGACTAAGTGAAGGACGAAGTGAAAACTCCAAGGAAGAACATACCACTTCAGAATAATGCTGCTTATCACATGGATAGCACGTGCATGACTTTTTCAGTAAACAACTTGTTATTGTTATTGACAGAAATAACCCACGCAATCATTTTGCTGAAATTATTTTCCTGGACATCAATTCGATGCTTGAGCTTGGGCATGCATTATTATCACAAAGAATAAAACTAATATTCCCTTTGTGTTTGTCACTGCATATTTTTTCTGCTTCTGCTGTTGTGCCTGTTTTTACTTCTCTGATGCCTCCATATTGTGATCTGTTCCAGCTTTTATGAGTTGCCTGAGGCCGGTGTGGTCTTATTAATGAACACTAGCATATTGAGGGTGGTTACTACTACATAGTCCAGGACTCTTTTCTCCGACAGCAACAAATCCATATTCAAGATGTCTTTTGAAAAGCCATTTTTTAAAACTAAAATCAACTATTCACTATTTAAACCTACTTTGGGTTAGATTTATACCCTGAAACTGCCCATAAATATCCATACACTTTACCCTCATGTTTATTCCTCACTTGATGCAGGCTAGAGTTTTATTGAACGCTCATGGTCTTTTTCCTGCTTTACATTCACACAGGTGCACACCTTCTTACTCAGGAGCTGACCTGGGCAAGCACCGTCCTCCACTGTCGGCCACAGAGCAGATGGGAGATATGACCCCACTAACCCTGTCTCGCACCAGTACTCCCGCTGGCAGCTGTTGAAGGAAGGAAACGAGTACTGCCCAGGTCTGGAGATTTGTAGCAGACAAAAGCCAAATTTTTCAAGGTTTAGAGCTGTGGCCCACTACTATTTACACTAATACCAACTGTACTGTCTGATGAAGACAGTTCAAGTTTGTCTTTGCAGTAGCAGGCTGCACAAATGGCATGTATGACTAACATTAAGCTTGTTATGGGCTACCACTGTAGCTTTAAATAACTCATATATGAGTTCACTATAAGAAACAGGCAATCACGTGAAGCGTGGACAAATTGAATATTTCTCTGAAGAAGAACAAACAATTATAAAAAACATACAAAAGTAATGAAAATGGTAGCAAAAGGGAACCTTTTAAATTAATTATTACTAGCACAAAGACATTTCCAGTTCGTAGAAAATGTTCCAGGTGTCTTTATGAGCTAAAACTTGACTTAAGCATCCTCCTGCAATTATGCCGCATTTTCCAGACAACTGGGTGTTGGAGATGAAAGGTTTTAATAAGTGTGAATCTGACAGACCGAATGTAATGTGCACCACAGAAGGTCTAATCTGCTGTCAGTTGAATTTAACATTTTATGATTTTGGCAACCCTATGAGTCCCTTCATGGTAAAGCTTTGTATCATTATTCCCTCAACACCACTGTTCTCCTTCACTGAGAAATCAGCATGAACTCGTCTCAGACATGAGTGGATGAACACACCATTTGCAGAGCTGTCATTGGTCCTGACTTTCAAACTGACAAAACATGGAGCTGCTCTGGGAAAGCATTCAACTTCCTCCTTAATTTATTCATCAAAATCAGTTTCTCTTTTCACAGCGGCATCATCTAAATCAGGTTCACAATAGCTACCACTGCCATGGAGGTCATGTTTTCATTGTCTGTTTATTTGTCAGCAGGATTGCACAGAAAGTACTGAATTGATTTACACCACTCTCGTGGATGAATGGGATCATTTACTATGAATTTGAATTTTTTTCTCTGAAGTCTGATGTATCTTTTTTTGATGTTGGCTTAGGGGAGTGCCCTTCTAGTATGATGATGGTACCACCTTCAAGTACCAGCTAGCCATGCTAACAACTCTCAGTCAACTCTGAGGCTCTACTTACACACAGTGGTGCTTTAAGCTTAATGTTCTGCATGCCAACATCCTGATGTAAAGCAGGTGTAATGTGTATGATGTTCACCATTTTAGTTTAGCATGTTAGCATGCTAACATGAGCAAATTATCACTAACCAAAAAGTATAGTAATGATGATGGTAATGTCAATAGTTTTGGTATTTGGTCATAAATCAAGTTAGTCAAATTGAAATTTAGACCAGATAGCAGCAGTGGATGAAAAGTTGGGAATCACTAAAGTTATTACAATTCATCATAAAGGGACTTGAATGTTTGTACGAAATATCATGGCGATCCATCTAATAACTGTTGAGGGCATCATGCCAGAATAAGTACAGACAAAAATAGATTAGCCTTTGGTCTCATTTTCTTTACTCAAGAATACTTTAGCAAAGCCAATACCTCTGTCAAACAAACAAACAATAAAATACCGAGATGTGATTGAGATGTGTCTAGGATGTGATTGGTGTCCACCAATGGCAAATTTCATTGATTGGATATATTTCAAAGAGGCACACACCTGTGTATATAAGGTCCCTCAGTTCACACTGCATGTCAGGACAAAAATCAAGCTATGAAGTCAGACTAGTGCGGACTAGAGAGACCTAGAGAGACCAATACATAAGAACTGATGAAGCCGCTTGGATAAGAGGCGAAACGTCTTCCACAGACAAATACAAGTCCAGTTGCCTTCGATTTAATCTGAGAAAGAGATAGCTATGAAGTCCAACAAACTCTCTGTGAACCTCAGCGATGAAAATGCTGTAATAACTGTGAAATGCAAGAAATTTGGAACTAGCGTGGTTTTTCCTACAGCTGGCCGTCCAGTCAAACTCTAACACAGCTTCAGAAGTCCTCTGTAGGGATTGGATAACCTGGCGGAAGGACGAGCACCTCAGCAGCACTCCATCAATCGAGTCTTTAGTACTTTTTTAACTTTACTATCAGGTTTGCCAAACATAATTTAAAGGACTCTGAGGGCATGAGGAAAAATATTGTCTTGTGTGATGAGACAGAAATTGAGCTCTGTGAACAGAACTCGAAGAGTATGTTTGAACACCAGGCACTGCTCATCACCTGGCTAATACCATCCCTACTGTGAAGCGAGTCGCTGGGAGCATCACGCTATCGAGTATGGAGGGGTGGCAGTGAGAGCTCAACGCACTGCAACTTAAGAAACATGTAGATAAATAGACAAAACACAAGAAAATTCAGAACACATCTTCATCAATTTCTCAACATGTGCTGCAAATACTCACAACACAATCAAATACACAAACACACTGCAAGCAGCACAAACGACAGCAGAAGTGTTTCCAGGGGACACTACAAAGTGATGAACCTGGTTTTTTGTCCTTTGTGGTGATTTTCTGTCTCATTGCTCATTTTGCATCTCTTTGCTGTCACTTTGTTGTGGTTTTATTCTCTTTGTGTATATTTGTATGTCTCTTTGTGGTCTTTCTGTTGGGACCATGTGGTGTGATGTCAACAGTGCTTGACTAGTTAAAGCTAAAAATTAAAAAAGCGATATCTCTCCTTACATCTCAGAACAGTATTGTGTTATTGCCTGTTGGCATTCATTTGTAATTTACTGCCCTGTTGTGGCCACAGTGTTGTCTCTGGACGCCAGGTTGACTACCAGCTGTTGTATATCTGATTTCTAATGTTTTTGTGGGCGTGGCTGTGTCCTTTTTACAAAAACTGGGGCTAGTCATGCAGAAGGGGTGAGCAGCATAATTAAGACACTTGCACATACACACTGTGGATAATCCTAAAATATTTGATGGGTGACTACAGGCAATTATGCTTGTTAAGCTTTCCTTGACTCAGCCTCCACCGTTCTGAGATCAGTTATCAGTTGCACACATTATTATACAGATGCATGTGGAAACTAAAATTGCACAGTAGACAATTACTTCAACAGTCTTTTCTTCCACAGCAGTAAGAGGCAGCAGTAGCAAGCAAATGAACTAATTATACAGTGATTTATCAGCTCAAATCCAGATCAAAACTTCTTCAGCCAGGAAGGAGTGCAGAAAGGTGAAGATGTCGAGGAAGAGTGCAACAAGATGCAGAAACTTCCTATTCCTATACCAGTATAGGAAAGACAGGCAGCACAAAATCATGAGAAAGGACAGGCCCTGAATTTATGATTAATCTGATACTACTACTGTGTCTCTGTGGTCATTTCTTGGTTTCTATCACAGACATTTTCCAGACATTTTTTCAAGGCCTATGTTTGGTGGGTCTGTTCAGTAATCCGGTGGTCAAAACCCATTGGACTTGCTGTTTTGGTCTTGCAGACGTTTTGCCACTCAACATGTTTTTAACTTGTAGATATAATCTTCACAGACACTCTTGATGACACCAATTACACTTTCCATCTCTGGGAACGAGGGGTTTGCTCACAGATCTAAATTGAAGAGATCAAGAAGATAAAACATAAATAAAAAATGTGATTTTCATTCAGGGTGGAATTTTCTTTTGCTGTCAATAAGTGACAGAGCTGAGTTTAAAGAGCTCATTAAAGCATGTGTGCTCTTGAACAGCGACAAAAGTCAGAAAAGTCACAAAGTGTATCCTATTCTCTATGAACACTGGTGTGAAAATAATTATATTATTGTGCACTTTGAAAAGTAGTTGAAACAGGAAGAAGCCATCACAGGGAATGAACAAACGGCACCTGAAACCAGCATGTGGAAAGCTTAAATATATTCCTGCTGACCTGTGGTCAGATCCCAGCAGAGCCCTCTCTCCTGAGCTGCTTCAAACCCCGGATCAAAGCTCCTCCTGGTGATGTCAGAACAAAGCTCCATAAAGAGAAAATCACATCTTTGGTATAGGGTTTAAGGATCCCCCCTGAGGTCGTATTCACCATTAAAAAACTTAATTGGTAGTGATCAGCTCAATGTCTTAAAGCTGAATCTAATCATCATTTGAAGAAAAGAAAAAGGGGAGACATTAAAAGCCCACTGGAAATGTATGTTTTAATTGAAATGAAAACACAAATGTCTTTTTGTGTAAAAGTAATTGAACCATGTGTCTCAATTTTACAGATGTTTGTGCCCCTCATATTTCATCTTCCCAGTGACTTAAACCCTTTAAAGTAACCTTAAGGAGGTAAGTTTCATACTTATCTTATTGATTCTGAGTTTTTATTGATTTTTTTTATGTTAAAGTTTAAACGTGAAAGGCTTTGCCATCTGTATTTATCACACTACAGAATGAGCTTTATTCTTATCAAAGTAGCCTATACAATAAACATGCTGCCGATTGTATATACACGGGCATCCGTTATATTGAAGTAACTGCCTCAAAATGCATCACAACAAGAGTTTCTTTACTCTCCTTAATTTCAAATCGTTATCAAGATGTGAATCAGGTCAAGATTTGTGGCTCCCAGGCTCGATTTGCTTCTTCTTATTATGACACAGCTAATGATCTTTGAAGGGAGGGAACTCTTGTCCACTGAGGCGCACACTGTTTGGTAAAGCGCACAGCAGATCCCAATTTGCTTCCAGAGATGAACGTGTTCCAGAGACCGTCATTGCTCATGTAGTCAGATTTTATTCCACGTTTACTTCTTTCAAGTCACTTGGTCTTTTATAGGGGGAAAACACGCTGAGACGAACTCAAGGTAAGAAGACGCGCTCTTGGACAGTGCGTGACTTTTCCGCACAAGTTTGGAGACCGGACTGCGCTTTAACTTCAACCACACCGAGGCGATTATTAAGAGGACGTGAAGATGAACGACACGGGCATATCGTGTAAAAACAACCAAACAGACAACTTGACTGACCCGTCATGTCTGAGCCAGTCTCCCTCATCCTACAGCCACATCGACATCACCACTTTCATGCACATATTCCCTTCCATTTACGGCATCCTGTGCTCAGTTGGAGTTATAGCCAATGGACTGGTCATCTACGCGGTGGCAGCGTGCAAGAAGAAAATGGTATCAGACATCTACGTGCTGAACTTGGCAATAGCAGACATGCTGTTCTTGCTTGTGATGCCCTTCAACATTCACCAGCTGGTCAGAGACAGACAGTGGGTCTTCGGAAACTTTATGTGTAAAGCAGTTGTGGTGGTGGATGTGAGCAACCAGTTCACCACAGTGGGAATTGTTACTGTGTTGTGCATTGATCGGTAAGTGCTCCATGCAGAAGTATGTCAGATTTGATGCGTGTTCAGTCCGTCAGTGTTTTCTTATTATTCTTTTAGGAGGTGGTGAAAAATCACGATATTTATCTGGAATTCAAAACAACAATACTACTACTAATAATAAGAACAACACGAGTAATAATAACAACAACAATGATAGCCCAATAGCAATAAAAAGAATAAAAGTAGAGGTGTTTAATCTTCCCCCAGTTATTATACTAAAAGTATACCACTAAACAGTCCATCTAAAAATATATACCCCATTGGAGAGCAGGAATCATCTGCCACAACCCATAAAAACATAATGTTCCTTGCATAAACAATCTGCGTGTCCTGTTTATGATCAGAACACATGAAGGACATGAAAGTGAGTCCTTATGCCAAGTGTCTGACTGATAAACATCTCCATTTGAAGGTAATCACAGCTGAAGGAGGTGTTTTCAGAGCTTCAGTGTCACAGGTTCTCAGAATAATACACATAATGTATTTCTTTAGGGCCACTAAACAGCTAGTTGTATTCTGATGAGCAGCGTCTGTACCCATAAATTCCTAATAACATTTAGAAATTGACTTATTACTTTTATTTTCATCATTATAACTTTACCAATATGGGTTTAGAGTATACAGCCTTGTCATCACAGCAAGTTATCTATTCTTTCAAATGAATCATCAAATAGTGGAAAAAAGATCAAACAGCCCTTTGAAAAACTGAATTCCACAACACCTTCAAAACAAGTAATTCAGGCTGTAATCTCGAAAAACAACGAATGACAACTTAAACAAACCAAGAAAAGTCTAGTTTGTGTCCCACATTGATAAGTTAGAAAACTACAGATACTAATAACATAATTTTAATGTTTACAGTGCCTTCCAAATTAGAGTGAAAAAGTTAGCCTCAAATATTGTGAAGTTTCATCTTTTAAAAACAACAGCAACAAATAAAATGATAATCTTTTTTTTCCTGGTAGTGCCAACAAAGACAGTGTTGTTTTAATCGATACAGGAAAAAGTTGTGTCTGTTGAACCTCAGCTGTGTAATTTCATTTCGTGGCAGTTTTGTGGTTATCAACATCCTGTTTCCAAATTACAGTGTAAAATCAAAGTTTAAAACAGTCATTGAATAACAACTTAACACTTTAGTTGTGTTAATAAAAAGTGTATATTGGCTTTTTAATCGGGTCTAGGCAAATAAAAGTGTGTTTAAAGCCTATAAAACACACTTTCAGTATGGATGCTGCCAAAAGAAACCTATTTTGACCTGAATCTATCCGCTGTAATGCCGTAAGCTACAGAGAGATCAATAATCTACACATACATGGTTGATACAACTCGTGCCAACGAATTCTCCCTCTGTATAAACCTAAAAAGGATGTAGCTACTTCTCCAAATCGAGAGTATAAAACATTCAGTGTAGCGTGGGTTTTGTTGGAGCTCTGACAGTCTGGTTTTTGATCATATCAGTATCAAAGTTAAGTTATCTGAGGCAACACGCCAGTAGGTCACACGTTGGGTTTGGATCTGCACTTAATGATTCAACTGTTAGACCAACATCAACATCAACATCAGGACTCCAGACATCAGCTTCTGTTGAGGAATAGAATTTTGAACTATTGATTTATGGACTAAGATAATTGTAATTTAGCAGGATAACCTGGGGAAAACATCTTAATGGTTTACTCGCTTGTTAAATCACCCCAGACAGGTCGGGCATGAACACAGAGTAACTTGTAACATGTAGACAGTGACTGAATGTATGTCATTTGCTCCACTTCAGTAACACTTGTAAGTAATGACAAAGCAGTCATTAAATTCCTGCTAAAGTCCTACAGTTTGAGATCAATAGTGACTAAACCGGCTGGGCAACTGCTCAAACTGAAAATGGAAATGTTCATCTCCTACTGCTAAGTCACCCTGTATAAATTACTGTACTGTAATCGCTGCATCCATCACTTTACTGAGTGCGTAATACGTAAAGTGTATCTTTGACAAGGTATTTGGTTTCATCATTGTTTGTCAAGGATGAAAATGACCTCTTCACAAAGCAAGTTGCTTTGATCGTCTGTGTTTGAGACTGCAGTCCAGCTCTTAACAAGTGACTTCTTCCTCCTAGGTACATAGCTATCGTCCACCCCACCTCGGAGAAGAGGACCATCCACTGGACCATCATGATCAACATGCTTGTGTGGCTGGGCAGCTTCCTCCTCACCGTCCCGGTCATGATGTATGCCAAGGTTGATCGCCCTCAGCATCTGGAGGTCTGCATGATGTACCTGGACGGGCCTGAGGACATGTACTGGTACACTTTCTACCAGTCAATCCTGGGCTACATCATCCCTCTTATCATCATCAGCACCTTCTACTCGCTCACCCTCTACCACGTTTTCAGCTCCATCCGCCGGGTGAAACGTAAGCAGTCCGTTTGGGCAAAAAGAGCCACCAAGATGGTCCTGATGGTAATCGCGGTGTTCCTGATCTGCTGGTCGCCCTACCACGTCATTCAGGTGATCAACCTGAGCAACAATACACCAACTATTGCCTTTGTCTACGCCTACCACATCAGCATCTGCCTAAGCTACTCCCACAGCTGCATCAACCCGCTCATGCTGCTCATCTTCGCACAGAACTACCGTGAGCGTCTCTGCCGCAGAAACGTGCTGCACAGCTCCCAGCACTCGTCCAAGCTCACGGTGGTCAAAACCGACGGTTCCAGTACAACCAACGACCCCAACTACCGCTGTACTGTTGTCTAATCGGAAAGATGTGTCATTTTGTAGATACACATGTAAATGTTTTGCCGCTCACCTCAAAAGGCAGCAGCTTGTCAAATGGTTTTGCCCGTGAAGTAATATTTCCCAACTTTTTCACAGTCGGAAATTGATCCCACACAAAAAAACTGGGCATAAAGCATAAGCAGCCATATCAACCATGACTCAAAGAAGTAAAACACAGGTCATGTCAAAGGTTTTCAAAAGAAAATGCAAAGAAAAAGAAACAGATCTTTGGCTCAGAAGAAAGCAAGAACGCTAAAAAAGGAAAGTGACTGTCTCTGAGTCAAAGCTAGAGGGAATTTCAGCAATGACTTCAAGGATGCAAAGACAAGAAGGGACGCTGAGAAGCGACTCAGACACGGCTCTCGTTTTCCTCTGGACAGGGACCTTTCATTAACCTTCATCGATTACAGGCTACATCCAGTGTCATGCTGGTCAGTGACAACACTGATGGGCAGCTTTTGAGATGTGGCACTGGCAAACATAAACACTTTCAAATCTGAAATATTGTGAAACTCACCAGTCTTTCACTAGTAGAGTATTAGCCAGCTCCCTGAGGGCACATGATGAAATTTAATTCCACCTAATAACTGTAAAGGTTGTTGTGACGTCGTCAGTCTAGTTAAAATAATTATCGGAGCCACTTTCTAATAAGGAACCACCTGAGGGGCTTATAAACTGTAATAAATCACTTTATTATGGTTAATAAACAATGTAGTTATTCATTATAGGTCAGCTATGAGCAATTAATAATAATAAATTAGGGCATTTTAAATAGTTTACAATATAATTGGCAGTTGTTTATCCTCTCTATTTTGTAATAATGTTATAATTTTGGTAAGTATGCAGTCGCAGTTATAAATGGTGTAAAGGGTCATTAAGTTTGGTTTTAAAAGTTTAATCTGCCTTTGTAAGTGTGAATAAATTGTCGATAAATTGATTTTGGTCCAGATCGTCTGTCAAACAGCTGAGGTATAATCTTCACAACCTGGCAACCCAAAATGTATTCTTATTATTATCAAATCATTACATATAATTATGTTAACCATGAATAAAGCCATTAATTACAACTCACTTATTAGAAAGTGTTACCCAGTTATCTGACATGTAATTGTTAAATAGTTGAGTTGGGAAAGAAAAGAAAGCATTTGTGAAACCAGTGGCAGTTTCTTGCTGGTCAAACATGAGAAGTTTTGTGAGTCTCATGACAAAAGTGTGTTTCTAATATAACTACACATTGCTGACTGTTGCCAGTGTAAGTACTGTAAGTCATGAGTATTTGGTGATGACTGACACGTTCTTCACCTAATGATGGAGCCGAACAGTTAGCACACTGTTTGATGAAGCATGTTTACAGTATTTAAAGAGAAACACTGGTTGCTAATTATGAACAATAGAAGTCTGTTATTTTGCTATTTCTGGACTGAGCAGAATGACCTGAATCTATTCGTTGTAGGCTCTAATTGCTGGAAAATGCAGTGTAAAACACCAGTGACTGCCTTATGCTAATGTCTCACCAACATAAAGACAAGCAAGAGTCTGTCAGATTGTCGGGAAAGGCCTACAGCGGTGCAGTTGATCCTAGTGGATGTTTTACAATCTTTATGGTCACAAATATATCACCCCACGCATCAACAGTGCAGTCAACGAAACAGAGGATGAATAAACACAACAATGGACAACTACATACTGATAGCTTTGTTACTTGGGAGGAAAGTTGGTGAAACTGATAATAAAACTCATACTATATATTGATATTATATATTGAGTTAGATGGTGTAGATTTTTGAAGAAATCTGTGGTGGTCTTCTACTGTTTTTCTATTTAATGTACAATCTTCAGATTGTTGTTGCTTGTCTGTTATTTTCAATGCGAGACTCATCTGTATTCACTCAAACTGTTCAGGAGCTGCTTTCAAATGCAATTTTTGTGGTAAGGAGCACTCAGAAGACAAATACAGCGATATTGCAGACAACAAACAATGTGAAGGACAGTGCTTTCGCTTTGATATCATGTCATTTGTCTGACTGAACATTTGCATAATGAAAATGCTGAAGAGGCAGATTTACAGGAAAATTATATTTGCATTATCTTTTGTCACCATGGTTATTAAGTATGTTTACAATGATACTGGAGCACTAAATGTGATATACTGTGTGTCCTGTACATGAATCACATGTCCGTACACTCAAGCAGCTGTGCATCACACTGTTATATAGTTCTTCTCCGTGCTGTGTGCAAAGATTGTAGGCATTGTTTTACTTTATTCGAGGCTGGAAAACCAGTAGGGCAAAGAGGACAACTGGGCCCCGGGGCCGTAGAAATCAGTCTGTGCTAATTTGATAACTAGCAAATCTGTTGGGTAATATTCTCGACTAATCCACAATATAAACTGAACTGCTAAGGGCCTTTAAGTCACAGGGTATATTTTTACTTGATCATGAGGCCCCTGTTTTTTTTGTCTGTGCTGGAAAAACAAACCAGTTTTATGATCTGACAGCTGTCTGGTTTAGTTTTGGTTTGATTTAGGCACAAAAACAACTTTGACAAAATGGCAAATTTTCTTGACTCACCGCTCCACTCCGACCTCCTCCATCAGTCAAATTTACGGCCGTTTAACAAAGTCGCACTACTTCATACTTTGCTGCCAATGAGAAAGAGCCATGATTCCAATAGCTGCCAGAGCGCTCTCTCACCTGAACATAAACACATGTTGTTTTGGGGAATTTTCTGAAATGACAGATTGCTATAATTTTTCTTTTTCACAGGTTGAGTGGTAATCACCGTTACGCTTACACAATGAATATTCCTAAATAAAGTTGAGTGTAATCAAATTTCAATCAGTTTATTTTTGCCCTGGGGCCGGACAGATGGTTAATCCAGCCTGGACTTTCATATGGTCTTTCTCGGTGTTTGATATTGTTGAGTAGTTATCATCCTTTTTTTGACATTTTCATTGTTACTGTGTCAACTGGCCAATGAAATCCTTAAAAGCGTATGTGGTTGTTGTAGTCTGCGGTATAACTTACTTGCCATAACTTATAATAAACAGATATATGAGTTATATCTGAACACTGTAAATATTCAGACTGATATTGTACTGCATAAGTGTATACTTCCAATTGCTTCCCAGTGATTGTCGATGGAGAAACTACAGCCTGTGCTTTGATAATCACTAATTTAACAAGTGTCACACCAGAGACTACTTTCGTTTGTGTTTAATTCATCACTGCTGTTATTTGTTTCACTTTAACATCTGTAAAGAATACCCAGATGAGATTCAGGCTTTTAAATCAGTGATTGCTGCAGTGGTAATATTGGAGATGCATCTTTGATTGCCCTCACCCACGTCAAACAAAAACAATTGACTTTGCTACTTAAGCTGTTTCTCGTAAGCTCTTAAGTTAATAATGAGTGCAGCAGGCTGCTTGGGGATGCCAAGTGAACCAGTATAAAAATAATAAGTACTGTCATTTATGGTGTGGAAGTCTATTTGCCTCATGTTTGTCTGGTGCGGGCGGGTTGACAGCAGAAAGAGTTTCAGAGTCGATGTCTTTGAGGATTTTCAGTCATCCAGCACATGGTTATTCAAGAAAAGTCAAATCGAGGGCAACTGTAGACACCTGAGGACGTTTCACCTCTCATCCAAGAGGCTGAGCTGAACTGAATTGAAGGAGCTTCTTGGATGAGCGGTGATAGTCCAGTTACCCACAATTCAACTCCTATTGGCGTTCCAGAGTCACAAACAATCCACTTAAGTTACCTTGGATGAGACGTCACCCTCAACCTTGGGTTTTTGGTTTTTGTTTGATTCTCATGTTAACAACTGCAGATTCAGGCTGTAGAGGATTATAGAAACTGAATTAAAGACCCTCTGAAGTATCTGTGTTGTCACAGCGGTTTTATGAATGACTTTCTCCATGTTGTGAAGCCAGCATTCTTTATGATCCTTAGTGTAATTTGATTTAAAGTTGTGGACACAGTTGAACAAAATTACCATGGCAGCAGAGAATATAGTAGTATATAGTAAACCTTTGACAGTCCTTGCTTTCAGACTGGATGAGACTGAGATGAGATAAGATATGTGAGGCTGATGTGTGGTCTTCCCTTACCTGAAAATATAAATATAGAACATTCCTAGACCACAGGGAGGGAGTTTACTGTGGTGTGTTGGCCTTTTGTAGTCACATTTCTGTTTTGACTCTCATGAAGTTGAAAAATTAAACAGAAAAAAAAAAAATTTGTATATTTAAAGAGGAGGTGTGACTTAAAAAAATACATGGAGCTCGTTGGTTAGCTTACCTTAGCATGAAGACTGGAAATGGGGGGAAACAGCTCGCTGGGCTCTCTCCAATGTTTGACAATATATGATAAAATAATATGATTAAATATTTGCATCATCTTTGTTTAAAATTTTAACACATGTCATAAATTTCTGTTAGTGGACAGAGATGTAACATAATTCACTAATGAACTTTAGAGCTGGTTGGGAAATATTTGAAATTCAGGCTTGCTGTTTCTCTCTGTTTCCAGTCGTTAATATAAGCTGAGCTGACGGGCTATAGCTGTACGGACATAGGTGGTATCAATCTTATTATAATTGAAATTAATGTTCAAATATGAAAATTCATTCATTTCTGATTAAAATTTCTTTAACTATTGACAAATATAAGAAAGCAGCAGCTAAGAAAAGACAGGCAGTATAAAGTACATTAACTGTATATAGATAAATTTGTACAGTTCTTTTTGAATGAAAACTACTTTTATTCCAACATAAATGTGAAAAACGAGTCCTGTTCTTATTCAGTCTTCCTTTGTAGACAGGAATTTGCCTCTGTCAACCTTGTCAAATGGGATTTTCAGCTTTCTGTTCACAGTGAAATCTCCCAGGTTGTGTGTTGAAAGTTCATTTTTAAAGGTAAAAGACTTAAACATGTCATTTTACCCTCTTCTTCACATTCACTGATACAAGCAGCACCTGCTCTGCATCAAAAAAACATTCCACTCCTGATTCAATAAATGGTTGGACACTAGTCCTTTTATGATCTGGGCAAACACATAAATCACATGATTTTCTCCTCACTTGTCCTCTGCACTGACTTCTCTTCCCCATCTCAGTGAAGCACAGATCTGTCCCAACAGAGACAACATAAATCAAATTATGGATTCTTTACACTCATGTCTCAGGCCTGGAGAGAAGAAGATAAACTTTTTTTTTCCTAGGAAGGAAGGGCTATTATCATGAGATCATAAAAGATGCACACCTAACAAATCGTCCACTCTTCTGCTGAAACATTAAAGAAAAATCGCTGCCTGTAGGATAAGCGGGAAGCAGGTTTTACAGAGCTTCTCAGGTGCTCGAGCATGGCTGATGAACCAACGCTGACTATGAAAACTAAAATGCTGCAGTAGCATAATGCTGTTGCAAAAATGTTACACCTGATAATATTTCCCTGTGGAAGTGGAAGTGGGGTGATCTCCTCTAAGGTTTGGAGTGATAAACTACAAATGAACAGCGTATACATTTCAGCTCATCCAACATTCACACCCAAACTCTACTCAAATATCATCTGTCACAGCTCTCGCTATTTCTGTGTTGGCTAACTGTGTTGCAAAAGATGACTCACTGGCTGTGATAACTATTATGGGATGAGTTTCGTTAGTCCCACGTGAACCAACAAAAGTGGATTAATCCACAGCTGTAATTAGGCCTGAAAAAATGCACAATTTTCTCCTGGTTGAGCAACATTTGCTAAAAAACCACAGTGCCCAGCTGTTTCTTTTTTTTTTTTTGGGGGGGGGGGGGGTGTCAATTTCTGAGTGAAACTATACATTTGTAACCCATTTTTAAAGATCTACTGCTTCAGTAGGAACCAATGGGCTATGGGCTGATTTCCACAGACAGGGTGGAGAAATCAGAGTATTGAGAGACAGACCAACACAAAGTCGGTTGTTGTGTTTTCATGTGATTTGTAGAGAATCAGAGAAATACAGAAAGAGACCAGCCTCATCCGTTAAGCAAACCCAGACTGTCAGTGTGATCAGTTATCATCTATCTCGACTGAAACAATGCTCTTTCCCTACTCCTCCCCTGGTCGATTACGTAGAAAGTCAGAAAGCATAAAAGTTAAATCCACAGGGGATAACTCCATTCACCAGAAGAATGAACACCAAAAGCACGTCTTCCACTTTTGCATTTAAGTCAGACAAGTCAAGTAGAATAGATTGTTATGTGAATGTAGAATATGTACAGTGTTGATGTGACAATACTAACTTCACTTTCCACCTGCAGCCATTTCTGTGGCTGCAGGTGCCAAGTTCAAATTGAATGGAAGTGCAAGGGGCAACATGGGACATTTGATGCTGATCTTTAACAACTCAAGTACAAAAACATTAAGGCCTGAAGAGAATGAACTTATGACATTCATGCACCACACACTGCAAAAATGTAATAAACCAACAGACTAATAGCCATTGGAAACCGGCTTCCTCTAAGATGCTGCTAAAAATTGAACCACTGAAAAAAATCATTGCTGGCGTTGGTGACTGTTTACGTGCACACAAGAAACCAGATGAAATGAGGTTTAAAAACTTGGATAAAGCTTTCACACGCACTCCAAAAGTCTGATTATGTCATGAAGTACAAATCTAGTTGAAAATGTTTTATATCCAAGTGTTTTCACATTGTCATTGGAAAGAACACGGGGGATATGATCAGGTGTCTCCTGCTTCCTTCTTTTTCAGTTGGGAAACAACAAAATTGTCCATTACAGCTATCATCTGTTGGACTGTGATCAAACCAATAGACAATTTTGACAACCATGTCCCTTCTAAATGTGCATCCAGTCACCTTCTGTTGACAGTGATGACTTATTTCAAGTGTTTCCCTTTGCGACTGCTTTATGATTTTTTTGTTAGTAAACTGCATGAATGAAAAACATTGAAGTTTTATGGCAGTTAAACGTGGGGTGCTCAGTCAAATGACTGCTTTATACTTGTGCTTATATACCATCACAAAGACACAATACGTCAATACCTCTATTGTGTGATCCGCTATAGGGGAATAAAAATTGAATGAACAGAGAGAGCTGCACGGCATCCTCATGTTGCTGCTACACAAACGTACCCACTGTCAAGGTCATCTGTGTTTTCCTCGCCTTCACTTTAATGAGAGACAGTGTGTTGTCTGTCTCATCCATTGAGTGTTTTTAAGAAGTTTTCAAATGTGTAAGGCAGTGGTTTGGTGTGGATAAATGGAAAAAAATGAAGAGTTTATCTCCATCGGTCTGAACACAGCCTAAAACTCCCGATTACATACAGATGGTCACTAATCAGATTTCTCCTCCAAACTTTCTCCTCGTCTGGATCTTTAAAGCAATCTCAGAAATCTGAGAGGTTTGTCTTTTTTTTTCCATTTTTTCCCATAATTCTTGAAAATCTGAAAACCCACATTCCAGCTATCTTTTAGAGCATCCCAGAGACTGTCTTGTGATGCTGCTTGAATTTTCTCTTCACAAATGCTCCCAAAGATGTTCAGTGGGGGTGAGGTCTTGTGACTTGCTGACGGAAAGCCATGCGAATGAACACTTGTTGCTCTTCCTTGGACTTTAAATAGGACCGGAAGAGCTCTGATGCATGTTTACGGTTATTATTTTGCCCAAAAACAAGTCCTCTGCAACACTTTTTCAAAGCCTGGAGGGATTTCACTGCATGCCTCTGCAGGAGAGAGGGGCACTTGTCTTTGATTGGTGGCGGGATGATCCTTTGCTAATCACTGATTCAATACCAACAGTGTTTGACTGCAGCTTATAAACTCCATTGCATTAACATGATATGTGGCTGTTTCTTCATGCAATGATGACACTTGGGTTCAAAATTTGTTTAATCTATAAACAAAGACTTTCTTTCCAGGAGTTAATTTTTGGTCTATTTGGTCTGTTTAGATTTGCTTTCATTGCTTCGTCACTGATTCGGAAAATGTTGTTCATTGACCAGCGCTAAGAGGACAGGCTGGCTTTGCTTCTCTTTATATCTTGGGTGTAGAGATGTTGTTCCAGCTCATAAAGACATCACAGTGACATTATTCTAAAGTTATTAGCTTTTCCTGTCCGTCTTTGGGTAAAAACAGGCTTGATTAGTTTAAAAGGCCAGGACATAAAAAAAATTCCAATGCTTTTTTTAGCGCTAACTTCAACTCCAAATGATTAAATTCTCTTGACAATGTTACAACAAACTATAGTTATAATGGAAATCCCAGATCAAATTAAAGTACCATGAGTAGTAACAATAAAGTGGATCAAGTGGATTAGATTAGATGACTTAATTAATTCTCAGAGGCAAAAATACTGTTGTCACTAATAACAGTAATAGACAGTAATAAATAACAAAACACATGCAAGTAAGACAGGTCCCAGCAGACAATATGCAAGACACACTGTCACTGCAATCAAACTAACACATATTCCAAGAAGACTTCAGTGAAGCTCAGAGGCCTGCCAGCTGCTAAATTAAATTGCAACTGATAAATCAAGAAAAGGTCAATCACAACTGAGGCACCTAAAAATAAGATCAACAAAATGAGGTCAAAACCTAGAATATGTGCGAAATATGTAACAAGTACCAAATAGTGACTGAAACGCAGCTTGTTAACTTCCAAGACATTTCCAAGTTGCTGCTCTGCTGCTAATCCTGATTTTATAACCACAGTCTGACAAAATCACCAAACACATTAGTTCAAGACAAAGACTGTGCTGTGACTTCGGCTACATGTATTTCAAATGATCACTCACAGAGGAAGTTAGAAGCTACAGAATTTCTTTCTTCCTCTTTTCTCTTTTAGTACAAAGCCTTGTTTTGAGTCGCTCCCATTTGCCATGTTAAAGTTACTGCATTATGTGTTTATACAAACTCAATATTTCCTGTAATTGTTTCAAATTAAAAGCCGTTTGGAGTTTTAGTGGACGGAAACCCTTTATTTCTTATCATGGCTTTTATTGGTGTGCTGCAGTCAGTGTATTGTCTCATTTCCAGTTGCTGGTGTTTCTGTATTTACATCTGCTAGTTTCTTTAGCTTGGAATTTAAAAATGACTTCTCTTTCTCCTTCCCACTCTCCTGCTCTGCTTGGTGTGTCTTAAGTTTAGTTATTCTTCTGCCTCCTTTAGTAATGATGATACACGTAATGAATGCTGTTTATTTGCCGTAACCGAGGCAAGGCTCAGTGAACTGGAAGCGCCACTCCGCTTCCCCGCAGCTTCAGAGCAGCTGGGAAACCATGGGTGGCTGAGTGACTGCCTGTAACTAGAGGGGTAGCCCTAAGCCCACTGTTGGCCCCCATACACATTCCAGTCATGAGACATTCGGCTAGTGGAAACATTATCAGTCAGTCAGCCAGTCAGTAAGTCAGGGACATTCGCCATTATAGGGCTGGTGCATTCCAGCCAATAAAACAGACGTGTAAAACAAAAACTTAAAAGTCAATAACATTCGTTTTGACAAACAAGAGGTGACCTTCACAGTGATGTCTGGTTTGAACTCTCTGTTCTTTATGGTGAACACATTTCTAATGAATCTGGGGGTCAAACTAAATATAGAACCTTCATTTTCAATAACCTGAATGAATTAATAACAATCAGTCACTCAGCAAGTCCACAGTGATTGGCAAAAAATTCCAGACCTGAATGTAAAATTCTCGTCCTGAGGAAAATATGTTTAATTGTCGAGTTGGGATGAAAAATGAACTTGAATCAGTCAGACACAGCAGGGACGGTGGAACAACATGAAAGTAGAAAAGTAAAGGAAGCACTGATGTACAAAGCAGTTTCTGTCTTTTAATTTTTTCATTAAAAGACATGAGATAAACATATTTACTGTATAGTAACAGGCTCACAGTCAAATAGTGACCATTTAAGTGATAGAAAAAACTCTTTCATGGTGTCCTTAAGTAAAAATTTTCTCAGAGCAAATGTGTGATCTTGTCTTTGTAGTTATGAGAAAACAACATTCTGGGATTAGCAGAGGAAACTGACAAATCTGTTGGTATGTGGTTAATTGTGTGCATCGATGATCCACACTGGCAGCCATTTGTGCATTGAAGAAGGCTCATAAACTTGTTCATTTAGGCATAAAGACTGCCCTTGTACTGATGAACACCTTCCTCCAGGCCTTGCCCAGAATGAATCTACTCTTACAAAGCAACGCCTGTATTTCCAGGCTTCATGAGCTCTGACATTAAAAAAATAGAGGTCTTTGTTGAAAGAATGTTTTGTGTAATTCCTGCATGACTTAAGGATCGATAAAGTGTACTGTGGTCTTATGAAGGCTTGTAGGAGAGGCATACTCACTTGTGCAAGTCCTCTTTCTCTGTGTCTTACAGAGCACACACTGAGCGAGCCAAAGTCAACAGCAAGTTGCTCTGCAGTGTTTCCAGCCAAGGTCAAGTAAACAGGGTTATTAGATATATCATGGCCCAACAATATAAACAAAGAGTAAAAGTTACATGGCGGTATCGTGTTTGCCTCTCTAAGAAGCTGTATGTGAACTACATTAATCACTTTCAGAATTGACTCTGTGACCCTGAGTACAGAGCTGTTTCCTGTGCTTGTTGCGTCAGTTCAACATCTTTTGAGTATTTACTTCATATATTTATACACAATACACTGTAAATCATTTTAAGTTCATTCAACTTAGAAAATGAAGTTCCCCTGCTGCCATGAAAATGTAAGTTAACTGACTTTTAAATAGTTCAACGGTTAAATAGTTATTTGGGGGCCAAGCTGTGGAGCACCCATTGTGTTTCTGCCTTTTCTTCATCATATTCTTCTGCCTTGGGAGTCTATGGCAGAACCATGTGGTAAAACGTTTTGAAATTCAGCACACTGATTGGGGACACTCCCATGATGCTTTCCATCAAGTTTGGAGGTGCTTTAACGGATGCAGCTTTTCAACCCTATGCCCAATTTTCAAAAATGGGATACCATTGGATTTCTTGGATCAAGCTGAGTTCAATGCATACGATGTCAATTTCCTCCATTTGGATTTTTATGTAAAATAGTTTTATTCGTTTCTCCTTGGACAAACATAGTCCAACCTTCATTAAAATTGGCACAGATGATCTTCAGACTAGGCCTCACAAAAGTTATCACATAGATTTTTAATTTTTGAAAGTGTTAGTCTATTTTGAGGAAGTCCAAAATCATTGACATCAATTTGTCTCCTGGGGGCACTGCAATAAGTAAAAATACATTTTAGCTAATAACCAACAAAAACCCATTCCAATTCTTGCTTCTGGTAAGGTCTTGTTTCATGTTAAAGTTCAAGACAAGGTAACTTGTCATGTCATCCTAATTGATGCAGCTGCAATTTTGGATTTTATTGGAAAGCCTTTTTTCTTGCTGCTGATTGAACAACTTTTGTCCAATCTTTACCAAAGTTGGCACAGATGTTCTTCAACTGGTGGCAAAGGTGCCAAACAAGAAATCAAGTCATATCTCAGCCAATCTTTGATCAACTGACATGAAACTTGCTGTGAGTGCTTACAACCATGCCCCTTGAAATAATGACATCATGTTTCCATGGCAAACTGTGGCTTGCTGGACTGCTTGGCCTGTACATTGCTGCTTGCAGCTATATTTCAACCTTGTTATATGAGTTTAGAAAATGTAAAACAAACTAAATCAGTTAACTGAATTTGAAAAAACAAGTTATTCATTAAATCGACTGCTTAGTCACATGTACAGTCATTACAGGAAGATTTGTTTTCCTTTTACATTTTCTCAGTTTGAAAGAGTCAGTTGGCTGCAGCTGGTGAAGCCACTTCCTACAGGAATCATTACAAAGACAATTTGATAACCTTCATCGTGGTTAGCATGGTTTACATTATTATAAAAGCAACTGTGACCTATATTCACATGCATTAGACACACAGACTGACACAGACATCTGTTTTATCTGTTTTTTTCAAACAGACATGTTTTGTCCCTGAAGATTTTTAATCTTCAAACAATGCAAGCTGGGAAGTCTTTTTTATTTTTTTTTAACCTTCATTTAATGAGTTGAGTGAACTTTCAGCAGTTCATTCATTCATTCAACTCATCATCTCGAGTCAAAAGACTTCAAATTAGTTAAATTAAACAAGTCATGTTTTTAAATTGTAAAATGGTCCAAAAATGAAACTACACATCCTCAGTTGAATTAACTTAAAATCAACAATACTTACATATTTACATTGCATTAACGAGAAAAAATTAGTTGATTCCACTAAATTCCTATAAGATGTTTTACAGTGTGGGCTACTAGCTCAATGCTGCGCTTCCTCTAAATCAGGGGTCGGGAACCTTTTTGACTCAGAGAGCCTTGAAAGCAAAATATTTGGAAATTTATTTCAGTGAGAGCCATATAATATATTTTAAGACTGAATTCAACTAAATACGCGGAGTTGCTGCTGGCTAGCTTGCACCCTGCTCAGTAGCTCTTGGCACGCTTTTTTCCTGCTGTCTCCCGCAGGGTATTTTGATGCAAAGGTAGCATGGCGTGTGTCGAAGTGCCGCTTTACATTCGACCGTTTCATCGATGCAAATTTTTGCATTGCAAATTAGGCACACTGCAGAACCTGCTCTCTCCACAAAGGCGAATTCTTCAGTCCATTCGTCCTGAAATGTACGATACTCATCATCTTTTTTTCTTTTCGCCATCTTCTTCGTCGAAGGGTTAGCTTTGAGCTAATGACCGAGCAGACTGATTCAAAAGGGGGCGTTTACCTGTTTACCCAGCAACGGCCAACATAGGCTATTATCATCCAATTAAAATAATGGACAATTGCTCCTGCAGCCAACTGCAGCCCTGAACAGGACATGGGCAGTGGAAAATCGATGGATGGATTAAAACAAGTGATAATATTTTATGTTTTATCTGAAAAGCCGAAATCTGCGAGCCAGATGCAATCATCAAAAGAGCCACACCTGGCTCGCGAGCCATAGGTTCCCGACCCCTGCTCTAAATAATACAAAGCATGGCTGAGAAGACGCTTGATATGAGTTTAAAACTGTGAATAATACGATAATAGTAAAAAAAAAAAAAAGTAAATAAAAGATTACATTAGGAATTCAGACTGCTGTTTGTGCCACAGGCGGGTTTGTCAGGTTTACCAATCAGAGGGCTGATAAGTGGAACCTCAAACGTGCACAAGCCAACAGAAAAGAAACAGTTGATTTAAGATGGAATTATGCTTTTCTGAGGATAAATGTAATCACCTCTGCCAACCTTGGCAGAGATGTTAAGGGTAATTGTAGGTTGCAGAGGCTTGGAGAAGCCAACATGCACACCTCCCAACTCTCAGCTGTGCAGACCTGCATGTCAGGAAAGTTGATAGGTTGATTCAGGCCCTGTTGGAAGTATTCAAACAAAGATTAAAAGAGGAGAAGAAATATAAAAGAAACCGCTACTTGAGTGACCCCCATGCACGATAGCCTATGTATATATATATATATATATACACAATATATTTTAGAAAAGATGAGAATGTTTTCAATTCAAATTTTTCCCTATTAAAATCTATTGTAACTGAAGTAAATCAGAATTGCCATTCTCCTGGCCCTGATCCAGCTGTTATGCTACTTTTAAGGGTGCTGCATGGCTATCTCACAGAATTGTTTTCTCTTTCACATGTTAGACACATTTATCAACACATTGTATGAATACTGCCTAAGAAGACGGCGTTGGTCTCCTTCCCTTACCAGCTGAAGCACTACACTCAGTGCTGCCTTTGGTTAGAAGGTTTACTTCTATCCAGAGAGTTTGTGATTTCAATATTGTTCCAATAATGCATTTCATGAGCAGATCAGTGCCTGAAATGTCCAATATCTTTCAGCTAGCAGGACTAAGATATTAAAGCTATTGCTCTCCATTAAGGAGCGAAGTACAAACTTTCCACAGACCCACTGCGCATTCAGTGACTGTTGGACAGAAGTCAAAAAACAAAATCAATAACAAATGAAATTCTTTTTTGTTTGTTTTGTTTTTTGTTTCCATGTCTGTTATCCATCTATTTAATACATAAAGCTAGCCACAGCAACAAATAAACAGGACTAACAGCTAACTAATATATCACACATCTACCCCCGCTGATAGCACTTACTGGCAAAACTACAGAAAATTATTTGTCTCGTGTCCTGAGGGTTTGGAGGAATCCGCCTCAATTTGTCATACTGCTTCAAAGGCTCACCAGAATATCTCCACCTGTTTTAAACACATTAGCTAACATGCATTTATTGACGCCTCTGAATCTAGTTACTTTCTCTGATTAAGTGATTCTCAGTCTCAATGAGCAGTGACGGGCCTTCCAGTCTTCGAGCGGCCCTGTGTGGGATGGTAATGTGGGATGAAATAACTGAGATTGACTATTGATCAGGTGCCTGTGTACAGCCCTGAGGCACCTCAATATAATCACTTCCACACTTGTTCTGTCTCCTTCTGAGCGTGGCTGATGGAGTGATGAAAGAGGATGCGACCACACTGCACGAGGTGCAATTTGTCATAATTCAATACGCACCAACGCACATGCGGAGACTCACAGACACCAGTTATAAGAGTGAGAACAGGTTACAGGCCCTGATCCAGATGCATCATAACGTAATTGTTTTGATCATCTATATTAAGACTGTCTCTTATACACATCTGTGAGGTTAAGCTTCATGCAGGCGTTGAGGCTTTCATCCGTTAAACGTGATCGTAGGTTGGACTTGATGTTTTTAAGATGTGAAAATGACTGCTCACATGAATACGTAGATCCAAACATGGTCAATACAGCAATACTCACACGCTTCAGTGTGTCGTATGTGACAGGAAGCGCGTTCCAAGTTTTGATAATCAGCTGGTCTTCGGGTTGAAGTTTTTTCATTTCGGTCCACATGTGCTTGCTCGCCAACTCCGCTTTCTGTCGTGCGATTCTTTCCAAATCTTCATTCAGTGGCTTGAACTTATTCACCCACATGTCTGAGGCCTTCAGGTCAGCCACTTCTGCTTCAAAATCTCTGAGGGAGACATCAGGAATGTAACTCAGGTCGGCTGTGTTCAGTGAACACTCGTTTGGATGGGTGATGAACTTAAAAAGATGAGTGTGCTCACGAAATTCTCCAAAGCGTGCTTTGAACGACTGTAGGAGACTGGATGTGAAGCCAGCTAGCTGGTGGAGATCAAAGTTTTGAGTGGGCTCACTTGCTGTGCATGCATCTTTTAATTGTCTCAGTTTTTCAAAATGTAGTAAACGACCTGTTTGATCATCGATGCAATTTTGTCATTGCAAATTAGGCACACTGCAGAACCTGCTCTCTCCACAAAGGCGAATTCTTCAGTCCATTCGTCCTGAAATGTACGATACTCATCATCTTTTTTACTTTTCGCCATCTTCTTCGTCAAAGGGTTAGCTTTGAGCTAATGACCGAGCAGACTGATTCAAAAGGGGGCGTTTACCTGTTTACCCAGCAACGGCCAACGTAGGCTATTATCATCCAATTAAAATAATGGACAATTGCTCCTGCAGCCAACTGCAGCCCTGAACAGGACATGAGCAGTGGAAAATCGATGGATGGATTAAAACAAGTGATAATATTTTATGTTTTATCTGAAAAGCCGAAATCTGC
>NW_019522901.1:11059-11775 GCF_002814215.2 Seriola lalandi dorsalis | reverse complement strand
ACACACACACACAGCAGATGCAGTCATATGAACACACAAATTGACACACTTGAATAGAAGAATATAAATGTGCACACACACACTGTTAATGTGTGTGTGCAGTGTCCTCTTTCACCTCTACTGATGATGATGATGATGATGATGTCACAGGTTAGGGACAGGAAGTGAGAACGGCTCTGAGCCTCGTTTCTGAAAGCATAACTTAAACTGTAGATCAACAACTGTCTCGTCCGTTGAATGAAAACTCACGGTTTTCACAATAAAACACCATCAATGAAGATTTTCTGAGCAGCTTTGAGGTGGGTGTGGTCAACCCCCCTCACCATAAGGGGGCGCCGTGACGTCGTTCAGGCCGGGACTCTTATCCAACAGGTAAAGTCTTCCACCTTATTGCGCATGATGACGTATTCACGGTAAAACCACAAAGCTAGGGAGGCACTCGTCACGGGTATTGATTGGCGTTTACAGCAACCAATAGCGTTGAAGGTACGTCACGCACCGCCCGCGGGATTGACAGCCGCGAAGACACCCTGCACTCGGTTGCGGAGGACGTCTCGCCACCGCCTGCGCCTGCGGACCTGACGCAGGAGCTGGACGGGGAAGAATCGGAGGGAGATGAAGACGAGGAGGACGTACAGCTTGTTTTATCATTATTATCCGCTCACGCTTTGATGATCTTTTACCTTTTACACGAGGTCAGATCGAACACGTCCGCT
>NW_019522901.1:4070-11039 GCF_002814215.2 Seriola lalandi dorsalis | reverse complement strand
CAACCCCCCTCACCATAAGGGGGCGCCGTGACGTCGTTCAGGCCGGGACTCTTATCCAACAGGTAAAGTCTGAGGCAGTTTGGACTGACTGTCTTCCTGTTGGGTTTAGGGTATGGGTGCAAGTGTTTTTTTGTAAGTCTTGGCATGTTACATCTACAAACCAAATTTCGCACATGTAGGTGAGACATGGAGCGAGTAATGCCTCGTTGAAATTTCCTAGGGGGCGCCATCGAGCGTGTTAAGGCTCAAAAAGACTCAGTTTTCTGAATCTGTTTCGTCTGTTTCCGTGTGTTTTCTTAAAGGATGTTGGAGTTCCACCTTATTGCGCATGATGACGTATTTACGGTAAAACCACAAAGCTAGGGAGGCACTCGTCACGGGTATTGATTTGCGTTTACAGCAACCAATAGCGTTGAAGGTACGTCACGCACCGCCCGCGGGATTGACAGCCGCGAAGACACCCTGCACTCGGTTGCGGAGGACGTCTCGCCACCGCCTGCGGACCTGACGCAGGAGCTGGACGGGGAAGAATCGGAGGGAGATGAAGACGAGGAGGACGTACAGCTTGTTTTATCATTATTATCCGCTCACGCTTTGATGATCTTTTACCTTTTACACGAGGTCAGATCGAACACGTCCGCTCAATAATATCAAAACAACTTACTGTGTTCTGAGCTCTCAGGGCCACCGTACACTTGATCTCTGTGTTTTTAAATCACATCCCGTTTGTGTTGTTGTTGTTGTTGTTGTTGTGAGTTTTACACTAAAGAGACAATAAAGTTTTAAATAAATTTCAATAAAGTAGTTAAAATAAAAGAGAACCTGCTGCTGTTTTAACACTGAGAACTTTTCCTTTAACTAATTTTAATCATTGATTTTTGTATTTTGTGTTGTATTTGTGTGTGTGTGTGTGTGTGTGTGTGTGTGTGTGTGTGTGCAGATACATATGCTCAGCATTTGTGAGTGTGTAGCTCTGCGGGGGAGGTGGCTGCCCGAGTGTGTGTTGTGTGTTGTGGTTGTGTAGAGTAAATATTTCTACAGGAGCGATCATCTTGGCTTCATGTCAGAGTCCCCAGCTGTCAGCACAACACCGGCCCCTGGCAGAGAGAGAGAGAGAGAGAGAGAGAGAGAGAGAGAGAGAGAGAGAGAGAGAGAGAGAGAGAGAGAGCTGGAGCGAGAGAAACCTCCGCCTCCGGTTTCTCTGTGGTGAGTTAGGGCGGTGTATACTGGCGTTCAGGCCGGTGGTGGTGCACGACAGTAACACGACTCTAAAGGTGATGATCAGAGGTAATGAGCTGTGTGGACGGTCCCTCGACCAGAACCGTCACAGCTGACACTGATATTATCAACCATGTTTGTTTTGTTTTTATTGGTGAGAAAAAAGAAAGTGACGTAGAAAACAGTGTGTGTTAAATTAGATTTAAAGGGTGTGTGTGTACATGATAGTAGATAATAGTTAATTAATAGATAATAATAATAATAATAATAATAATTATATATAGTAATATTGTGGTATTAGCAGAAATGTTATAAAGGTTGTTATAATACCAGAATGTTATATATTCACATTTATTTATACATACACACATATATATATAGACAGTATAATAATAATTATATATAATATGATACAATAATAATGTAATAATATATAATAATGATAATCAGGATGAAAACAAGAAGTAATCTGTTATTGATCGGCTTCTGCACCAATAAATCATATTCACCTGAGCAAACACACTTCATCCAATGCTAATTAATCATTTCAAAATTAAATCATGTATAATAATTATCATTTTGTTGCCATTTCCTCTTTTATTTTGAAGTCTGGGTCCATAAACACTGACGCCACTCTCACACTGTATCTGTGCAACATGCTACTTTGTTCAATGCTAATTAGTCCAGTGCTAATTTATTATTTCAAAATTAAATCGTATGTATATTAATCATTGTTTTGTTGCTATTTCCTCTTTTATTTTGAAGTGACTCTCATCACTGTATCTGTACTGTAAATATGAAGCTGCAGCCAGTCGGACTTCTGCAGCTGAAAGACTGGAAACAGGAAGAAACAGTTAGCCTAGATCTGTCCAAGTGTGTGTGTGTGTGTGTGTGTGTGTGTGTGTGTGTGTGTGTGTGTGTTGAGGCGTGCTGTATGTACTTGATGTTCCAGTACGTTCTGACCTCCTGGCTCCTGTTGGGATCAGCGTCCTTCAGGATTGAGGCTGACGAGTCGTTCTGTCGGTTGTTTTCTATGAATCTCTGAGTCTGAACCGTTGAACTGAATAAAGCATTTACTCAGCTGCTGACAACAACATCAGCGTGTGACACGTCTTATATCCAAATACATCGATTTATAAACAGTGTCTGTCGTTTCTATGGCAACACGTCTCAAAGACGTCTGATTTGGCGGTCGTTATTGTTAGAGACACACGCCGTCCTCCTGTAGAAAACAAGCCCACGTGTCGTCCGTGCAGCGGGTCATTATGACAGCAGTTTTGCTATTGCTACATAGCTAACTTTAGCATTAACAGCCTTTTATCAGTTTAGAAGAAACGTGAGATCGATAGATAGATAGATAGATAGATAGATAGATAAATAGATAGATAGATAGATGATAGATAGATAGATAGATAGATAGATAGATAGATAGATTACTTTTTTAAACTCTGGAAGGAAATTAAAACGTCATAGCAGCTGAGTTAAAAACAATAAAATACAGTAAAATACAAACACAGTCTATCACGTCTTTTCTTCTACTGAAGTTAGCATGCTAATCAGCTAGCGCCAGTCCAGCTGTCACTTTCCGATACCGAGTCACTGTAGCGTCCAGAAGTAGCTGCTCGGAGGACGTATTATAACCTCTTGTCTTCTAAACGCAACGCTGGTTGAAGCTCTAGGCAAGACCGGTAAGTAAACAGCTGCTAATGCTAATGTTAGCTATGTAGCGATAGCAATTAGCTCCTTTAACAGATACTTCAAGGTTTCCTGCTGCACTGAAGCTTCGCTGATGTTCTTCACTTGTGAGTTTCTTAAAATCAAAGTGAGTAAATGTAAAAACACCAGTAGAAAAGATATTTGTGGTGTGCAGTGAGCTCATGTCGGTGCAGAGTGTTTGCAGGTTTCGTTCATGTTCGTGCAGCTTGATGCTAAAAACATGCGACACAGGGTTGCAGCGTGAGCATGAGCAACGTGTTGGATTTACAACCTCATCAGCTCCTGGTGTTTGTTTTCACACACACACACACACACACACACACACACACTAATGTAAGTGTTTTAATCTGTGGGTGTGTGCGTGTTTGCTCATGCTCCAAATGGTTTGGAGAGGGAGGGAGGGAGGAGGAGGGGGGGGTAACGGTCTGTGTGTGTTTGCCCTAAATGTTGAATATGCTCTCTCTCTCTCTCTCTCTCTCTCTCTCTCTCTCTCTCTCTCTCTCTCTCTCTCTCTCTCTCTCATTACAGTGTGTTCTGCGGCTTAAAGAGCGACGTGACGGTCTAATCACTTTATATTTTCCTAGATGTTCTGGACACATAAACCTCGTACTGTATGTACAGTTTATCCACACACACACACACACACACACACACACACACACACACACACACATGCACCTGTGACTGAACCGGTTCCCCCAGAACACAAACTAAACCCGGTTCTGAACTTGACCCTGAAAACAAATCTGGACCCTTGGACAGCTGAGGACCGGAGGACACGTCCACACTGTCCAGAGATTTCATTCAATTCAATTATTCGTTTTTCAAAATGTCCTCCTGTTGAAAAACTGTCTTTTAGAAAAACGTCCTCTTTCCAGAAAAATGTCCTCCAGTGGTCTCGTACTCACTCACACACACACACACACACACACACACACACACACACACACACACACACACACACACACACACAGTAATACACAGTAAGTATGTGTGTGAGACAACAGAGCTGCTGGATTCAGTGAGGTGTGACTGACCTCTAGTGGACAGTTCATAAACTGAACATGATCCTGACTTTTACCTGCTGTAAATATATGAACATATAAAATATTTTTACTTCGTTACTGATCTGAGGTCTCAGCTCCAGCAGCTTCAATCTGCCCAAATATTGTCTGTGATTCTGAAACTTTGGACCATTATTTTTTTATTATCAATTAATTAAGTAAAATGAATTTATTGTTCAGTCACAGTAACTCAAGAAAGAAAACGTGGGACACTCAAACACCACAGCATGTGACACCTTCACGTCATGACCTGCCGCTTTGTGGCTTTCTAAACTCTGTGTTATTTCCTGTTTTATTTTGAAATTACTTTCCTCAGGTGTGTCTCGTCGTTTCTCCCTGCTCACACACACACACACACACACACACACACACACACACACACATACACACACACACACACACACACACACACAGCTGATTCACTTTTTACACATTAATCACAATAAACCACAATAACCATTTTACTTCAGTCTTGTTTTCCTGTGTAGTTTATTTTACAGCTGCGACCAGCGATTTCTTTATGTTGATTCACCTGCAGAATATTTTCAGATTCATATTAATCTGCAGTTTTGTCCATAAAATGTCAAAAAACAGAATTCCCCACATGCTCAATGTGACAGAGACAAACAGCTTCAGTTACTGTGCGACCAAGAAAAAGCAGCAAATCTTCACACGTGAGAAGCTGCAGCCTAATAATTCATTTGATTTTTGCTCAGAAAATGACTGAAACAATTTATTCAACAATCAAAATAGTTGGATTAATTTCCTGTCAATCGTCCAAATATTGCAGCTCTAATTTATTTTGATTTATTTTATTTTCTTCCTAAATTTTCTGTAAAAACCAATAATCAGAAGTTTTTAGTTTTAAAACCAAATGAGACTGTAAAACCAGCACTTAAGGTGATCAAGTATTAATAAGGTAAAAACATTAAACCCTTCGATTTAAAAAACCTGTGGAACCTGTGATGCATGCTGGTACATGTAGGCTGTGTTAACCAAGAGAACACTAATGTCTGTGAATGGAAATGTAGTTTTAATGGACTACAAAGACCATCAGCACAGACTGGACGTCTCGTTTAACTGGTGAGATTTTCCTTTAAAAAATCTGGAGGCAGAAGCGACCATGTTGGTGCAGAGTGGTGAAGAGAGAGAGAGAGAGAGAGAGAGAGACTCGTTCTTCACCCTCCTCCTCCTCCTCCTCTGTTAAAGCCTCAGACTCTCTTCTTCCTCAGGATGTCTGCAGGTGAAGCAGCAGGAGGTGAACTGGTGTCAGTGGACTTTGAGATCTTCGGTCACGTTCAGGGTCTGTATGTTTGTCTCCCCTCTCTTCCTCCTCCTCCTCCTCCTCCTCCTCCTCCTCTGCTGTAAACGGGTCGAGGCTGTAAACTGATCCGCTGCTTAATTTAGGAACGAGCTGCAGCAGCAGGAGCTCGCCGCTCTGTCGCTTCCTGCAGCCTGAAGGCAGATTATTACAGATTCACCTGAACGTGTCGTCAGCTGTTTGTTTCAGTCAGTGGCAATAAAGAAAAGATAAAAACTGTTTTGATGTTTAATCTCATTAAGGGATAAAAACAAAGTGTTGTTGTGAAGCTCTGCAGCTTCTCTCACCAATCTGTCTCTCTTCTTGTTTTGACAGGAGTCTGTTTCAGAATGGTGAGTTCCTGTTTGTTCTCATCTTCATCATCATCATCATCATCATCATTACCTCCAGAAAAATACACTTCACTTGGATGTTTTGGAAAGACGCCATTAACCTTTAAATGCAACCTGAGGCCTTCAGGGACCGAGGACTGTGTGAAAGTCTCACATGACTTTTTCTTTAACGATGTTCTCGTGTCAAAATGTCAAATTATTTCATTATAAATGATAAAAATGTTTGTTTTTCTATCGTGTTTCTCTAAAGTGAAGATTTTTATTGACGTGACACGAAGTCACAGCAGGAAATGTTTGATGATGATGAATATGTCTCTTAATATTAAGAGATCACAGTAACATGATGGATCATTGATCATCCAGATCACAAGTGTCACAGTAATAAAGTAATAAATCTATAGATAAAATGACAAAATGACAAAGTAATTCATTATTTAATATCTAAAATATTCATCCATATTTAATGAGTCCAATCTTAATGAAATATTAATCCAATCATAAATTGTTCAAATTAAAGTAAGAACATTATTTTAAAATATATTCATGAATTTGTAAATAAATAACGAAATTTAAAATCTATTAAAAATACAGTTTAACAAAAGAGAAAAATAATTTGATTCACAAATTGAATTTAAAATGTTTCTCCTCCTCAAAGTGACTTAATTAAAACTTTATTGTCCCAGTAGTAAATATTAATAATAATGATAATAACTTTCTTTAGCGCCTTTCGAGGCAGCGAAGACGCTTCACTGTGAACCTCTCTCTCTCTCTCCAGTTCACAGAGAAGGAGGGGCTGCGCCTCGGCCTCGTCGGCTGGGTGAAGAACACCTGCAGCGGGACGGTGGTGGGACAAGTCCAGGGTCCTGCAGGCATGGTGGAGGAGATGTGAGTACACACTTTAACACACAACACACAACACAACACACAACACACAACACAACACAACACACACCACACAACACAACACACAACACACAACACAACACAACACACAACACAACACAACACACAACACACAACACAACACAACACAACACACACCACACAACACAACACAACACAACACACACCACACAACACAGCACACAACACACAACACACAACACACAACACAACACACAACACAACACACAACACAACACACCACACACAACACAACACACAACACAACACACCACACACAACACACACCACACAACACAACACACAACACAACACAACACACAACACAACACAACACACACCACACAACACAACACAACACACAACACAACACACAACACAACACAACACACACCACACAACACAACACAACACA
>NW_019522901.1:1372-4050 GCF_002814215.2 Seriola lalandi dorsalis | reverse complement strand
AATTGAATTTAAAATGTTTCTCCTCCTCAAAGTGACTTAATTAAAACTTTATTGTCCCAGTAGTAAATATTAACAATAATGATAATAACTTTCTTTAGCGCCTTTCGAGGCAGCGAAGGCGCTTCACTGTGAACCTCTCTCTCTCTCTCCAGTTCACAGAGAAGGAGGGGCTGCGCCTCGGCCTCGTCGGCTGGGTGAAGAACACCTGCAGCGGGACGGTGGTGGGACAAGTCCAGGGTCCTGCAGGCATGGTGGAGGAGATGTGAGTACACACTTTAACACACAACACACAACACACAACACAACACACAACAAAACACAACACACACCACACAACACAACACAACACACAACACACAACACACAACACAACACAATATAAAACAAGAGAAAGAACAGAGACCCTTCTCTCCTGAATATGTGACAGTTTTATCGGAGCAAATAAAAACCTGAATTAAACCCAGACGCTCTGACGGTTTTCCTCCCTGCGGTTCATTTATTCACATATTAACACCAACATTCAGTGAGTGAATGTTTCTTATTAACTTGAAACGTGACTGAGACGACCTCTGACCTCTGACCTCTGACGTTTGACAGTGTTGTTGTGTTGCTGTTTTTCCACCACTAGGTGGCGGCGTTCACCTTCACAACATCACAGTGTGTTTCCTCTCAGTCAACACAACACAACACAACACACACACACACACACACACAGAAAAGGAGAGTTTGAAGGAGGTGAAAGCTGATTTCGGCTTTTTGTTGTTGTTCAGTTAATGAGCCAATAAATCATTTACAACCTCACTGTGACTTTAATACACACACTTTCACTGAAGACACACACACACACAAACACACACACACACACCTACACACACACACACACACACACACACACACACACACGTTATCTTGACTATTTCCGTCCATTATATCTGTAATCTTTTCCTTGTTAACGCGTTCACTCTCACGTCTTTCCTCTCGCCTCCACTTTCACCACGACCTCACTTCCTGCCGGGCCTGGGAAACAGGAAGCAGCTGCTCCTGCGGCTGGAGGGAGGGAGGGAGGATGGATAAAAGAGGAATGAATGGAGAGAAAAGGAATCGAGGTGGAAGTGAGAAACGGTTGTAAGGCGAGGGAGTGGGTGAGAGCTGGTGGTGGGAGGCGAACGAGTGGGTGGTTTCTACTTTTTCTTCCGAGAGGAAAAAATTCCCAGAGAGCCGAGCGGCTTAAAAATAAAACACAGAGGGATGCAGGAAGAGACAGACTGAAAAGAAAAGGAAGGGAGAAAGATGTAACAGGTGTCTGACAGTCACATGAATGGGATGTGAGTCTTTACCTTTAAAGGGAAACGCAGATCATCTCATACAGCTCAGACAGGATAGCACCTGATAGCACCGTGCTAATCTTAGCATCAGGAAAACAGGCCTCTGCTGGACAGAACCTAAGGAGGAGACAGAGACTCAGCTAAGGTCCATATCTGGATCTGAAACAGTCATTCAGGAGGTGAATGTGACTCAATCTCAGACCACCCAGTTCACACAGACCAGCAGACGGCTGATTACTGCGCAGGCTAACTCTGCCTGTTGATGCAAGGCGACCACAGCCGTTCCACACTCGCTCGTCCGGATTATAAAATACATTTAAAAAAATATATATTTTCAAAGAGGCCTGTGAATATTATTGTAACAGTTATTAAAGGAGGAAGTGAAGACCACACGTGTCACAGGCGGTAAAGTCAGTGAACACACCTGAGGTTTAATCAGTAGCTCAACAAATGTTTCGCAAAACAGTTTAATTCTGGTGAAAAGATGTTGAAATAAGAGTGTGTGAGTGTGTGTGTGTGTGTGTGTGTGTGTGTGTGTGTGTGTGTGTGTGTGTGTGTGTGTGTATACAGTAGAGTAGTAGGTCATGGAGCAGATCAGAAGTTTTTTTGCCAAAAAAGAAAAAGTAGGACATGTGTCATTCAGAAACTCTCTCCCTCTCTCTCTCTCTCGCTCTCTGTCTCTCTCCCTCTCTCTCTCGCTCTCTCTCTCTCTCTCTCTCTCTCTCTCTCTCCCTCTCTCTCTCTCTCTCTCTCTCTCTCTCTCTCTGACTGAGCTTCAGTCAGTGCAGCTACATGGACGTGACCCTGATCCCCTGCAATCTGCTCTAATCTACACACACACACACACGTACATATATACCAGACACTCCAGTCAGTCAGTGTTATAACAGTCGTCAGTGTTAAAACAGTCGGTCAGTGTTAAAACAGTCAGTCAGTGATAAAACAGTCGGTCAGTGTTAAAACAGTCGTCAGTGTTAAAACAGTCGGTCAGTGATAAAACAGTCGTCAGTGTTAAAACAGTCAGTCAGTGATAAAACAGTCGTCAGTGTTAAAACAGTCGTCAGTGTTAAAACAGTCGGTCAGTGATAAAACAGTCGTCAGTGTTAAAACAGTCGTCAGTGTTAAAACAGTCAGTCAGTGATAAAACAGTCGTCAGTGTTAAAACAGTCAGTCAGTGATAAAACAGTCGTCAGTGTTAAAACAGTCGTCAGTGTTAAAACAGTCGGTCAGTGATAAAACAGTCGTCAGTGTTAAAACAGTCAGTCAGTGATAAAACAGTCGTCAGTGTTAAAACAGTCGTCAGTGTTAAAACAGTCGGTCAGTGATAAAACAGTCGTCAGTGTTAAAACAGTC
>NW_019522901.1:0-1247 GCF_002814215.2 Seriola lalandi dorsalis | reverse complement strand
GCCGGACGAGAGTTCAACGTCACCTGGTCTGGGTGAAATAAACTTTAATTAAATAACTCATCATACATAAAGGAAATAAAAACACACAATGAATAACAATAATCAAATTAAACAAATAAAAAAAATAAAAACAACTAATAAAATTTGTTTAAATTGTTAAATATAGGCCCTATAGAAAAATAAACAATAATAAAATTAAATAAAATTAAATGAAATTGCTCGATAGAAGAAGAAGAATAAACATTAATAAAATTAAATTAAACGAATAATGAAAAAGTAATAATAAAACAACAAATAAAAAACTAATAATAAAATAGTTCATTATACAAAAATAAATAATGAATAATAAAATTAAAAAAAATTAAAATCAAATTAAATAGTTCAATATCCAGCAAAATAAACACAATGAATAACATATTAACTTAAATTAAATTAAATTAAATTAAACTACATTTCTGAATATCCACAACAGAAAAATAAACACAACATATTAAAATATCTCATTATACAGTATATTGTGCAAAGTTGTGTAAACAGAGTGGAGTTTGGTTGATATAGGAACTTCTCTTCTTCTCTTCTTCTCTCCTTCTCTCTCTCTCTCTCCTCCACAGGAAGGTGTGGCTGAGTAAAGAAGGAAGTCCGTCCAGTCGCATCACCAGAGCCTCCTTCAAAAACCAGAGGAGCATCGACAAGCTGGAGCTCTCCGGCTTCAAGACCCGGTTCTGATGAATGAATCAAACGCGCCCCGAGAGCTGCTTCTAGAGTTCAGACCTGTTTGACAGACAAGTGTGATGATGAGTTTAGTTTCATTTCCATACGAATCAAGACTGACGAGGAGTTTGAGTCCAAAACAGGAAGCTGAGTTTCTGTCAGATTAATGAATTTATCTTAATATTTTTTTCTCTTTTTGAAAAAGAACATTTAACGTTACGTGTTGACGCCTTAAAAACCTGCAGAATAAAAGCGGTTAAAGCCACAGTGTTTAAATTACATAAATTACCACTGTCCATATGGAACGTTTGAAGCGACTGCTGATATCGAACCGAGACCTTTATAATCAAACTGCACATGTTTTTACAAAGATTAAAGATGAAACCAGTCGTTCTGAACATTTTTATTTTGTGACGTCATATTATTATTATTATTATTATTACACTTCAAAATCCTTGGAAATAATGAACATGAATAAAAGTTAAATAATCAGCTGCAGATGTATAAATCCATTATTGTGACTGTTGCTTCTTTCC
>NW_019522900.1:6642-7227 GCF_002814215.2 Seriola lalandi dorsalis | reverse complement strand
GGACTACAGACCACCAGGACTGCAGGGTTGTAAAGACTTTGACCCCATCTTACTCGAGTTACTCCCATAAAGGATTTGTTCACCGTTGTTCAACCACAAACCTCTAGATAAATAAGCCAAGATAAAGAGTCGCTTCAACCTGACACAAGTCTGGCTTTACAACCCAAGAAAGAAGCGGACTCGTCCTGGTGTTTGAAGGCCTGATCGATTGACACACTGGAATGATAAAACCCAACGAAGAACCCAGGTTTGGGTTAACAGTGAACAAATCCTTCAATAATCTCACAACTTTCGTGATATTCATGTAGCATGTTATTGAGTGAAAAATCCGCAGTTTTTGAAAGTGGATGATGAAGTATTCTGACAGCATGTGATGGATTTCAGAATAGATTCATGAACCCAGGCAATAGAGTGATACAGAACCATGTAAAACTTCAGATGAATAGAAAACGTGACAGTCGCCAAAACTGATTTAAGAAGTTCTCCAGCATGATGATGATGTCTAGGTCCCAAACTGAAAACACAACTTAGTGAGAGTAGTTTGTGTCCGAAACGAGGCTAAACTTGGTTGAAAAGGGACAGTTT
>NW_019522899.1:0-1196 GCF_002814215.2 Seriola lalandi dorsalis | reverse complement strand
AGAGGCAGAGACACAGACACAGACAGAGACACAGACACAGACAGAGGCAGAGACAGACACAGAGACAGACACAGACAGAGGCAGAGACACAGACAGAGGCAGAGACACAGACACAGACAGAGAGCAGAGACACAGACAGAGACAGAGGCAGAGACACAGACAGAAGCAGATAGCAGAGACACAGACAGAGAGCAGAGACAGAGACAGAGACACAGACAGAGAGCAGAGACACAGACAGAGACACAGACACAGACAGAGACAAAGAGCAGAGACACAGACAGAGACAGAGACACAGAGCAGAGACACAGACACAGACAGAGACAGAGAGCAGAGACACAGACAGAGGCAGAGACACAGACAGAGAGCAGAGACACAGACACAGACACAGACAGAGAGCAGAGACACAGACAGAGGCAGAGACACAGACAGAGACACAGACACAGACAGAGGCAGAGACACAGACACAGACAGAGAGCAGAGACACACACAGAGACAGAGGCAGAGACACAGACAGAAGCAGATAGCAGAGACACAGACAGAGAGCAGAGACAGAGACAGAGACACAGACAGAGAGCAGAGACACAGACACAGACAGAGACAAAGAGCAGAGACACAGACAGAGACAGAGACACAGAGCAGAGACACAGACACAGACAGAGACAGAGAGCAGAGACACAGACAGAGGCAGAGACACAGACAGAGACACAGACACAGACAGAGAGCAGAGACACAGAGGCAGAGACACAGACAGAGACACAGACACAGACAGAGGCAGAGACACAGACAGAGAGCAGAGCTGATTTTTATCTTTTATTCATTTTCTCTGTTTGGTCTTTTCATGAATGAATGTTCCCCTCAGGCTGAGCTCACACTGAGCATGTGCGGCTCCTCCTCACCTTCTCCAGGTCGACGTTGGCCTCTCTGATCTGCTGGACGCCATGTTCGGGGAAGGAGGCGTTCCTCCGCAGGAACTCAGACAAAGTCTCATTGTCTCTCAGGAAATGTCTCAACTTGAAGCCTGTGGGACAAAGACACAGTCAGAGACCCGAGTCCTAACAGAAACCTGATCCCCCTCAGTCCTCCTCCTCCTCCGGCAGGTCACTAAGTGTTACCAGGTGTTACTGTAGTGACTCTTTACAAGCAGCAGCCAGTGATGATCACGACTCTTTGCCCTGGGTGTTGCCTCTCAGGCTACA
>NW_019522898.1:1927-2450 GCF_002814215.2 Seriola lalandi dorsalis | reverse complement strand
AATCAATTATTGCATCTAAAATAAAATAATTTAGTCATTTTTATGATCAGAGTGAATGTAAACAGCAGTTTACCAAATGATTTTATCTGGGTTTTTACTAACCATGCTGGACAGAATGTGCATCACTCCATTTTACCATTTAATGTGTTTTTATTAAAGTTCATTGAGTCAGATTTTACAGTTGTACAAAAACCAAAAAGTAAAAACCAAAGAAAAGAATTACTGAAATGCCTCAAAGTTTTATTTGGATTAAAAAGTTGGAATGTTTGGTTATACATAAAATATCTGTTAGAAAGCGATTTATAAATCTCTGTTTCTGTCGCACTCACATTTATATACACACACACACACACACACACACACACACACACACACACACTAGTGTTACATCATTACATTGGTGCACAATCAGTCCAATAGATGCCACATGGAAGATTTTCTCTTTAGCGAGTTGACACCAAATTAGTCGTGAAGACGTTTGGATGGAGGGAAAGATGGATGGAGGGAAGGATGGATGGATGGA
>NW_019522898.1:0-1260 GCF_002814215.2 Seriola lalandi dorsalis | reverse complement strand
TCAGGACTCCACATACAGCAATTTAAAAAGAAGTGGACAACCAAGCACCGTCTACTATAATACAACCTCACTGTCATCTGGCTGCATTTTATTTTGTAAATCTATGTTTAACACTGCCGTCAAGACTTTCAAAATTAAATGGAAAAGATAATAAATAATAACTGAATAATGTAAAAAGTTAGTACATTTTTAAGACCTTCAAGTGTCAGACAAACAACTAAAATCATTAATTTAATAAGAGGAATTCATCATCACTGCTAATTTGCTGACAGCACATTAAGAGAAAATCGTCCATGTTTTATCTTCAATGAGAATAAAAACACTTCAGCTGATGAACGCGACTCATTTTCAGTCTCGAAATGAGAGATGCCGTTTTTTTTTTTTAAGAGGAAGGAAACGTAAGGAGGAAATGTGAAGGAACACGTGAGGACTGATAGAAGGAACAAGCACGTTTTTAAAAATCACATCCAGAGCCGCACCGTCGCTAACGTTGTGACAGACACACTTCCTGTTGTTGGCACAGAGCGCGTTCAAAACCACCTCACACACACCGTTTAACTGCAGGAAGCACGAGGAGCGTGACATTTAAAGCTGTAATAAATGCTTTAAACAGCTGACTGTAATAAACCATGAACATGTTTAAGTACCAGAAGGGATTTAAAAAAGGTTCGAAGTGTACGGTTGAGTTTCATGACCTTTTGTGTTTTTGTCGTTTACTGAGCTGCTCGCTCTTAGTGTCGAGATTTAACTGCAAGTTAAAATACGGAGTTGCGTGTATTTATTTTACTTTAGCTGTTTTCAAAAATACGTCAAACTTAAAAAATAATCACGCAACTTTCCTCAAGCACACGGTGCTTTTACAGTGTTTTTGGATCTTGTGCGACGTGTCGAGTCTCACACGGTTAGAAAAGCTTTGATCCGCAGTGACAACAGATGAAAACTAGTCGTAGTGTTTTCTCTTTTAAATGATCCGGTTTAAACTTCAAAGCTTCGGGAATGTGAAACATTTCTAAAAAGTTTCTCCAATGAGAAATGTGCAACAGTCATTTATAAATAGCTACAGGTACCAGTGTCGCAAAACAAAACATTTCAACGAAAATTTACTAATAATTTGTCTCAAAAGAAGAAAAATGTTTTGCTCTACAAGTTTAAAATATTATATAACAGCACCAAGCGTCACTCAGGTCGCACAACAACTTCCTGCCTGCAGCTCACACTCGCCTCGCCGCCGCTCCACGGACACATTAACTATTGAAAAGC
>NW_019522897.1:2185-2535 GCF_002814215.2 Seriola lalandi dorsalis | reverse complement strand
GACAGAGAGACAGACAGGTGGACAGACAGGTCAACAGGCGGACAGAGCGACAGACAGGTGGAGGTGTGGTTGAACAGACAGGTGGACAGACAGGTCAACAGACAGACAGGCGGACAGAGAGACAGACAGGTGGAGGTGTGGTTGGATAGACGGACAGACAGGTACAGGTGTGGTTGGACAGACAGGTGGACAGATAGGTAGAGGTGTGGTTGGACAGACAGGTGGACAGTCAGACAGACAGGTGGACAGACAGGGAGAGGTGTGGTTGGACAGACAGACATGTGGACAGACAGGTACAGGTGTGGTTGGACAGACAGGTGGACAGATAGGTAGAGGTGTGGTTGGACAGA
>NW_019522897.1:0-782 GCF_002814215.2 Seriola lalandi dorsalis | reverse complement strand
ATCACTTCCTCTATCTTCACGAAGGAGGCGTCGATTTCCTTCGCAAACTCCCTCACCGCCTCGTTAGGATCCTCGTAGGTGAACGGGTCGATGTACACCTTCATCGCTGCAACAGTGACATCATCACCATCATCATCATCACCATCATCATCATCATCATCATCATCATCATCAGTTGGACACAAACAACAGGAAACTCACTCTGTCCCATTGGGTAGTGTCCACTCTTGTCCTTCATCTCTGAGCCCCGCCCCCTCCTCCTCCTCCTCCTGCTGAGAGAGAGAGAGAGAGAGAGCAAGAGAGAGAGAGAGATACAGAGAGAGAGAGACAGAGAGAGAGAGAGAGAGCGAGAGAGAGAGAGCAAGAGAGAGAGAGATACAGAGAGAGAGAGACAGAGAGAGAGAGAGAGCGAGAGAGAGAGCAAGAGAGAGAGAGATACAGAGAGAGAGAGACAGAGAGAGAGACAGAGAGAGAGAGCAAGAGAGAGAGAGAGAGACAGAGAGAGAGAGAGATACAGAGAGAGAGACAGAGAGAGAGACAGAGAGACAGAGAGAGAGAGAGAGAGAGACAGAGAGAGAGAGAGAGAGAGAGAATTTGAATTTTTAAACCAACATTTATTAACTGTACATAAACAGATTACATTATGTTAAACCTCCACAGACGTTACAATGAACTGAACACTAGCTGTCCATCAGCCACAGAGCAGAGCAGCTCCTCATGACCCCAGACCAGCTGGAACCTCTGCAGGTCCTGAGCTGCTCTGTAGAAGCTGAACTCTACCA
>NW_019522896.1:1812-2467 GCF_002814215.2 Seriola lalandi dorsalis | reverse complement strand
TCCTCCCCACGTGTCTCTCCATCCTACCGCATCCCTCCTTCCTTGCACCTCCTCCTGGTGACGCTGAGCCGGAGGAGGATGAGGAGGATGAGGAGGATGAGGAGGTGTCCAGCATCAGCAGCGTTTCCTCCTTCACTCCTCGGCTCTTTTCTGAACCATTATTTTGTTCAGACATCTGAGATCGTGATCACGGCTTCCTGGACGTTTCTGCACCGTGAATGATGAACTGATGGATCTGTCGTTTCCTTGGGGATAAGTCGGAAACACAAACCATCACCGGAAGAGATTGAAAACATCAGTTTAATCGATTAATTTTTTAACGTCAGGAGGAGGAGGAGCAGCTGCTGCGGTTCTGGACGTCAAGATGTTTTCTCTTTTTTTACACGAACACGTAAAGAGAGTCTGAACCGAGCGGGACAAAGCGATGAGGTGATCGAGCGGATCAAACAGTTTGATTCCCGATGAGGCAGGAGCGGCTCCCCGCCGCCGGCAGGAGGCCGAGGGCGGGCGTCAAGCAGCGGCAGCAGGGATCGGGAGGGGTCGGTAACATCATCAGCAACGTCCTGAAGAAACGGAACGGGATATCCAGGAGCGCGCCGCGGCTGCTCTGCACCTTAGAGCCAGGTGACCCACCAGCTGACAGGCACTGCAGCAC
>NW_019522896.1:0-901 GCF_002814215.2 Seriola lalandi dorsalis | reverse complement strand
ATTTCACAGCACTATTGATTTTAGACCCATCAGACAAACACCCAATGAATGAGCCATGATTTTACACCTTATACGTTTTTGATATGGACTCCTGTCCTTATGTTGGTCCCATGTTTGCAGTTACAGAAATAGCACAAGTACCTTTTGTTATTATTAATCACACAGACACAGAGTGCATACACACATATAATCACAAAGTGCTTTAGATAAAACTAAACTAAACTGTAGATTTAGTATTCAGGAAAACCATGAGCATTTAGGACAGATGACTAATTGCTTCAAATAAGCTGATATTTGATTCTTTTGGACACATGAATTCTGATAAATCTGTGACAAATATTCATCCGCTCCTCAAATATTCATGCAAATGCAAAGTTCTTTGTTCACTCTCGAAAAGGTCAGCAATTAGAAATACTTCATAACATCCCAACAAAAGCTGAAATCCTGTTTACAAGTGATGGAAGCAGCTTTAGAGTCTTTTTTTTTTAAACCGAGGCATCTTCATGATAATTTACAGTCTCTTGGTTTTAAGGAAAAACAATCAAGGTTTTCATAATGCAATATTTAAATTTTGGCTTGTGGTGAACTAGGCATCTTGCTTTCTTTCTTTCTTTCTTCCTCCCTTCCTTCTCAATTGTCCGATCCTCCCTCATTCTTCCGTCCTCTCCAACTGGTTCAATTACATTTAATTTCAGCTCTAAAGAAATGAAACTGTCGCTCATTATAATAGAACACGACCTGTGGACCGCGCTGGTGCCGCTGACCTTCGTTAAATACACGTTTAGTGTCGGTGGTGTGGGACTAATCTGCGACAGGGAAGTAGGAGGGTTTTCCGTGTTAATCCTCTCCCAAAGCTCCGACAGGAAACCGCAGAATAAAGCGGCGCTCGTCCACAATGGCG
>NW_019522895.1:1564-2136 GCF_002814215.2 Seriola lalandi dorsalis | reverse complement strand
GTGGTTTTGTCGTAAGCAGCAGCCAGATCACACCTGTAGTTTCCAGAGTCTTCGGCTGTGACTGCGGACACGTGGAGTCTGACTCGTGCGTCTCTGAGAGCGTCTCCGTCGCACTGAACCCGTCCTGCAAACTGCTGATGCTGAGACTCCGGAGCCTCGACGCCCTTTATCATCTGGTAGAAAAGCTTCAGAGGCTCCGACTGGAGAAAACAAACCATGTTGCTGCGAGTCATGTCGGCAGTGGTGTGAAAGTCCCATCGTTCTCCTCTGCGTCATAGAGGGGCGGAGACATCTTCACCAGGTGCATCCCTGCAGAGAGAGAGAGGCGGGAAAGAAAGGCTCACTAAGGATTAGTGTCATGTACACAGTGTGTTTAAATGAAGGATGAGCAGCAGTTTATAAAAGGAAGTAAAACCACTCACACATAGAGATGAGCACGATCAGAATCCACGCCATGTTTTCCCTGTGAGGACAGACAGGAGAGTAATGAGGAACAGGTCCGGGAACATTGTGGGAAATAATCTGATCATGTCTGTGATGTAAATATTAGGCTACAAGCAGCAACTGGTTAG
>NW_019522895.1:0-1237 GCF_002814215.2 Seriola lalandi dorsalis | reverse complement strand
TAGAAATAACAATAATAACAAAGTATTTTTCTATTTAAATAAATCTGTCATCAAGTGATAATTTATGAATTTGTGTTTTGTGGAGCTACAGTTGAAGTAAGAGGGGACACCGGGGTAACTTATGTACCATGTGACCTGCATCACTGCAGCTGTAAAGTAAAAACAATCTAAACTTGAATACCTACGTGTGTTCAATGATTTTGACTCATTATATTAAATTAAACAATAAATTCTCGTGCACAATCTTTAGATTTTTACTCCTCACTTTAATATAGAGTTATAAATGGCCGAGCACGGAATGTGCTCATGACTAGTTGCCCTGTCACGTGGTAAGTGCTCACGATATGGGGGTAAATTGTTGCATCATATTTTTCAGATGAAACACCTCAACCCCATCAATCTCTTAACTTTATGTCTTTTCTTTATTTTCTTTATTCTGTTTGAAAATTGTGTCCAAAAGGATTTTTATTATTTAAAGGCTCATCACGCAGCGTCCTCTGCATTTCAACTACTTTATCATGTAGAACTATTTAAGATCCAGCTGAAACTAAAAATGCATCCTTTTTTTTATCCTTTAATTTAATAATTTTAAAATCTCACGTGAAAGTAATTAAAGCGCAACAAACTGTTTTGGGACGTTGGTTTAACAGCTGCGTCATCGGTCGCTTAAGTAACGACTGAAGACAAACTTTAAATCAGACTTTATGTTTTAGTTACTTACTTGTTTGTAGATCAGCGGTTGTTCCACTTGATGGCACATTAATTATTAGATGATAAACTGGACGAAGAACTTCTTCTCTACAGACAAACTTTTTAAAGTTTCTGTGGTTAGTAAAAGTCTGATCAGCGCGTGACAGATTGTTGTTGTCAACAAACCAAAGCGAAAGTAAATCCTGTTGTGTTGATTTCCTGTCACGAGCTAAAATGCAGGGGGGTGGGGGTGGGGTTAGAAACTTAGAAACGTGATGACTCTCCGGAAAGGTCTGGAGTAAGGAGTCTTTATTTGATGTTGCCATGGAGAGATGAGGCTGCACACTGAGCAGATATAATAAGGCTCCGGATCAGATAAAGATCAAATCAGCTGGTTAAGCTTCTGAATATCTTTTGTCCTTGTAGCTGATAAATACTCTCATAAAGTCTCTAATTTACACTAAGTTTTATTTTGTCATTTTTTCGCCTCCTTGCAGATTGTCTTGCAGCACCTGGAATAACCTGTATCCTCTGTCCAGACTGCATC
>NW_019522894.1:2132-2418 GCF_002814215.2 Seriola lalandi dorsalis | reverse complement strand
GTGTGTGTGTGTGTGTGTGTGTCTGTGTGTGTGTGTCTGTCTTACCGTTCTCACCTCCGTGCGGGGGGGTACATGGACGGGGCGGACGCTTGCTGACTGGCGACGATGGCTGAGGAGGAGAGGCCTGAGAGAGACACACACACATCAGACAGATCCAACATGGCCGACGGGTCAAAGTCTGATCAGTGTAGTGACGAGGTCACATGATCAAAACCAACCCACAATTCCTTTCCTCAAATCCCAGCACACCTTTTAAATAATATGCGGGGGGGGGGGGGGGGGGGGG
>NW_019522894.1:0-865 GCF_002814215.2 Seriola lalandi dorsalis | reverse complement strand
GTGCTGGGCCAGGGGGGAGGAGAACTGCATGTGCGGGGGATGCGCCTCCTTCCCTCCCCCTCGGTGCTCCTCCGGAGGCAGCTGAGTCCTGCCCTCCGCCCCCTCCTTCACCTCCTCCTTCTGGAGTCCCTCCTTCGGCCGCGGCCTCTCCTCCTTCCTGTCTTTCCTGTCCCGCTCTCGCTCCCTCTCGTCCTTCCACCTGTCCTCCTCCTGAGGCTTAGGAGCCTCCGAGTATTTGTGTGGGTAGACGTAGGGCCACAGGCGGGAGTCGGGCTCCTGAGGAGAAGAGCAACAGGTGAGTCAGGTGACCAGTGAAGGTGACAGGAAACACAGGGACTGAGAAGACGAGTCCGACCTGCTCAGGTAAGGAAGATTCTCACTTGTAAACTTGATAATTCCTAAAATCTATTCATTCATCTGTTAATCTGTAAATATTTATATGTGTATGATGCTCTGTAAATAAAGTTGATTATTATTATCATTGTTATTACTGTTGTTATAAGTCTATGAGTCGTCCTGCAGCTCCGCCCTCAGTACAGACTTGTTTTGATTGGTTGAACCAGCCTCCTGTGATTTACTGCAGCTGAATTCAGAAATAAGGTTTGTGTCTCGTCAGGATGAAACACTGAGACAGTTATTACCTGTAGGTTATTACCTGTAGGTCCTGTAGGTTATTACATGTAGATTATTACCTGTAAATTATTACATGTAGATTATTACCTGTAAATTATTACATGTAGATTATTACCTGTAGGTTATTACCTGTAGGTCCTGTAGGTTATTACATGTAGATTATTACCTATAGGTTATCACATGTAGGTTATTACCTGTAGGTTATTACATGTAGGTTATTACATGTAGGTTA
>NW_019522893.1:1479-2431 GCF_002814215.2 Seriola lalandi dorsalis | reverse complement strand
CGGCCAGCAGCCTGCTGCTGCCAGGACAGGAAGCAGGGCCAAGGTTCGATGAAGGGCTCCCAGCCTGGCACACACACAGACACAGATGTGCAGTAAGTTATAAAAACCTTTCGGTATTGTACCTTCCTGTACAATGTGGTTTCTTATTGTTCAGTAATTCCTTCTCATGTGGAGCAGTTGCATTACACTCAACCAAGGCTAAAACTGAGGGAGATGTAGTGTTCACAGGTTCTTTTATAACCTTGTTCATGCAGTTAGACTTAATTGGAAATCACAGATGTGATCTGTTGCAACCCCCAAGTGTACTCACTTGGGGGTTGTTCTTTGGCGACTGTATTTTCAATGTATGTATGACCTATATGTGGTATGTGTTTTATGCTGTATTTTAGATGTGGTGTGTTTGTGTGGCTGCTATCCTGGCCAGGCTTCTCTTGTAAAATTATTTCTTTTTCCTCTCAATGGAGGAAAAAAAATAGAATAAAATAAATAAATAAAAATGTAGCCTGTCTAACCTGTCTGTTGCAAATACTTCAACTTAAAAATAATACAATTATTTTTATTTTAACTTTCAATCATTTAACATCTTAGTGACATTCTACACAGGGGTGTACTTCTATTATATCCTGTAAGTTTGTCATACATAAAAAGCAACATTTCTGTTTTTTTATTTTTATACATTGCAGTTTGCTTATAGGTATAATAAATCATATCATCTCATTTTCTCTCTGCACTTTGCTGTAGAACTGAGGTCATTAATAGGCGGTCTGGACCAGGACGCCTATCTGTCCAAACCTGGACCTATTACCTGTAAATTATTTCGATTTATTACACTTTGACACAGCATTTCTATGTTAACTAGAGCAGCTTTTTTTAGCCTTTATGGCACTGGCCAAATAATGCTACTCAGTGAATTATTGAACTCAAATTAGTGAGTGAGGTACACACACACAGT
>NW_019522893.1:0-1058 GCF_002814215.2 Seriola lalandi dorsalis | reverse complement strand
CAATCAATCAATCAATCAATCAATCAATCAAGTCAATCAGCCTGCCTGCCTGACTGACTGATCATATTTCCACCACTGGTCAGCTGAATGCCTCATCACTGAGTTGGGAGTTTCCGGTGCAAACAGGTTCTAATAGGGTGGTGATTATAGGTGCAGCTCATTGTTTCTAGATTTAACCTGGTACATGAGCAGACTGTGTATGGGTGCTGACCGGGGGCTCGGGGCTACACCTCTTGTTACAGGCAGGTAACATGTACATGTATCATTATTACCTAAGAAGGCAGAGCTAAGTTAAGTGAAGAGATCATAAAAATCTCAAATCCCCCCCAAAAAAATCTCATAACTTTATAAACTCAATCCTCCTCAGTTACCTCCATAACACTCCCAATCTCCAAATGGGAAAATGACTTGCCTCGCTCTCCCAACCCTGATTTCTAGATACAAATCTGTAAAAACACCTTCTTGAGTACGACCCGTGGCTCTTTGCTGTCATCCTCTCTCTCCCTCTCTCTGACTTTCCTGTCTCTCTCACTGTAGCCATTCAAATAAAGGCAACAAATCCCCCCCAAAAAATGAATAATGATAATGATAAAAAGGAAAATTTTGGATTTTTATTATTTATTATTGAATTACTATGTGACAGAGATTACAGGGGGGTTGGGAAAAGGGGGAAATATTACACTTTCTACTCAACTACATTTATTTGGCAGCTTTAGTTAAACAAGCAAGATACCTACTGGACTCTTAACTTAACTCCCCCGACTGTCACTGTGGAATTTGAATCCTGGACAGCACGAAAGGCATTTCTGTCATATTATTCAAAAATGAGGCTTAACTAACCCTAACCCTAACCCTTAGATACTGCTATGACCACTTCTACATATTAAACAGAGGGTGTAAGGCATAAAGATCTGCCTCTAATCAAAGTCTGGAGTTGAAGTAAATAAAGACTAAACTATTGTGCATCCAGATGGAGGCTGTGCTCTGTGTGAGAATCCAGGCTGTGGCTCTTTGCTGCATCTCTCTCTCTCTCTCTCTCTCTCTCTCTCTCTCTCTCT
>NW_019522892.1:2333-2909 GCF_002814215.2 Seriola lalandi dorsalis | reverse complement strand
CCACGATGGGTCTACCAAGGTTCCGATGGTGGTCACAATGGTTCTGCTGAGGTTGTACTGATGCCATGTGATCATAGTTAAATTAGAACATGGTTGTGTTATACAGGCGTTCTACGGGGTCAGACTGGTCACAGTAATTCCACTGGGGTTCTTTTAACTGGTTCTAATACAAGAGTTCTACTCAGGTCAAAATGCCTCTACACATGTTATACAGGTTCTACTGAGGTTCTACTGAGGTTCTACTGAGCTCATGGTGCCTCAACTGGTTCTCAGTGTTACAGAACAGATCATTTAAACCTGACTGGTGTTTAAAGATCAGAGGAGACCCAAAGACAGGAAGTAGAACATGATTGACACCTGTTCACGAGGAACCTCTGCAGTGGATCTCAGGCGATCACCGGGTGAACGACCTGCGGGTGAAAGTGCTCTGTGATTGGTGGAAGCAGAGACGAGGCGGGGAGGCGTCAGATCTGCCACAGGCTTTTATTGCAAAGTGGCTTCCTGTGATCTCAGAAACAACGTTCCACTTTAAGGCTCCAGATGTCGTGTTGTTGTTGTTGTTGTTGTTGTTGTTGT
>NW_019522892.1:0-1166 GCF_002814215.2 Seriola lalandi dorsalis | reverse complement strand
GATCAACAGGTGAGACAGAGTGAGACGTCGCCCCACAGGAGGATCTTTGTGTTGATCGAAGAGGTCAGAGGTTAAAACTCCTACAAAGCTCTGAATGTTCCTGCACTGTGCCAACAAACAGAACCTGACAGAGATGTCATCATCTATAATCTATAATCTATAGTGATCACTGGCTGATACAGACGACATCATGGCTGACCCTGATGACCTCTGACCTCAGCAGGTGACAGGACAACTCACCTGTAAACTTCTTTTTGATGGCATCTTTAGAGCTCGCGTAGATCATCTTGCTCTTCAGTGGAGCGCTCTCCGGAGCCCTGAGGAACAACAGAACACAGGAGAACAGAGAGAACAGGAGAATTAACTGATTATAAAACCGTTGCACTTGATGAACTTCCTGTCGATCGACCAATCAATGAACCAACTAATGATTGCAGCTGTGGTGGGGGAACTGGTTTCTTGGATGGACTAAGTTCTACTTGGAATAATAATTTGTATTTAGTTGCTGTTTTTTTAAGAAGAATTACCTGATTAAAGGTTTTATATTTTATCTCCTCATGTCACTAACGCTGCAGGTAAATGCAGGTGTTCAACAGACGATTCACACCTTCAGCAGATGAAAGTGAAAACAGCTTTTCAACGTCAAACTCTGGACAGCGAAGCTCAAACATCCCAGGAACCTTGAACACAACCCCCTTTCTTTCTTCTTCAGTTTTATCACGGGGTTAAAATGAGCATAAATATAAGTTCTATAAACATAAGGAGGACAGACTGATGTGATGTCATCCTGCACAGATCATCACACACCTGAGCCGTCTATGAAACAACCAGGTTTATACAGTTCACATCAGGCGGTGTCAGAACAGACGGACCAGAACTTCACTTCAATATAAAATAAAACATCATAATGAACCATGAGTCCATGTCTGGAACCTTTGTGAGACTGAAGAGACAACACCGTACGGAGACACCTGGACAAACTGAAGGAACAGAGGACAGGAGCCGGTCCAGGTCTCTGCTCCGGGCTCTTTGAGAAAACCTCCTGCTGCTCAGAATCAGAAGATGTCGAAGAAACCAGGAGAGAGACCATCAGGAAACCGACACTTCCTGAAAGTCACCGAGAAACTGAGAAAAATGTAACGCGCCCCCCCCCCCCCCCCCCCCCC
>NW_019522891.1:0-2573 GCF_002814215.2 Seriola lalandi dorsalis | reverse complement strand
GCCTGCTCTGACCTCCGGTCCGAGACCCTCTGCAGCGCTTTAACATCACATGACCTCTGCTTCCATCAGCATGATGCGAAAACAAAAGAGCATCTGAAGTTTCAGAGCTAATTATGTCTGATAAATACACACACACAAACATGTACAAGTACACACAAACATGTAGAAACTCTCAAACACACAAAACTTCTCATTCCAGCGAACACCGAAACTTTCTCTGATAATCACCCAAAAATCTCTCAGGACACACTCTCTCTAACACGACTACACACTCACACACACACACACACACGCGTGTGATGCTCGAGCCATGCGTTGCCATGGGTAACGGGCGTGTGTGTCAGCGGTGTACAGAGGAAGTTAAATGGGTCACGGGTGCAGCAGAGTGGTGTGTGCAGCAGAGATAATGTCGGGCTGTCGGTCACACACTGCAGCATCTCCTGAACACACACACACACACACACACACACACACACACTCACACACACACTGGACACACATACACACACACACACTCACACACACACACACACACACACACACTCACACACACACACACTGGACACACATACAATGCAAATAGCTGGATTAAGTCTGATCAATGGATAACATCAGTGCCATGAATACAATATGGTACATCAGTGTGTGTGTGTGTGTGTGTGTGTGTTTGTGTGTGTGTAAGTAAGTAACACACACACACACAAACACACACACACACATTTTGTGAGTCTGACAAACTCTTGTATAAAAGTCACATTTGAAAGTAGAAAACAGACACAATAAAACATCTGTTACTGAACTGCATGTGTAAAATCCAAATCAATCAATCAATCGATCAGTTGAATCCAACTTCACCTGGTTACCGATGACAACTGAGACAATTCTTAAGAAATATAAAACAGACTTTAAACCATCAACACTCTCACTCTTTAGCCTGATTAGCTCAGTTAGCCAGTTTGTGGTGTAACGGCTCCGAGCTGGACAGGTGACAGGTGACAGGTGACAGGTGACAGGTGACAGGTGTGTCCACAGGGTCTGTGTTCCTGAAAGACGGAAACGGGTGAAAATTAGCGACTTCATGCAGGTGTTTGATGATCAAATCACTGCTGATTGGAGCAGATGAAAAGAGTCATGTGACCCGGGTGTGAATGCTGCAGGTGTTAGCCTGATGTTAGCGAGTCTTTTATCATGTGTCAGTGAAACCAACGTGTGTGTTGATCCAAACCAAAGTTTCTATAGAAAACCACTAACAATCAAACATACAACTGAATCAACGCACGTATTTACTCACATGCATCTGTGGCTGCTGCGTTTCCGCCCTGATGGCAACACATTGAAAATATTACAGGGGCTGCGGCGCTGCTCTCTGCCAAACTCATCAGCTCTGGGCTGCACACATTATTACAATATTATTTTCAGGATTAACATGAAGGTTTTGATGCCAGCTCTCTCTCTCTCTCTCTCTCTCTCTCTCTCTCTCTCTCTCTCTGTCTCTCTCTGTCTCTCTCTCCACCATTTCCCATGATTCCATATTGGTACAATGCAGGGGAAGCAGGCAGGTTATGAAAGAATTTCACAGTCAAAGAAAACGGTGACATCTGGTTTAAAAACGCAGCGATGTTTATTTCAAAACTATTAATCAGAAACTTTCTTTTTATGAATCATTTCAAAAGGACGAGACACTCTAAACGTGTTAAACCGGTGCTGCCAGTCACGTTGATGTCTTTTGAAAACATAACAAGACGTTTTTATTTGAGCATTTCCGTGTGAATAATGTTTTTCCAGACGTTTCCAGATGTGTCTCTTCTTCTGTTCATGAAACAAACAGCTGCTTGTGTTGAGCTTCTCCAAACTGCACCATTAAAATCAAGAAGAGGTTTGAACTTTTCTGGCGGTCGATCGGTCGATGTGCACATTTGTGTGTGTGTGTGCGTGCGCTGATATACTGTACACACACACACCAAGAATTAGCTTTCTGCAATTTGTATTCACTTATATAATCCGCCTTGTTTGATGTGCTTTTCAAATCAAATCAAACTTTATTCATAAAGAATCTTTCCTGCAAAGACGAAGCCACGAGGCGACTGAGGAAAAGAAAAAGCAGTAAAATCAGTTTAACAAGGACAAAACAGAGAGACAGAAGTAAAAAGGTCGAACAGAAGAATAAGTCTTTTGGTTTCTTTTAAAAGTAAGTGGAGGTCGCTCCGTCCTCGAACAACAACAGGAAGGACGCAGGCGACGGGAGCTGCAGGAGTTTACACAGTAACACATCTGACGTGTGATCAGGGATTTGAAGACGAACAAAAGGATTTTAAAACTCTGATTTAACGTCTGTTATCAACTCTCTCCTCTCTCGTTCCCTCCAACCACCTGTTTTTGTTTTTCATCTTCCAGCCAGTCGTGTTAAGGCCCCCAGCAGCTCACCTGTCTGTGTCTCTGTGATGCCTTCACTGACCAGCTGGACCTGCGGAGGATGATGTATTAGCTGTATTCAGCAAAGACACTTTATTTTGTGATGTTTGAAATGATTGGACTTTAAATTCATCATCACAGCCGGCTGACAGCCGTTCTCA
>NW_019522890.1:2143-2659 GCF_002814215.2 Seriola lalandi dorsalis | reverse complement strand
TTTGATTTCTTGAGATCATGAGATAATTGCTCTGTTATCTTGACATAAGAGCTTTGTTATGTCGAGATAATGAAAAACAAAGCTTCGTTATCGGGTAACGATGGATAACGAGGGTAAAAAAAGGTATTTGCGAGTTTGGCCTTTCTGGGCTTCTGTAGGAAAAATCCTCCTCCAGCACGACACTTAAGTTCATTAGGGAGACGTCTCCAAAAGAGCTGCTGGACATCTGGACCAGAATCTATTCATAAATGCATGAAATTATAAAAATTTGCATCTAAAGATTTAATGGATTTATTAAGGACTCATTAACATTAAGTGCAGACCTGACGGCTCGGAGCGATTTCCCTGACGAGTTAAAGTGCTAGCTAAGTGTCACACTGGAGAAGCTCAATGTCGCTTGTTTTAAACAGGGAAAGATTGTCGGGGACTATTTTCAGCGGCGGATTAATCCACATTTGGTGCTGTAGTGAGTGTTTGTGGCAGCTGGATTGTTTGTGTGTGTGTGTGTGTGTGTGT
>NW_019522890.1:0-990 GCF_002814215.2 Seriola lalandi dorsalis | reverse complement strand
CCCCCCTCCCTCAGCCCTCCCCCCTCCTGACTGAAGGCAGGCAGGAGTGTGAGGAGAGTTTCAATGACTTGTGGCTGCGAGTGCACTCACACAGCGATGTTTCTGCTCAGCGGAGCGGCTAACAAACACACACACACACACACACACACACACACACACACACACACACACACACTGGTATTACCTCTGCATACTTGTTAGGAACTTCATTGACTGTATTCATTCCCTAACCGTTTCCCCCTAATCCTAACCTTTACCACTACTAGCTCTGACATTTCCACGTAATCCCACCTTAATCTCAGCCCTAAACCCACATCCAACTCTGAAGCAGCCCTGAAAAGAAGTAAAAATGTTCTGACTCGGGAATATTTTCCTCTTCCGTCTTTTCTTTTTGAGAACATTTAATCCTCATGAGGATTAAATGTTCTCTCATAAGAAGACACCCAGACTCCCAAAGCTGTGGCAGCGGAGGACGCACTACTTTGAATCAGTTCTACTTTCCTCCATCATTCACAAACCGTCCTCCCCTCCTTCCTCCTCCTCCTCCTCCTCCTCCTCCTCCACCCAGAGATGCTCTCACTCAGTGTCGAAGCACAAGTGCTGCTCGCGCCCAGGTCAGCGAGTCGCTGTGACAAACATATTTATAAAACCTAATCGCTGACGTGAAATGTGAGTCTGAGCCGCCGCAGCAGGTGTTGAAGGTCGTCTCTCTGTCACTGTCCATCTGTGAGTCTCTGGCACAACAACTGAAACTGAGCGTCTCTGTTAATACGCTCACTAAGTTCAGCGAGGTGCTTTTGAGACTTAAATAAAGCCAGAAACACTCATTGAAAATGTAAAGCCTGAAAATGATAGTAATAATGATAATAAACTTTATTTACAGAGGAAAGAGATGTAGCTCATAAAAAATGAAATAGTAAAATAAAATAAAGGCGAATAGAAGGACAATGAAAATAGACAATAGAAAGACAGTAGATGATAAAATATGTA
>NW_019522889.1:0-1629 GCF_002814215.2 Seriola lalandi dorsalis | reverse complement strand
CATAAAGAGACGAAATGTCCATAAAGAGACAAACAGAATGTCCATAAAGAGACGAAATGTCCACAAAGAGATGAAATGTTCATAAAGAGACGAAATGTCCATAAAGAGACAAACAGAATGTCCATAAAGAGACGAAATGTCCATAAAGAGACGAAATGTCCACAAAGAGATGAAATGTCCATAAAGAGACAGAATGTCCACAAAGAGACGAAATGTCCATAAAGAGACGAAATGTCCACAAAGAGACGAAATGTCCATAAAGAGACGAAATGTCCACAAAGAGATGAAATGTCCATAAAGAGACGAAATGTCCACAAAGAGATGAAATGTCCATAAAGAGACAGAATGTCCACAAAGAGACAAACAGAATGTCCATAAAGAGACGAAATGTCCATAAAGAGACGAAATGTCCACAAAGAGATGAAATGTTCATAAAGAGACGAAATGTCCATAAAGAGATGAAATGTTCATAAAGAGACAAAATGTCCATAAAGAGACAAACGGAATGTCCATAAAGAGACTAAATGTCCACAAAGAGACGAAATGTCCACAAAGAGACAAAATGTCCACAAAGAGACAAACAGAATGTCCACAAAGAGATGAAATGTCCACAAAGAGACAGAATGTCCATAAAGAGACGAAATGTCCACAAAGAGATGAAATGTCCATAAAGAGACAGAATGTCCACAAAGAGACAAAATGTCCATAAAGAGACTAAATGTCCATAAAGAGACGAAATGTCCATAAAGAAAAACAGAATGTCCATAAAGAGACGAAATGTCCACAAAGAAACGAAATGTCCATAAAGAAAAACAGAATGTCCATAAAGAGACAAAATGTCCATAAAGAGACAGAATGTCCACAAAGAGACAAAATGTCCATAAAGAGACGAAATGTCCACAAAGAGACAAACAAAATGTCCACAAAGAGACAAAATGTCCATAAAGAGACGAAATGTCCACAAAGAGACGAAATGTCCACAAAGAGATGAAATGTCCATAAAGAAAAACAGAATGTCCATAAACCACCACCACCATCATTATTATCATCACCATCATCACTATCATCATCATCATCACTATCATCACTATCATCATCATCATCACTATCATCACCATCATCATCATCAGCATCATCACCATCATCATCATCACTATCATCGTCATCATCATCGTCATCATCACTATCATCATCACCATCATCACTATCATCATCACTATCGTCATCACCATCATCATCATCATCATCATTTAATATATTCAGAAAATGAATCATTTAAACGAGGTGAGTTGTTTTTATGTCATGTGTATCCATGACAACAGTGTGTGTTTGGCTGTGTTTATTAATGTCTGTGTGTGTGTTCAGGTCCGTGTCCACCTGGCTTCTTCATCACTCAGTGAGTCACATGATGTCATGGTTCTTCTTCTTTGATCACACTCTCACTGTAAACACCTGAGCTCTTGCATCACACCATGTGACAGGAAGTCCAGGCCCTTCAGCAGGTCAGTGTTGATGTGACTCAGTGTTACTAAGGGCCCCTGGCCTTCATCTCTAATGACAGTGTTACCTGCTTCTAAAGAGAGTGAGAGAACACCTGGATGACCACTCAAACACACACACACACACAGT
>NW_019522888.1:0-3593 GCF_002814215.2 Seriola lalandi dorsalis | reverse complement strand
TTTTTTTTTTTAACAGAAAAGCACATAGAGTCTGTGGAGTCATTACTGGTGCTCACAGTAGCATAACAGCACAGCAGCACCACTGAGCGCAGAACCAGCTCATCTGCTTCTCATAAGCACAAACTTCAGCCGGGACACTTCCTGCACTGACGAGAATTAGAGGGAGCAGAGCTCAGAGCGGCGGCGTCAGTCAAAGGGAATAGTTGTTTGGTGATGTCATGTCATGTGTCCTGCAGAGACTGTGTGTGTGTGTGTGTGTGTGTGTGTGTGTTTCTCACACCTGTCTAGCTCTGCATAGTCTCCTTAGTCACAGGTTTAGTGGTTTATCTTTGCTCCCAGCGATGAAGCCAGATGCAGCTGGTGGTTTTGATAGCGATGGTGAACAGAGGATTTTAATCACTTTACACTTACGACTTGTTGCTTAGAAAAGAGAAAGTCGTCTTTTATCACAATAGATAAAATGTTTCTGAGACACGACAAGTGCAGTCTTGTTGAATCTTGCAGGAGTTTTGCACGTCAGTGTAGTTGCTGTTGTGCAGAGGACGTCGCAGTCAAGTGTTTAAAACGCCATATCTCATATTTACTCTATGAATGTCATGCAGTTGATTTTGCACCAGTTTGAGTTTCATGAAAATCAGGTTTTTCCATAAAATATTATTTGTGGAGCAAAAATAACTGTTCACTAAGCCCCGCCTCCATTAATGACTGTTTGTACCCTTGTCAAGCTTCACATTCTCGTACAGTATATACATGTAGTTTACATTGATCAAGATGGCAGCTACTGCTCAAACTTCTTAGTATTTCTATAAACAATGGGTCCTGGATTTCAGAGCGACATAGACTAAAGCAGGCTTTTCATTTCTAACTGATGAACTGTTGATTTCAGTACCTCTAGCTAGCCAGCTAATCAATCTAACACTAGCTCCATGAATTGGTTGAAAATGGACTCCATGGTTCCAACATATATGATGTCGACACTCTTTGAAATATTAAAACCCAAATGCATCATTTCATCAAATCAAAAGTTATTGACCATCATTCTTTATGGAGAAGTTTCTAATGTCCAGATGTCTTCTTCTCTAACCCTCCCGCTCTGCAGCTGATGAAGAGAAGCTGGATGAACGGGCCAAGCTGAGCGTAGCAGCCAAGCGCTCTCTCTTCAGGGTGAGCTTCACCTTCAATCAGCTGTTCGTCCTCTCGCTTCTATAGATTCTGGCTCTGGACAGCGAGGAGAAACGTGCTTCCAATAAATGGCGGGAAATTGACTCTGTCTGATTTTTTCCTCTTCTGTCCTCTCATCACTGTGAGGACTCAGAGCTGAGAACTTGTAGATACTCATGATTTAGCGTGATCTCAGGCAGGGATCAGACTAAAGAGAGCATTTTATTGCAGAACATTTCACTGCACATCTGTGAAACTGACCCCAAACATGTTTCAGCTCAAGTCAATAGATACTTAAACTGCCTGAGAGCTTTGATATGATCTTAATGAGCTAATTCTTCTGTCTTTAGTCACTGCTATGCTGATTTCTTCAGCTGTTTATCTCCTCCAGTAGCCGATTCAGTCGCTGTCCCTTTCAATGCTCATATTCCTTTGTTGAAGTCTGTGAAGCTCATGTTTCAGCAGTCGAGAGTTGACTCTGACGCCGAGGTGAAATATTCCATCGACTTGTAAAGAAAATGTAATAAATGTTTCCATCCAGGAACTAGAGAAGAGCATTGATGGCGGAGCTCCTAAACCTCGATCCAGGAACGCAGCGGTGGACAGGAGACTGAGGCGAACCCAGGACCGATCCAGAACTCAGCCCGTCACCACTGAGGAAGTAGTCATCGCCGCCACGTAAGTCTCTGCTTTGCTTCTCATGTAACTCTTATGAAGGCAAGAAAGCACATCAGTTCATTTCCCCAAAGTCATTCCTTTAAATCAAGTACACCTAACATGCTTTAAAGGTTCAGTGCACCCAAATTACCAAAAAAAAAACATTTTTTTACTTATCTGTATTTTTCCATCCAAACAGCTGCTTTTATTTGTCCATGTTTTCAGAGATCAGTTCAGATTATCCAGTAAAGTTTCTGTGGGATTTTTTTAATGGTGGGAACCACAAATTGAATTTCACTCAACTGTACTTTATCGCATAATGCCGCAACATTTTCTCATTTTTCTCTACCTGATGACTAATCTGTCATATTTTCTGCTCTGCACATGATTCAAAATTTAATTTGTGTGCGAAACTCTCCCTGAAATCTGAAATGAAATTTTGTTCTTAACCTCCAGATGTTCTGTCAGACCACTGATGTATTCACTGTCTCTTCTATAACATGCTGTAAACTGCAGCTCCATTAGCTTCAGTTATTCTTCTTCTTCTTCATTTCATCACCTGGTTCATTCCCTCTGTCACCTGTGTGTGTCTGTGTCTCTCTCTCTCTCTCTCACTCTCCTTCACCACTGTAGCGTTCCCTCTCATGTGCCACAAACGGCGAGTGTTCACACTGCTGTAGCTCGCATCCCTAGCCCCACCCTAGTTTGCAGCACTGTCCCACCGTACAGGTACACGGCACATACGTGTGTGTGTGCACGGGTATGAATACCAACTTACAGCCAACCTGCAGTGTGTGACTAACCTGTTTACTGCTCATTCACCACAGCACAGTTTTATTTTCAAATCACAGGATATAAATGGGTCTCATGTTTTCTTGATGTTTTGGTGCCCTCGTGTGTGATCGGAGGAAACGACACGACTGAATTACTGACTGATTCAGACGACTAGAAGGGTTGAACTTTGTCATCGTTTTGTTTGCCGTGGGCATGACTCACTCCGCCTGTGTTTGCCCTTTCTTTAAATCGGGTGTCGCACAGCTCCACATTGCTGTCTGCCATGTAGCACGCCACTTTCTAGCTTGCATGAGTTCCCTCCAAGCTTACCATAAGTCTCCCTCTCTCCCACCTCTTTCTCTCTTGGATTTCATCCTCCTCCAGCCTGCAAGCATCCTCACAGCAGAGCGCCGCCGCCCAGGAGCAGGCGCGGGAGGCGTGGTTGATGCAGGATACACAAGAGGCCCAGCGCTCCAAGCCGGTGTCCACGATGGAGGGGAAAGACCAGAGTCAGGCTCAGACTCAGACTCAGAGTCAGAGTCAGGCTCAGGGTCAGGGTCAGGAGGAGCCCGACCTCTGCACCCTCAGCCTGGCAGAAAAGATGGCACTGTTCAACCGGCTGGCTCAGCCTCCGACCAGGGTTACCCGCACCAGAGGGGACACGCGCCAGCGCAGGTCCAGCGCTCGCTACCAGACGCAGCCCATCACACTGGGAGATATGGAGCAGGTATGAGAGGAGCAGGGTAATATGCGGCTCAACCAGACAAATAACAAGATTTTCTAACCACATATACTTTCTTTCTCTTTAAAGAAAACAGGTAAAAAAATGTTTGAAATCAAACTGAAGTTAACTGCTATATATAGCTCAAAATCCAAAATTTGCCTCAGCAGGCTTTACATTGTCTTTACATGACTTACAGCATCCTCTATCTTTAGACCCAATATTTAAGACCAGGAGAAACTCCTCTAAACATAATGAAACAGAAAAAGAGAAAAAAAAA
>NW_019522887.1:7260-7801 GCF_002814215.2 Seriola lalandi dorsalis | reverse complement strand
GAGAGGACCGAACCGAAGTGGGACGGTCTGGTCTACGGAGCCTAGCAACCATGACAACACTTGTGACAAAACCTGAGGTTTCCAGGTCCTTGGTTTGAAGAGTTAGCTGTTGAAATGAATCTTGGGACATGTTGGACCATGAGGGATCCACCTGTTGGAGTCTTCATGGTCCAGCAGAAGAAGGAAGTGTTTTCAAGGAGCCTCTGAAGTGGGATGCTCGAGTCTCGTTGGGTTCCGTCTTCAGATGCAGACCCTGAACTACGACACAGCTCCGGCCTCAGAAACACTTCCTGATACCAACACAGATCAGGTTGATGAAGCAGCTGAACGACCTGCAGCTCCTCCAGGTCACTGATGATGTCTTCGTGTTGCTGTGGGCTGATCACGTCCATGTGGTTTCTTCTTCTCTGTCCCTGAGAGCTGCACGTGGCGCCGGTACGCTTCATCGCTCAGTTACTGTCATCACACATCAGATAGACCTGAGTTACGTTCACATCACATGAACTGTGACACTGTGTTAAAAAGAAGCTCATCAGCTGTT
>NW_019522887.1:0-1535 GCF_002814215.2 Seriola lalandi dorsalis | reverse complement strand
ACACACACACACACTCAGTCAGTCAGTTATCAGTCCTGTGTGTCTGAACACCACCTGATCGTTTCCTAGGTAATGTGGTTTGGCTGGATGACGACACGTCCATCCGAGCCCTCATCAACAGCAGCCACATGCCCGACCCGGAGGAGGCTGTTACCACGGAGACGGAGGGCTGCAGCCAGCCGGGCGAACAGAGCAAAGGTCAGGGTGTGAACGGAGAAGCGCTCTGCAGCGTCTCAGAGGAACGACACTGACGCGTGTTTTACACCTCACAGGTCGGCGAGGTCAAGGGTCAGACGAAGAGGAAGAGGGCGAGGTGGACGAGGACGAGGAGGAAACAGCGAAGAAGAGCAGCGAGGAGATCGAGGGGAAAGACAGCGATGGAGAAGTGGAGCAGAAGAGGAAGGTGGAGGGTGGACAGGTAGAGCAGAGCATTTCTGATACAGAAACTGATCAGGTTTATTGATCAGTGATGACATCAACAGGTGTGTGTGTGTGTGTGTGTGTGTGTGTGTCTCTCTCAGGTGGACGACCTGTCGCGGGCAGAGAGAGAGTCTCTTCTGAGGAACGACCTGCGGCCGGTGATCAAACCCTTCAAAGGAAACAAACTCTTCCTGCGCTTCGCCACACAAGGTCTCTCTCTCTCACTCTCTCACACACACTCACACACACACACACACACACACTCACTCTCACTCTCACACACACACACACACTCACTCTCACACACGAACACACACACTCACACACTCGCTCTAAGCTGTGATGCGTTCACAGGGTTTTGTGATGAAATCCTTTGCTTGGTCAGGTGTTTAATTTAAAGGTTCCTGATTGGTTGTTATGTCTGAACTGTTAGTCAGCTGATCTCTTCAGGAAACTGGTGACATCACAACATGCTGTGTGTTAATCTGATATGAAAGGACATGGTGAAGATACTGCGATAACAAATTATCTGTGTGTGTGTGTGTGTGTGTGTGTGTGTGTAGATGATAAGAAGGAGCTGGGCGCCGCTCGCCGCAGCAGATACTACATGAAGTACGGGAACCCGAACTACGGAGGCATGAAGGGAATCCTCAGCAACTCCTGGTCAGACTCCAGCTGTTCACTCAGTCACATCACGGCCAGATGTTTATTGATTAATCAATATCAGAATATCAGGAACACTGACATATGAAGGTTGTTGTGTTGTTGTGTGTTTTTACATCTAAATGATGTTTTTTCTTCGCCATGACAACGTGTCGTTTCTTCTTCTTTGGCTTGAATGAGAGCTGTTTGAAGAGAGGCGTGGTCAGTCTGACAGCCGGCCCTCATGTGTTCTGCTCTGCTCAGGAAGAGGCGGTACCACAACCGGCGGATCCAGCGAGACGTCATCAAGAGCAAGAAGCCTCTGATCGGAGACAGCATGGGTCACACGCCGCCGTACACTCACCGCCACTCCGGTAAGACCTCGCACAGGAAAACCAGGTTCAGGATCTGAGTCCGGCCCGAGTCCGGCCTGACAGGTTGAAGACCAAACTGCTGCAGCAGAGGAAGTGATT
>NW_019522886.1:0-1490 GCF_002814215.2 Seriola lalandi dorsalis | reverse complement strand
TCACCACTAGTTGTGCTAACGTCAGCTGTTTTGATTAGGATTATGATGAAAAAGGTGGCTCTGCCTGTAAGTTGAGTTTCCTGGGTATCTTATTTTCACAAGACAGCTTTGCAGATCACATATTCTTTTTTGATTTAGTTTGTCCCATCTTTATTGTAAAATCCAAAGTGCAGATTGGTTAATTACAGACATTTTCATTAAAATTATTGCATAAGGGCATATTGCTGAACAACTTCCCCAAGCAAGAGGGAGAATTTCAAAATGCAGAGATGCTGGTTTCTCTGAGCAGCTGAGGGCAGAGGGAGTCACAATGTCCTAAATGACTGAACAAGAAACTGCATGATGTGAAGTCCTGTGTGCAAAACCAATTTAGACAGATGCTGGACTGAGAAATGTAGAGAGCTGCCTTGCTGGAAAAAATATTATTGCTATAAAATGTTCCTCCCGTTTCTGAGATTAAGATGGCCAATCAGTTAGATAAGCATCTAGTTCTAGTCCTGTCTCTTATACACATCTATCAGTTCTATCAGAACAATACATTGAAACGCACAGAATATGGATTAGTTTACATATAATTTAATCATTTACAGTTAACTTTTGATCAACTGTTGGCAAACTGATTTTGTCTCGGAATTTTCATAAAAGTAGAAAATGACATTTCGCTCCAACTGTACCTCAAAACGTATCAATTCTGGGGGCGTCACAGTGGCTCACCTGGTACAGCACGTACCACATGGGTTTAGTCCTAACTGCAGCGGGTTTGAGTCAAACCTGCTACATGTCATTCCCTCTCTCTCTGCCTGACTGTCCTGTCTCTCATACATTTTTGCTACTAGGGGTAAAGAATGTGTTTTTAGCGGCACAGACAAGAAGGTACAAAAATCTACCAATGTTCAAAGGTACAGTGCAGCTCGGCAGAGGCTGGGGCTGGAGAAATGCCTTCAATTTGATGTAAAGCTAGTAAGGATAGTAATATTAGAGACTAGGGGCTAAAGTTCTGCTCCTGCATGGTGAGTGTTACCAAGGTACTGCTGTAACTAAAGCCTAAATATATAATATAAAACTCACTGTAATAATAATGGTAGGTGACACAGTGGTGTGTTGTACCCTTACAGCAAGAACATCCTGGGTTTGAACCAACCCTTTGGCTGAAGCCTTTTTTGTGTGGAGTTGGCACAGTCCCACAGGTTAGGTTAAGTGGTGACTATTCAAAATAAGTGGTATAGGTAATGGATGTATTTCATCATTATCTAACACTGAAGAGAAAGTGGATGTACTCAGGTAGTACCTGTAAAATTTTTAATGTATTGTGTGTCCAGCTACTAAAAGGCCTTAAATACAGAAATGCCTTGGTTACCAACACAAGAAAGGTTGCAGACCTCACCTAAAACTCTGTTTTTTGGGTTAGCAGGCTGTTAACATGTTTATTTCTGCTGTAAAGTTGGACATTTTAACATGGGAATCTATGGGGACTGACTCACTGTTGGAGC
>NW_019522885.1:0-1512 GCF_002814215.2 Seriola lalandi dorsalis | reverse complement strand
AAAGTGACGGCGCGGTGCCTCTGCCGTTACCAGGGCCGGTGGTGAGGGCGTTCAGCGAAGACGAGGCGCTGGCGCAGAGCGACAGCCATCACTGGAAACGCAGCACCTTCGACCGGCTGGGCTTCCCTCAGGCTCTGCTGGAAAAAAGCCTCTCAGTCCAGACCAACCTGGCCTCCCCTGAGCCTTACCTCCACCCATCACAGGTACTGCTGCATGCTAGAAGTCTTTGTCCACCCTGGTTGTCATTATTATAACTGGTGTAGTTGTAAATGATAAAATTCTGTCTCTCCATGGATGTTTCATGTAATGCTGCTGAGCCTCAGATTGACTTATGTAACAGTCACACTGCAGCCTGGTCCAGTGAGACGCTGTCACTGCACCTACACACACACACACACACACACACACACACCTAGAATACAAAAACAAGGGATGACTTAATGTGTTTACTGCACCTTTAACTGTGGTATAATTAAACATCATCCTCCAGCTCACAGGAGTGAAGGAGGAGCTCTGTAGTTACATAGACCATCCTGGGACAGTACACACACGATGACATCATACATACATTCACACACTCAGGACCAGAAATACTTCACATTCTTCTACTTAATCTGTCTTAAAGTCAGAGACCAGTAACATGTGTTTTGTTGACTGATTAAAAACAGACTCAGATTTAAACTATTTACTTTTCCACTTGCGACATGTTTGATTGACCAATCCTCAAAGTTCACAAAACAATCTCTCCTCAAGTCAACGTCACCACTGACTGAAAGCTCCAGAACAGCTATTGAGTGGAGCTTGACTGAGATGTACCGCAGCCGCCACACACACGCCTTGCATCCAGGCTCCCTGGCTGTACAGTAGCCAAGAGCAAAAAAGGTTGTTGCTCCTCTGTCTCTCTCTGTTCCCACTATTTTTATTCCTCCGCGCTGGCAACAGTCAGAGCTGATTGTTTCATGTTGTCCATTCTCCCATTCTCATGGACATTCTCATGGACACAATATCTCTGTAACACTTTGATGAAACTTCTTCAAATTTGGCACAAATATTCAGTTGGTCTCGAGGATGAGCTGATTAAACTTTGGTGGTCAAAGGTCAGAGGTCAAAGGTCAGTATGACCTCACAAAACACTTTTTAGCCATAACTGAAGACTTCACAGCAATTATGACAACATTTCACACAAATGGTTCATATTGTATATAAACAGGGATGTAACCTGAAACTGAGTGGAGGAGGCAGACAAACACCAGGAAGTGATTCTAGTTTTCTCGTGTTTCTCTTTGTTTTTAAATTCTGCAATTCTGCTTCAGTTTACAGCTGAGAGCAGGAAGGGAAAGAAGAGAAAGAGTAACAGTGGATGGAGAAGAGGAGAGAGAGAATGGAGGATGGAATAAATAGGGATAAAAGAGAGTTGTATTCAAAAACAGAGGTCAGAGGTCACCAAAACAGTTGTCATGTCAACATAAACCACAAGGATGTGGAGGATTGCACTGATGAAAAATGAATCGG
>NW_019522884.1:6450-7344 GCF_002814215.2 Seriola lalandi dorsalis | reverse complement strand
CACACACACACACACACACACACACACACACACACACACACACACACAAAAAAATGTGGGAGGTCAGGCAGGTCGTTCTGATGTCAAGCCGAGTGGATTTGCGAGGGTCAGCAGACAGCAGGACAAACAGCATCACATGACACCTAGAGACTACGAACATGACTAACTAGCACACTTCCTGTAGTGTGCTGATGTGTTTAAATACTCATGTGAGTGTGTGTAATTTGCCTCTTGTCTGATGTGAGACTGTAGTTTGCGTACAGGCAGAAACAAGAGCGTCATGTACTGCATCATCACAAAAACACCTTGTCCTTCTGTTCCCTTCTCTGGCTTTGTTTCCCGACAGCACGACAGCAGAGCAACCGGTAACAGCTTCTTTTCCTGACAGACAACCACACTGTGAGCTTTTTACTATCCATCTTTCAGGATGGTCAAAATGCCAAAACAGTTGTTTGAATTGGGGATTTAAAAGGAGAGACCACATCTGTGGCCCTGGTCTCCTTGGGTTATTTATAAGGGGTCAAGGAATTCTAACTGCAGAGGCTCTAAACATAAATCGATAAGAAATAGCAATAAAGTAAAGCGAGGCCTCTCCTGGCTTTAAAGTTATCAGTAAAATCAGTTTTATGATCAATAGGAAAGTCACTACAATGACGCCACAACCTGTGAAACACGACCTGGTTTGTTAATTGGAGTTTACACCCTGACAGGTGATTATGAGCCGTAAACACAGGAGATCTGCAGCAGAAAAAGCGAGTGTTACCGTTGTCTCATCGAGAAATGATGAAGGGATGAAAGACCGTTTCTTAGAGTGAAAAGGTCAGAAGGTTAACTGCAATATTTCTGATAATAGGATAATGGTTGGAGTCAAAAGTACTAAAGCTGCGTGGCGCC
>NW_019522884.1:0-758 GCF_002814215.2 Seriola lalandi dorsalis | reverse complement strand
GGGGGGGGAGAGAAAAAAAAAAAACATGGTCAACCTTGTGAGTGTGTAATAGTTTGTTACTGTGCACTGCACAAGGTCAGTGTGTGTATATGTGGGACTATCCAGACGTGCCTGTGGGGCTCCTTTTGAAACACCACTTTACTCTGTCAAAAGCCTCTGCCTTTCTTCCTCTGAAGAGGTCTGCTGTGACCAAAAGACTTCCATAATCCTGGACGTGTCTGTCAGAGGAGGGTTGAACCAACGGCCCAAGTCTGTTTTCTTGTGCTTTACGCCCATAAACTTCACTGTTTGTTCATTGTGCTGCTGAATGCTTCCAAAACACAGATGACCCACAGCTCAATACGGCGCCTGAACGCCTCCTGCTGCTCTGCTAATGTGATGCTAACGCTACGCTGTCTGTGTAGACATGCTGTTGGTGAGCAAGAGGAAATAGTTGGTTCTTCACTACTGTGTATTTTTATGTATTTAAGCAGAATAAAAATGAATTTGGAGAGCAAGCACACCTCATTTAACTACAGGTAGTACGGCCGCAACAAGCCATTATTTCCATTATTGATTAAGCTGGTGATTATTTTGTTGAGTAATTATTTAACCATTTTGTCCTTAAAAAGTCCCACAGCCCAGGGAGAGATATTTAAACACTGACAACTATTTGACAAGGAGTTCAAAGACAAGAAAATTGACAAATCTTCACATTTGAGAATCTGGAACCAGATTTATTAGTTATCAAAATAGTTGATCAATCTATCAATTGATTA
>NW_019522883.1:5752-8557 GCF_002814215.2 Seriola lalandi dorsalis | reverse complement strand
CCCCCCCCTGCAGCTCGGTTACGTCACCACGCTCTGCGTAAAATGGCTCGTGTCTGCTGACTCAGTGACGTGCAAAGCCTCTGACGTCCCTCTTTTTTCCCCCCCTGAACTGCTGGTGATTTAGGACTTCCCTCCCTCGATTCCCCTCCATCCTGCTCACGATCCCCCCCCTCCCCCTCTGCCCCATCTTCTGCAGGCTGCAGCCACGAGTCACTGAGTGCATGAATGGAAAGAACGGCCTCCCTGTGCTGCCTTTCCCCACCCGTCTGTGCTACAAAAAAACGCCTCAAAAAAGGAGAGGGAGAGAGAGAGAGGAGGGAGGGCTTTTAGCATTCATTCACTCCCTTCCACGGCAGAATATCCTGCCTGCTGTCATGGCTGCTTCAGGGTGACCTTCATTTGTGTAGTCGCGTCAATGTCCCTACTGACACAGAGACTGCTGACACACAAACCACATACACCCTCTTACTAAACATTTTGTCAGTAAAATCAATGCATTCATGCTAGGACAGGGCTTTAAAGAGAAATGCACATTTGGAGACGAATCAAAGTCAAATTGAGGACTTGATTATTTTTTATAAAATTCAAGTTTTCAAACACAGCAACAATGTATTTGGTTTGTGTGCTCATGTGGAAATGTAGTTTTTTTTTTTATCACGAAGTTATCTGGTTTATGGAGTTGATGGGAGTAAAAGGAAGAAAACGGTTATAAATTAGTCATAAATTACAGCTCATATCTCTGCTACATATTCCCAATACTGACGCTCAAATCCCTGACACAGAAAGTGACTGGAAGTGTAAAAAGGAAGATTATCCCAAATCTTAACTTGAGCTTCCTGAAATTCTCTCTCATTATTTTAAATAGTTTCCTGTCTTCCAGGAGGTTTTCTGATCCGTACGTTTCGATTGTTTGAACTGATTTCAGTGAATTTTGAAAGAAAGTCCAGCTGTAAGTGACGCTACAGGAAATACCACGGGGTCGTTGAGGTCAAAAGAGTTTATCCACTAGAAATATTTCTTGTGTACTTGTGGAAAACCTTAACCTGATGACGTTAAAAGAGGTCACGTAAAAAACCTGAAAATCAAGCCAGTAGTTTTCGAGATATCTTTTCTCAACTAATGACTTGGTCGAGGTGTCAGAAAAATGATTTGTAATCATCCTCTGGGCGCCATGAATATCCAGACCAAACACCATGAGTATCAGGTCAGTAGCTGCTGAGATGTTTTATGATGATCAAAGTTCTGGACAAATGAACAGATCGAATGACTGAGCAGCTTTAAAACATCATCCCGACGTCAGACTGGGACAAAGACAGTTTTTGACCTGTTAACTATCCAATAACAGTCTGTTGGAATTTCTCCTCATTACTTGAGTCACAAACAAGATACTGTGGGAAAAAAAACAAAACAACAGGAAACTAAAGTTAACATGCGTTTCAGCTGTTTGTCTAAAAGTCCGTTAGTCTGTAGTAAGAAGTGAATGTTGCTCTGCAGTGACGAGGCCTCTCAAACCTGTGAACTTCTCCATCATCATATTATCATGCTCCAATAATCTCCTTTATCCCCACTACAAACATGCCGAGTGCTGGGGCCAGAGAGAGGAACGAGGCTGCAATCCAGCAGGAGATCTACACACACACACACACACACAAACACACACACACACACACACACACACACACACACACTTCTATCTTTGTGAGGACACTCATTAACATAATGCATTCCTTAGCCCCTAACCTAAACCTTAACCATCGCGCCCTGAAACTAATCCTAACCTAAAACCTAATTCTAACCTGAAACCTAAAACCAAGTCTTAACCCTCAAACAGCCCTTTTGAAGGTGTGTCAGAAAGTGTCCTCACTCTGTTTAGGAAAATAAACACACACACGCACACACAACTGGCATAAATACAGTTGAAGCTCATGATGTTTGGTTTTTGTCACGATTCTCAGAAAACGGAGGAGGCAGGCGTAAAGGTAAAGAGTCTGAAAACCGCGAACACAAAACAAAAGGTCGAGCTGACGCAAAATCCAATAAACACAAGCAAGGAAAAAGCTGAAAAGCTAAGGTGCTTGGCACTGACATGAATCTGGCAGAGAGCAAGTGCAAATGGACAGGGTGTAATAAACTAGGAGCTGGTGTGTGACTGTGGAGCAGGTGATTCTACTGGCGGGAAAAGGCAGGCAGGTGGGAGCGGCAGGGTCTGAAATGACAGGTGAATTACACTTGAATTAAATTGCTATCATTATAACTTCATTCATCAGAATGTAAACTAGTTTTAAAAACCATTAAAACAATTTAAATCAATTTTAATCATGTTTAACTTTTTCCTCTTTTTTTCCGCTACAGTTTTATTTCAAATTTTTATGAAAGACTTGAAATGTTTTAATCCTGGCATGCTGCTGCAATAAATAAAGTTTATCATTATTACTATCAACAGAATTCAAAATAATTAGGTCCAGGCTTAGTAAATGTCCTGCTGTCCTATCATCTTCATTAGTGAAATAGGAGAAGGCAAATTGCATTTAGGAACAAAAGGAATTTATTTTTCCAGCTCATCATCCGCATGTCAACTTCCACCAAACGGACACCAGGTGGCAGCGTTCAACAGAGAATAACACCAAACCCAATGTGGCTTTAAAGGGCCATTCCACTAATTTCACATGTGACAATCAGTTCATTCGTCATGTCTAATACCTTGAAAAAAGTAACTGCATTGCAAACTGCAGATGTGAAGAAAGACCCGAGTAACTTACAAGTCAGGGAACGGCTAAATATAAATAATAAATTGTACTTATATGT
>NW_019522883.1:0-1189 GCF_002814215.2 Seriola lalandi dorsalis | reverse complement strand
GCCGACACCCATTGACTCTAAAGTCAAGTCTCTTAAATCCTATTTGTTTAACTTGCTGATTCCAAGATTAGTGGTAGATTAATGTGGTTTATGTGTCATTAGGACTGCTGAGGAGACTGAGGAGTACCAGAGAGTGTCTACAAATGTTGGGAAGGGACTGGCTGTTATTCAGGAGGAGCTTCACAGGATGAGGATTGCTACTAAGGCTCAAGTGGAGAGCCTTGAGATCCAGAGAGAGGTAAGGAGCCAAGTGGACAACATGTCACCGGTTGCGCGGCACATGGACGTCATGATTTTGTAGTGTCTTGTTGCATGTTTACATTATATGTATGTAAGTTTTTTTTTATCTCATTTTATTTACAGAACACTTTATATCACAGATTTGCAGATGATACTCAACTGTTGAGACACTGCATCAGCACATTAATCAGAACAATCACTGGTCAAAACATCCTCCAGCTCAAAAGGCACAAAATAAAAGACAAGAAAAAACCTAAGTGATTAAAAAATATTAGTTTTCTCCTCCTCAATAAAACCCTTTAAAAAAAATTCACAGCTGGATGTTTCTGCTAGAAACAGCAGAACTAATCACTCTTAGCAGAAGTAAGACGACAGACGGGTGATGCTGAAGTTAAAAGTTGACTGCAGAGAGCTAACTGCTGCCTGCTGACCTCACCTCTCTAATCCCTCTGGTCTGGGCAGATTGTTGACGGGATGTCAGCTGGGAAATGTTAATGATGACACCGTGCTGTTTTAATGATGTCCTCTTCTCATATTGTGCATTAACCGTACATGGTTAGCGCTTTAAAGCCACTGTTTCATTTCAGATACAACGTGGAGCACAGAGAAAAGTGTAGAAACAATCTGTCACCGTCCTGGACACTGTGCTGCACGCATTCACCTGATGCACTTTACTCGCAGGTTAGGGGAAGGATGACTAGGAGGGGGGACTTGTTGGACGACGTCCCCAAGATGCCGGACTTCCTGGTGGCCCTGCGGCCCCACACCGTGTGGGAGAAGACTCCCGTCAAACTCTTCTGCACCGTGGAGGGACACCCGAGGCCCATCGTCAAATGGTCAGAATAGTCGCATCTTACTGGAGCCGTTTCCGTGCATACGCTCCTGTACATTACTCTAATGCCACTTTAACATGTCGGTATCTAAAAGGTGCAGTGTGTCTTGACATGTT
>NW_019522882.1:5920-6866 GCF_002814215.2 Seriola lalandi dorsalis | reverse complement strand
TTATGACTCAAGTCCATTTCAGTGTGCCATCATCCTCTTCTGTTTTTATCCTCAGCCAAGTACAGCATTCAACTGTTGAAACATTCCGAATTAAACTCTCTATTTTCCTCTGAGACTTTTCTTTTTTTGGATTTATCCATGGTTAGCTTACCAGGGGTCCAAAACTCAAGATTAGCCACCTATCAGCGGCAGGAAAAGGCAGTTGGCTATAAACGTTGAAAACATATAAGATGTTAGTTGTAAGATGTGACGTATATTTTAGTCGATGAAATACTATCAGTATCACCTCGAGCTCCAAAATATGAAGTGTTATCTTTAGCCTTGAAAAAAATAAAATAATATGAAAATAAATGATTTCTTTTAGAGGCAGCCACTGCAGAAGGGCTGAAGAGCCGCGGATTGCCGACCCCTGCCCTAGGGGATAAATAAAGCATCTATCTATCTATCTATCTATCTATCTATCTATCTATCTATCTATCTATCTATCTGCTTACTTACTAGTCTTCAGCCATCAATGTATTTACAGGAGGTTAGATTGTGCCATCTGAGCAGCTACTTCTTCAGGGTAGACTGGATACTACAGTGACTCAGTATCGGAAAGTTGCTGGAGCTAGCTGGTTAGCATGCTAACTTAAAATAAACACCTCTGGAGACAGCTGTTGGTGAGTAAAGAAGTTTGATGCTGAACTCACAATGTTTCTTCTAGACTGGTTAGTAAACTGCTATTAATGCTGTGAAACGTTAGCTATGTAGCAAGCAGGACTGAGAATCACTGTCACTACCAACAGATAAAGCACAAAGATCAGATAATAATTGAGAAAAGCAATTCCAATGATGGGTAGTTACAAATTTGAGTCTGAAAACTTTAACTTGAAAAATAAGCAAATGCAAAACAATGTTAACAATTTCATTGAAACTGATTCGAAAAGAAACTTTAAACACAAAT
>NW_019522882.1:0-1158 GCF_002814215.2 Seriola lalandi dorsalis | reverse complement strand
GTGTGTGTGTGTGTGTGTGTGTGTGTGTGTACATGCAGAAAGATGGAAAGTGCAACTGTGTGTGTGTTCCTTCAGGCCGGCGCTTAGCAAAAAGCTTAAGGAGAGCTGAAGATGTGAAGCGTCGTGGGCTTTACATTGTGTTTGCACGCTGCAGAGAGAGATGCCTTCCAAGTGCCACAACGTAACAAAAAGCAGCTGCAGTTTGACTGACAGCGCACCCCGACTCAAATGCAAATTGTCAGCAAGCAGCAAGATAAGACAAAGCGGTAAACATGTCCACACTGATTTTGAAAATCTCATTGTGACGAGTGACACACACTCAGATATGGAGGCGAGCAGCCAGTCAGCCAGCCGTCTGCTGCTGTCGAATTTGTCTCATAGCTGATGAAGATCAGAATAAATCCTCTTCCTAGAATGACAAGGGAAGTGAAGTGCAAGGAGAGCCGGAGGTCGTCCACACGGTTGATATTCAGGGTATCTCTATGTTAGCCTGAGCGTGCTACTAGCCAGTGTTTCCAGTGTTTTATTACGATTACAGAATCTGACAGAAGCTAGTGCAGTGGGCTTTTTTCTCTCTATTTTAAACGGACGCCTGACGCTCTGCACACACACCTGCTGGAAGTCCTGTCGGTTTGTTAAGCTACCAGCCCACCACACACGAGCAGCATGTGGCGAAGCACCAATCACTGTTTACTTTTCTGTCCAACAATCAGTGTTATCTATCAGTGTGTTTACAGTCCCAATGATGGAGCAGGGAGAGTCAGTCAGAGTGTCTCCTGGAGGAGAGCAGTGGAGGACAGGTTTCAACTCTCAACATGAACCAACTTACTGGCCAGAGCCAGAGAGCCGCAGTCTCTCTCTCTCTCTCTCTCTCTTCCTATCTCTCTCTCTCTCTCTCTCTGGTCTCTAGTTTTATGCAGGTGGTCAGTAAACAGTGTGTGTGAATGATGCTACAGCTCGTAGTCTGATATTGTGATAAAGTTGGATGCTGTACTCAGTATCAGACTAAAACTAACCGTATTAGTGAACAGTAATGAGCAACAACAGATTATGATTTGTTTTTTTTTATTTCATCATTTATTTGGCTACGACAACACAAATAGTTCCACAACTGGACTTGTACTGGACTGTTGCTAAGCAACACACAAACATTTCCCT
>NW_019522881.1:6289-7104 GCF_002814215.2 Seriola lalandi dorsalis | reverse complement strand
CATGTCTGATATAAATTATCAAAAAGCTTCAAGCTCCCTTTTGCTGACAATCTTGCATATGGAAGTGATGCCAAAATAGATCCAGTCTGTATCTGCAATCTAGCAAAGCTGGCATGAAGTCAGGATCATGTGCTGGCCATCTAAGTAATTTAACCTCTCTTTGGAGTCGGAGATGTTGAACTATTTCCACCAATATTTTCAGCAAAAAATTCACCCAGTGACTCCATGTGATATTTCCTTCTCCTTGTCAACATGGCCAAGCAGAGACTGTATTGGCGTGTCTATTAAAGATAACTCTCTACTCTTCCACCTGGCTACATAACCTGGGTTACACCTGACAAGTAATAATCCCTTAAAGATGGGAGGGCCATGCCCACCCCCTGCTCTGGCAACCGAAGAGTAGAGAATTTCACCCTTGGTCTCTTTTTATCCCGTATGAATCCGGAGATTTGCCTATTTCATTCTCTACATTGTTCCTGAGGAATTTCCACTGGGAGTGATAGGAAAAGATATAATAATCTATGGAGAATGTTCATTTTAATTGATCTAATTCTGCTGCCAAAAGTCGAGAGGGAGTCGGCCCCACCCAGTGAGGTCATCATATATTTTCTTATTAATGTCCTATAGTTAAAATTGAATAATTGTGATGGATCTTTGGGTAAACTTACTCCCAGGTACTTGATGTGGGATGAGTGCCAGCTGAAATTGTATGCTGTGATAAATTCTTGAGTGGGATTGTAATTAAATGTCAAAACCTGAGTTTTATGTATGTTTAGGGCATACCCTGAAAATGTCCCATACATTTCCAATATTTC
>NW_019522881.1:0-1763 GCF_002814215.2 Seriola lalandi dorsalis | reverse complement strand
TTGCCCAGCACTAGTTCATATGAGTGGGCCCTGAGTATTATAATAACTCATGAACTCATGCTTTCATGCCAATAGTGACACGCTCAGTAATCATACAAGTGTTATGTTCAGGTATCCACGTACGTTTGAGTGAGTTTGAGTTCCCTAGAGCCATGTAAACTATTCCTTAAAGCCAGTTCCACTTAAAGGGAGGCATATCAATATGTTGCCCCGGATTAAATGAAACATAATCCTTTCCTGTGTTTGCGCACACCTCTCCACACACTGGAAGACTGATATAGGACAAGGTTAATTGAGAGCAGGTGTGTGTCGTTGCCCAGCTGGCCCCCGGCTCGGCTCTGTCTGCCTTCCGACCCATCCAGATGCCACCTGCAGAATGATGCTGACTTGCTCCGCCACCACCTGCTCATTGAATGATCACGTCACTAGCGTGGACACCTGGCTGCAAAAACACACTGAGGAGAGGCTGCATAAGGATTGTTATATTTCTAATAGGTGGCTATTTTAGACATGCATTGGTTTCCAGTCCGTCACTATCAGAAACAATCAAGTAATGATCATCCATGGGGTAATGGCAAGTTCTTCAAGATGGCCCCCTTGCGTCCACCAGTGACTTTCTTCAGGTGCTTGAAGCTTGGAGCTGAACTGAGTGCTTGTGAAATTGGTCGCCAACATTACATTGACGTAGTTATTTCAAGGAAACATATTTGTAAGCCAACACGTTTGTGACACCCGAATTCAGGGGTGGGTGGACGTGCTGATGTATATGCAATTGCTGTAACATTGTGTGATGGGTCAGAAACAAGCCAGGGCTTCAGCTCTTGTCGCAAGTTATTTTTCTGTCACTTTTTCTTCTTTAATTAAAGTTTTTATTATTTCAAACATGGCACAAAACATGGTACATAACAGCTCATGAACTGCATGATTCAGAAAAACAAATAAATAAATCAATCAATCAATTCAGACAGTGGACTGGCAAATAAGTAAAAACACAAGTATCAAATTGTCAAAAATTGTCCCAAACAAGTGTTTAGATATTGTGTGCAGTGTGAAATTGAAAACACCAGTTCATTTGGTCACAGCTTAGTATTGTCTTACATTAAAGCTTCTAATTGGAAGTCAAATGAATCATAAAATACTTTCAGTCTCCCGTTGCCACAGGCCATTTTCCCCCATCCTGGCCAACAATATCTCATATGATGCAATTTCATTCACTGACATTTTTCTGTTCTGGAAGTGTTGGATGTGTGGCTGATTTCCAGTGTTTCAATATACTTCTGGAAGCTGATACTATCCCCAACCATCAAAACTGAGAATGCACTCTTTGTCACATTTTGTTCCCAATAGACATAGGTGTTGGGATACTGGCAAGGTCCATCCCAACCATGGAGCATTCCCACAGGAGGTGCAGAAAAGTGCACATCTCTCTTTTTTGTTTGTTTTTTTGACATTTCCGGCATGTACTGCTATTACTTAATTCTATTTTGAAAAGCCTACATGGTGTCCAGTAACATCCAGTAATAATGATGTAGAAGTTTGTATTGAATACATTTTCCTCATTTCTGTCACTTTTCATGTGAGTGTTAGCAAACCCTAACCCTCGGGACATGTTTGTTTGTCTAAAAGTTCATTAAAACTGAGCTCTACACAAAAGCTCAACACAGATTTACTTTATGAGTGAGCGTACGGTTTATTGTAATTCCACTGAAATGAGTGGATTCAGTTCAGAATTTGACTTAATTTGAAAGAAGCAAACTCCCATC
>NW_019522880.1:2651-3369 GCF_002814215.2 Seriola lalandi dorsalis | reverse complement strand
TGATGAGAAGGGTTTGAACTGAACGTTTCGAGAGCCCGGCCACAGCTGACGTGTTTAAGAGATTGTCAAACTAAAGTTCAACCACTTTCTAGTAAGACCTAGCTATGTAACTACTGGATTTATTAATGCTTATTAGATTGGAGATTGTAATGGACATTTATACTTATTATATAGATTAATAAGGACAAGTTTTGGGTTACCAGGTTGTTAAAACAAAAAATGTTCTGTTTTAAACTGTTTTGTAAGGAATCATCTTGTGAACTGACTGTCGGACTGAACTGGCCCTGGAGCGAAGCACTGTTTGCAGGATTTACAATAGATCTGGATTCCTGGAACTTGTGCATCTTACCCCACAGGACTTCTTTGTAGTGGTGGAGCTGCGTTTGCCAGACGTCAGCAATTACTGCAGTCAGTAAAATGATCACAACCAACAGAGACGATGGCCAAAACAATGAAAAATAAATAAATAAATAAATTGCAGTTGTAATAAACCAGAATTAGATTTGAACTCATCAGGTATCACTCAGTCTTCATTCACATGTCTCGGGCAGTGTTAACACTTTCACACATTATTTTATTATAAGTTTGAGTAATAAACATTTTTTTGTTTGTTTTTATAAGAACCGTTCATCTTGAAATTTAAACTTTATTAAATCTGTATCGTTGACACTACTTCCTGTCTGCAGCCTGTTCATCTCCTGTACAGTGATTTTTTTTT
>NW_019522880.1:0-1637 GCF_002814215.2 Seriola lalandi dorsalis | reverse complement strand
AAATACTTTGGTTATTAAAGAACAGTGACATATGGATTAACAACATTTTACAGTTGGAAAAAAAACAAGGACTTTTCCTGGAAGACAAACTTTGGACTAACCGGCTAAGATATACACTGCAGATACTGTTATACAGTATCAGCGCTGACCCTTGATACTGTGGCACTTAGACAGACTTTTTGCACAGGGAAGATTGCTGGTCACAGCTAATTATTTCCTGCAATATTGGCAGTGTGTTTCACTATGTGTGTGTGTGTGTGTGTGTGTGTGTGTGTGTGTGTGTGTGTGTGTAGCCTAACCTTTTTCTCCAGGTCAGGCTCTCTGAAGGTGAGCAGGAACTTCTTGACGTGTTCGGAGCGCAGACGGTCGATGCTGCGAGCGTCGATGGCGCGGCCCAGGAACTCGTCCACCTCGTCCTCTGGGTTCAGGTTTTCCTGCGTGTTTCTGAAAATGAAATGCCTGAATAAAACAAGATGAGACTGGGTGACATTTACATCTCAAGAAAACTCAAGGGTCTTTAGATTTTACTGGCTGAGGAACTGAACACCTGCAACTGAGCAGTTAATTCTCCTTCCACAAGGGGGGAAAAACTATAGATTAAATGGACCATCCATACTTGTTGTATAGTCACCCTAACAGCCTACTGCACCCTGAGGCCCCCTGAGGTGCAGTATCATTTAGGTAATCATATGCAAAGTGAAAAAGAGCAATTGACCTAAAACACCATCACTCCCCTCGATCCCAAAAGACTCTGATGAGCCAGTTCGTCTTGGACTAAACACTAAATCTGCAAAGTCTCACTTACACTGATTTGCCTTGTTGACAAGAACGAGTCAGCTGATGAGATTATCATGCTACTGTGATCACAGTGATTGTGTGTGTGTGTGTGTGTGTGTGTGTGTGTGTGTGTTTCCAGTGCTCTTCTCTGGAGTAGGAGACATCTTGTGTCTAATAGTCAAACTTCTGAGATCAACAATATTTGAATATTCATAGAGTCTAGATTTTTCAATGAGAGCAAAATTACAGTAGATTTGAACTAAAATTGAACTTTTTGTGGAAAAATAAAAACCCCACATCAGCCACAAATTATTATTCAAAGCAGAGTATCTCATAAGTCTTAAAAAAAAAATTAAAAATCCAGATGTCTTAGAAGGAGCAGATTGATTTTAAATCGATTGGAAAAAGAAAAAAAAAAAACCTGGGTGAAAACTAATCTAGATTTTATGTTTCAATTGACACAAAAACTGTTGTTTCCTGGTGCAACAAGACGCTGATCACCGCAGTTTACAGTTAATAAGGTTTTCTTGTGGTAAGAAGGAAAATCCTTTAGAAAAACAAAATGAGGCACATCACTGATATCCCTACAGATTTATGTCTTTTATACTTTTTTGGCATTTTAAGCTTTTATGATAAGACTCGAACCAGGGTTCACAGTTGACGTCTTAACGCCCAAGCTGCAGGCGCGCCCCTAAATTAAGTCTTAATTCTTGCTAATTAGGATCTTAATATAGTGAAAGAGAAGAATTTGTATCAGTTTAAGAATCATTTTTCACTCCTGACTTCTGCCTGAGGTCACGGTCAAACATTCAGAGACGGTCAGAGATGACTTCCATACAGATTTCCACACTAAGCTGTGA
>NW_019522879.1:4752-7938 GCF_002814215.2 Seriola lalandi dorsalis | reverse complement strand
GTAGACAGAAGTCAGGAATCTGAAATTTGAAGAGAGTCTGAGGTTTGAGTCTAAAATCAGGAATTTAAACTATAGATTTAAATAAAAACCAGGAGTCTGAGATTAAGATGCTGAAATGATTTAAAAACTGATCAGAAAGTGTGGGTGTGATGTTGTTCAGTTGTGTATCAGTAGATAATCAGTAGATAATCAGTTTCTGTGGAGGTGATTTCCTGAAGTAAAGTGAATAAATCAGAGATTAGACCCAGTCGTTAAATCAGAAACAGGGAACACGTGCAAAGTGTTTGTCAGTGAATGCAGCAGAAACACAGAGTGGATGTTTGGATGTGTGACAGCAGCAGCAGCCTCCTCCTCCTCCTCCTGTCAGTCCTGTGAGTTTCTCAGAAAGCTGTGAACACTGAGCTTTATATCCTCGCTGCTTCCAAGAAACTGGAAATATTTAGAGGCTGCTGCTGCTGACGGAGCCTTTTTCTAGTTTTACTGGCTGAAAGTGGGACGGCGACAGACTGAGCAGAGTGTTAACCCCCGACGCTCCGGCTCTCTGCAACCACAGGAGCTTTAACGTCTGATGTGCCTTCATGTGTTTTCTCTGAACGCTGCGTCTCCTTTCTGTGTCAGATTCACAAACACTGAGAGGTTCAGGGAACGTAGGAAACATACACACTCTCTCCTCTCCATGTCCCTTTATATGAAACGTCCTCCGGCTGAATTTCCTCCTAAACTAAATGTAAATGTTGGTCCTATCCTGGGCCGGACTCTCTCCCCTGGTGACCCCCGCTGTACCTGACCGACCATCCAACCGACCATCCAACCAACCGACCATCCAACCATCCAACTGACCATCCAACCAACCCCATCCAACCATCCAACTGACCATCCAACCGACCAACCAACCGACCATCCAACCAACTGACCATCCAACCAACCGACCAACTGACCATCCAACCAACCGGCCGACCATCCAACCGACCAACCAACCGACCAACCAACTGACCATCCAACCAACCAACCATCCAATCAACCAACCGACCATCCAACCAACTGACCATTCAACCAACCGACCAACTGACCATCCAACCAACCAGCCGACCATCCAACCGACCATCCAACCAACTGACCATCCAACCAACCGACCATCCAATCAACCAACCGACCAACCAACCAACCATCCAACCAACCGACCAACCAACCAACCGACCATCCAACCGACCAACCAACTGACCATCCAACCAACCAACCATCCAATCAACCAACCGACCAACCAACCAACCATCCAACCAACCGACCAACCAACCAACCGACCGACCAACCGACCATCCAACCAACTGACCATCCAACCAACCAACCGCCCATCCAACCAACCGACCATCCAACCAACAAACCGACTGACCATCCAACCGACCATCCAACCATCCAACCGACCATCCAACCAACTGACCATCCAACCAACCAAGCAACTGACCATCCAACCAACCAACCGACCATCCAACCGACCGACCGACCATCCAACTGACCAACCAACCAGCACTCTGGAGCCGACAGGACGAGTTGATTAGAAGTGAATTGGTAATCATTTTGATTAGTGAACACTTCCTGGTTTCTCATTTCTCTTTGACTGTGTTTGAGTTTTTGTGGATCTGGACTCTGAGTCTGTCTCTGAACTCACCACCATCTTTGTGTCTGAGGAAGAATGGCGGGAACAATCGATTGATTATTAAAGAGAATACCTGTCAGATGTATTGATCTCCTCTGATGGATTAATGAAACCTCACTGAGGGTTTCTGTCTGTCCATCATCAACACTTCCTGTCTTCAAACTGGATCTGGACTCTGAGTCCCTCTAAAGACCAGATCCAGATCCTGGAGGATGAGGACCTGATACTGATACCTGATCAGTGATCAATGACAGAAACACAGTGGAAACTTCTGTTCTCACCTTTAACTACAGGTGTGGATGTTTATGTGGAGCCTTTCAAAACAAAAGTTGGAACGTGTTTCACAATAAAAGCATAAAATCTCTAATGTGCAGCACAGCAACAGAAACATGTGGAGTTTTACATTTCACTGAGAGACATCATGTGACGTCTGCACACGTGTCACATGATCAACTTACAGCAGCTTCTCTCTCTTTAGTTACTGTGACTGAAACATCTCAGTCTGTGTGTGTGTTACAGTCTGTGTGTGTGTTACAGTGTGTGTGTTTGTGTGTGTGTGTGTGTGTGTGTGTTTCACTGTGTTTTGGTTGATGAGGTCACATGACTCTGGAGTAAACACATTCATGTTTACCAGATGGACACGTGTGAGGTCATGTGGGCTGGACGATGATGTCAGAGCATCAGGAGGAATCTCCTTATATGGAGTCTGACTGACTGAAGTATCTATCTATCTATCTATCTATCTATCTATCTATCTATCTATCTATCTATCTATCTATCTATCTGTCTCTCTCTTTCTGTCTGCCTGTCTGTCTGTCTGTCTCTCTCTTTCTGTCTGTCAGTGCTTGTGAGCTCTTGCACTCTGTGACCTGCTGCTGCTCTGAAACTGATTTCTTAGAAGATGTTTAACATGAACACACACACACACACACACACACACACACACACACACACACACTCACTCACTCAGAGTTATGAGTTAGCTGGGAGCTGTTTGTATGAATGTGATTTGTAACACCTGCTCTAAAACACCAGGACAGATGTTTGTTAATGACAAATATTATATCAGAAATTCTTTTGTCAATCCATACTTCCCTACCCACAATGCATCAGTGTTGTTGTCAGACAACAGTAACATCAGGAGTCTTGTCTCCCCCTACAGGAGGCGTCCTGCTGTTTCTCTGATCCAGCTGCAGTGAACAGCTGCGACCAGCAGGGGGCGTCACACACTCATGAACACATGAGCGCAGCTGTGATAGGACACAAAGCAAAGACAATACACCAACAATATCAGACGACTGACGTCACCATGACGACAATAATCAATAAAAACCACAATCTGAACTCGTGTCCAAGAAGAACCAGTAACAGGAGACAGAGACAGGATGTGGACAAAGGAACAAAAAGGTCAATAATCACTGTATTCACTCCTGTTGTTAAATTATAAACATAAATAATAACAATAATCTATATCCTGTCAATACCTCAGTCCAAACCACAGGAAGTAAAGAGTCAGAAGACAAACAGACACA
>NW_019522879.1:0-1271 GCF_002814215.2 Seriola lalandi dorsalis | reverse complement strand
CAGTGCACACCTGCAGGGCCAGTAACAGGTGAGCCTGAGCCAACTCAAAGAGATCCAGGTCAGTGTGACGTGAACACAGGCTTTAGAAAACCGGACTGAGCTTCAGGTTCCAGACCAGCTTCTAAAACATCATAATATCATTGTTCTTGATTTTCTTTCTTCATCCTTTGTTTGTTTCGGTTGAAGCCTCTCTCACACTCTCAGTCCGTGTTCGGTTTTATCTGATGCGTCAGTTTCCAATTTCCTCTGTGATATCAGCAGCGCTGGTGGATTCATATTAAACTGAGTGTCCCTGTGAAAACAGACCGAGGGGAAACAGAGATGTTGAATGTAGAATAATTGTTGTTTTTTTAAAATGATCACGCCAGGATTTGTTTCGTATTATTCCACCAAAACCCATAATCCAAGAAGAACAGGCTGTCGTCCCGTCTGAGTGACTGGTGGTTAAATACAGTCGTCAGATTTCTGCTCATTTCATCTTTGATGAAGGATCCAGTGTCTCCGTCCAACGACAATAAATGAGCGCCGCTGAATAATGTCAGAACATATTAGATTGAACTTATAACTACACGTGTGTTTACTTTACGTTAATAAGAATGTTTATGAAATTATAAAAGTTAGGGAGGAAAAATCTCTTTTACTGTCAACACCAAGCCACCGTCTTTATCACTGTCGCTCGCAACAGCTGCGTGAACTCTAACGACTCGTGATCTTTCTTCTCATCATTAGAGTCATTAGTGTGATTCAGTCTTAATGACGAACATATTCATTCATGTTAAAGCTGGAGAATCACTAATCATCTACATTGATCCTGTTGAAGCTCTGTCTCCACTTTAGCTGATGAGCTAACTTTACATTAGCTTACTTTAGCCAATGTTACATTAGCTAACATTGCATTAGCTTTCTTTAGCTAACGTTACATTAGCTAACACTGCATTAGCTCACATAAGCTAACGTTACATTAGGTTACTTCATCTACCGTTACATCAGCTTTCTATAGCTAACATCACATTAGCTTACTTTAGCCAGTGTTACATTGACTAACATTGAATTAGCTCACATAAGCTAACATCACATTAGCTTTCTTTAGCTAACGTAGTGGTTTCACAGAGGGACTAAACGAGCTGCAGCTCAGCCCTGAAAGTCCAAACATCCTGATTAAAGTCATTAAAAGTAAAGTTTATTTTCTATCCTTTAGCATTAGCTGTTACGAATCCTTAAGAACCTTTTAAATATTTAAAAAGAAGGTGAACTGTTTATGTTTAACGAAC
>NW_019522878.1:6841-7451 GCF_002814215.2 Seriola lalandi dorsalis | reverse complement strand
CACAAACAGAAATGTAAAAACGTCAGGTTGTGGTTTTAGGGAGTTATGAGTCGGAACAATTTCATGGCTGACAGCGGCCATTGCTCTGAACTGCCCATTACTCTCCATAAAACTACAACTTGTCGTTTTTATTTCTGTTTGTCTCCAGAGCCATGCTAGCTGTTTATGTTTATGCTGAGCTAGGCTAATTGCCTCTTGGCTGTTGCTCAGTAGAGAGCCAAAGAGAAACCACAACCACAACTTTCTGAGTTCTGTGAGTGAGTAAGAAAACCTCATTCAAAATCCAACTTACATTTGTAACTACGCTAATAACTAAAAATTCAGCCTTGGAACACAAACTTTCTTAACATTATGTCTCGTAAAGAGAGATGATGCGAGTACCCATACTTCAGTACATGAGAGCTGTTTTGTCTGCTCCTAAAGTAATTGTTTAACTTTGTGAGAATTAGTATTATGAAGGTTTTGATTTCTTATTACGAGTGCTCTAGTGAATCTGATTTGTCCTAGAATATGCAAAATAAACCCAAGGAGCACACTTCATTCTTTCAGAAAGCCCAATGATAGAAACGCTGAATAAGAGCACTGGCACTGACTTACAGAAGCTAGTGGA
>NW_019522878.1:0-1349 GCF_002814215.2 Seriola lalandi dorsalis | reverse complement strand
AGATTTCTCACTGTCCTTTCCTACCTGATATATTCTCCCTAACCTCAGCTTCCCCGAGCATGAAATCATTTGGGCAGAATGATAGGATGTTTGGCTGTGGCGCTTTAGCGTGAGATTTGTTTCTGTGCAGATAAACACAGCCTTGACTGTTGTCTCAGCAGAACACTTTCTATTTCAATTTCAGTGTACAAGGCAGAAAATAGTCACACAAGGAGCAAACAGGTGCAGTAATTCACCTAACTGCCTCGGATATCTTAGTTGTCAGTCTTAAGCGTATGGGGAAAGATCTTTGTTCTGATACAGCCCCAACATCACAAACTGAAAGTTATTCCTTTGTTTTGGTGTATTTAAATGAAGTTTCACAGTCACAACATGAAAGAAACAAGCATAGACACACTAATACAAAGAAAAGCATCAAGCTCTAAGCTGAGTCACACTGACGGACTGATGTTAACGCTGAATGAATAGTTATAGTTTTGTCAATTTCTTGCTAAATATCACAGGACTTTGTAACCTGAAGATCTGAGACTTACAGAATCAATGACATCTTTTAAATCACTTCTCAAAACTGAAAGCTTTTTATTAGTTAGCACACGTTTACCAACATGTCTTATCTTTATTGTTATTGTTTTATCATCTTGCTGGTTCCACTGTAATGTGTAATGTAAAGCACTTTGTCACTTTGTTTTAGAAAGTTCAGTTTATTATTGTTGTTATTATTATGACTGGCATCTGACACATTACAGCATAATTCAATTTATACTATATTGAGTTGCTCATACTAAAGAAACAGGTGGTTGTTGTGGAAGAAAAATGTCTGAATTAAAACAAGTACTACCAGCTTGCGGTCAAAATAGAGATCCAAAGTCCTGACGTCAAGTCCAGACAAGTTCTACGAGCTTCTGTAACAGTACTGTAATACAGTTTTCTCTCCTTCCAAGACGAATCAGCACCCATAACATCACGATTACAAACTGAAGCCTGCATGATTTTACCACAGTTAGATAACTTTTATTTTCTGAGCACAGAAAAAACTACAACCTCCCATTCTAAAGTAATTTTCGTAACATTCACCTTTCTATTCTTTAGTCTTGTAAAACATCATCAGTCACAGCAAGTCCACGTCTAAACAAGTGCGGTCCAAATGACCTGGGGCCTCATTTGTCACCGTTGCATACGCACAATGTGTCCTGAAGGAGGCGAACGTCACTTCTATCAAACGAATCAAAACAAACGTGATGGGAGAATAATCACACCTGCACAGAAACTCATGCATACGAACATTTTGGAGGCGGGGAAATTGGCGACACAGGTGGTGAGGAGGTGAATTGAAGCCAGACTGTAGAAAT
>NW_019522877.1:0-2350 GCF_002814215.2 Seriola lalandi dorsalis | reverse complement strand
TCGATGCCCTGTGGCAGAGCACGATGTGCAGTTCGAAGGACCTGGTGGAAAATATGTAAAAATAAGCTTCTCATCTTCATCACTTACAATGTATATTTACATATATTTATAAGTATATTAACCTATTAACACAACAGAATAAGCTTTTGGGAGTTTCTCCAAAAATGTAGATTTCTATATCTATTATCTTGTTGTAAAGCTTCCTGGCTGCTTGTTGTATTAATTAAATCAGTTCAAGGATAAAATAAACAAAACTGCTTGTGCTCCCCAGACTCCAATAATATAATATAATATAATATAATATAATATAATATAATATAATATAATATACTATAATATAATATAATATAATATAATATAATATAATATTTGCTCCACTTGTCTTTTTTGCACTTATATTTCTTCATGTCTTATTGCTGTCTTGCAGTGGTTGTGTATTCTTTTTTTGTGTGTTTGTGTGTTTTTAATATGTGCCTGTTTAATTGCCCCCATTGGAGAAATAAAGTTTATTGAATTGAAATGAAGCGACACACAGGCCAATGAGGAGCCCACGTTTGTATATCTGTGGGTTTGTGGGCCAGAGAGGAAAAGCAATAAACTAAAATAGGCTAAAACTCACCATCTAATGGGGCCTGATTGATCATCACTATTATTCCATTCATTACTATGAGCAACATCGCTGACAATACACTGCCGTTTGATGTATATAATATAAAAGTATTGATTAAGGAGCTTTAAAGATTGGAACTTATAAAGATATACAGCACTTAAACTATCACACCTCTCCCTCTGTTTCCTGTCTGTGTTTAGCTTTTGTGATTGAGAACCAGGAGCCGAGGAGTCAATGATTCCTGTCCAGCACTTTCGCACAAGATTTCCGCTTCATATAAACTTGAATAAATGGTATTGAATGCAACCTTGGCCCCTGGTGTTGCTCTCTATCAGCACTACCTCAGCTCCTATTTACTCCCTCCTGTCTACCCCATTACCCATGATGGAGCGAAAGATCCATCACTCCAACTGGCTGCTTCATTCAGCCATCAGCCAATGAACGCTGGTAAATAATACACACACTAAAAAAGTCAAGTTAAGAATCAGTTTGGGAATTCATATAACTCAACTCATATGTTGACTGATTGCAGGATAATGAGGTGATTATCAGATACAGACTTTGAAGCAGCTCCCATTAAGTTGGGTAATGTTGCTCTTGTCCCTGAGGATTTTACTTGCTAATTTTTGCTCCATTAAAAAAATAACAATGAGATGCACGACATCTGAAATTCCTCAAACAGGGAAAAGAATTTCTTTTGCTCACAAATAATGCCTTTAGCCACCGAGCCGCACGGGAGCGTGAAAAGAAAAAAATAACGGCAAGTCATTTTCCCCTGCCAGGATTGGCTGAGTGCTGTGTGTAACAAGAGAGACTGATGTGGGCTGTCAGATAAATTCAGGCTTCAGTGCCACTTTCGAAATTACCCTGATAGAAAAGAGATGGTGGTCTGGTGTTGAGAGGCAACCTCAGCTCAGGTGTGACTGAAGTGAGTCTTTTACTCCAAAGATTCCTGCTTCTTTAACTCCTCCGGCTCCTCATGGCCAGGCAGCCGGAGCAGCTCATTCTAAAGTCAAACTGACATTAAATTCATTTTATATAAGAAACCAGAAGCTATTTTCTTTTTTTTTTCTTCTTTTAACCCGTGTAGAAAATTGTAATTACCAAAATGATATGTAGGTTTAGTGTTCTCCAAGGGGTGTGGGTCTTTGGTATCAGCTGGTACAGTTATTTTATTGATACAGGTTGTCAGCTGTTCATTAGTCTCATCTGTGATTTAAAGCAGCTGTAATCAATATAATCAATATAATCACAATTTGACAATATGAAAAGGGTCATTTGTAGTGAGGAATCTGATCCAGGTTGAATCAGATATGAATGCAATGAATGCACCACGGGGTGATGTAGACAGCTAATGCTAACTGGAATGCTAACTAGACCCTGTATAACCTTTGTATAATACAGGATGATCACAACACTGATGACTCAGCAGGTGGTAAAATAACATGAACGAAAAGTAACAAAGTCCAATTGGAATAAGTTCTTGTGTTAGCAAGCATGGCTAACTAGCTTACGAGCAGAGGTTAGTTAGCCTAGCTTGCTAACTTCTACTTTTTGATTGGAAACAAACTTGACAGCAGGATGGGTCCTCTCAAATTCTGAGTGTTGTAAAGGAACCAAGCATCAACCTCCGGAGCTGAAGAATGAAGCCCACAAACATACGCCAAAAGCTGCAGTTCCTCTAACGACCACTAGAGTCTGGCTCCAACAGTGAGTCAGTCTCCATAGACTCCCATGTTA
>NW_019522876.1:0-2494 GCF_002814215.2 Seriola lalandi dorsalis | reverse complement strand
TGTGTGTGTGTGTGTGTGTGTGTGTGTGTGTGTGTGTGTGTGTGTGTGAGACAAATGCTTAACACTGTTTGTTAGTAAGATAAAAATATAAGAGCTTTTCTGTCACTTCCTCTTACTGTAGCAGTGGGATGTTACATTAAAGTGCAGTAATAGTTGTACAGATACACATAAAACATTAGAAAGTAAGTGATAGAAATGAAAATATACAGACCCCTTCACTTTTTGTACTTTATTGTAAAAATGTATAAATAGATGAAATAGCCCCTAACCCAAAATGACAAAGTGAAAATATGTTTTTTGCAAATTTATTAAATATCATAAAATTACAAAAGAATTCAGACTATTATATAAATATCTATTTTTCTTTTATAAAGAAGCATTTTGTGGAGCTAATTTATTCCCACGTTCTGGGAAAGATGTACTGGTGTGGGCGGAGTTGTGTTTGGTTTAGTTTTTTTTTTGCTGTGGCTCCTAATTGTGGTCACGTGTCTCCTCTTTAATTAAACTTGAGATGTGTCGTGACTGGAGTTCACCTGTGGAAAACTGAACTGATTGGAAGAAAGACACACACCAGTGTATATGAGGTCCTTCTACAGAATACTGAATTAAAGGTCTGAATAGTTTTGGAAAACATGTTTTCACTTTATGGGTTATTGATTGTAGATTGATGTGTGAAAATTTGCAATTTTATCCATTTACAATTAAATCTACAACGTTACAACGTGCATAAAGTGAAGGAGTCTGAATAGTTTCTGAAGCTACTGTATATCATTAATGTGGTCACTGACTTTTATATATCAATGACCAGCTGTTTAAATATTTTGGTATTTTTACTACAAGAACTTGCAGGAAAAAGCATCTGGAACCGAATATTTCACTTCATCATAAAGGTATGAACACGCCACAGCTCAGTCATGTGTTCTCTGTCGTTCTCTCTCCAGGACTATTGTTTAAGGTTGGATGTAGTTCAAACACACACCAGTTAATGTTTGACAGCAGGGATATTCTAACCCAGCACTGACCTCTAGCAAAAAAACATACATACATATATATATATATATATATATATATATATATACAGTATATATATTTTACTTTTACCAGCTACAGATTTTTAATTTCAAATCAGTTTTAGCGTCATGCATATATAAATATGTCTTTAATGCAGTTTGAACCCTGAAGTCTTCTCACTGAGCTGAATGCATTAATAGGAAACGTCCAATAGATGGCAACAAAGTCCGCCATGATTTTACACGTGGGGCAAAAGTTCACTGTATTATTACTTTTCAATATTCACATTCATTTTCATTAATTACTTTTTGTTTTAACCAACATATATTCTCAAATAGTGAAGAATAAAACCGGTTCCTCAAAACAAGATTTTCAAGATTTAGGATAAAGACCTTTCATCCTCACACCTATTTCAGAGCAGCGTGTCATGTTGTAAATCAGTAACATAGTACTTACTTACATACTTTTACTGAACATCAGCAGCTGGGTTATTCGATGAATTAGTAGCTGACACACATGTTCAGAGAACCTGAGGAAACAGAGCAGAGCAGCAGCCTCAGGGGACAAACACTGATCCCTGCTGCCGTGACAGGAGCCGGCAGGCCGGCATGAAGCCTGGTTCCTCGCAGACCAAGAAGATCTGCTTCTTGTCTCGGCAGCGTCCCTGATGACATATTTATGCTTCGACTTTATACCTCGTCCTTCCAGTTAACTAATTAAGTTTAGGGAGCAGGGTGGAGCAGGGTGAGATCATGTGTTATGCCGTTAAGGAAGAGGTAAATAGAGAGGTGGGGTTGTCAGGTGCTGGTCTCAAGAAAGCAAATAACAAAAGAGAATAATTATGTTTGTAGAGACACATTCAAATGTGCCCCAGCGCAGCAGGGAACCCAAAAGTCATCAAACAAATATCAAATAGGAATCCAGGCCCAAAAACAGTGGAAAAATATTAAAGGGCCATTACATAACCTTGCACATAAAAAGAGATCCCCGAGGGACTGTTGGAAAGTTATTAGGGGGAAAAGAGGGGTCAGAGGGTTTTTTTTTTTTTGCTTAATAGTGAGTGGGAGTAATCCCAGATCATCCCAGATCCCTCCTTCTCTGGTGACATTTACTGTAAATGTCTGTACAAAGATCGAAGAGAAAGATAAAATAGTGAACTGTTTATCACCTGTGGAAGCCGTCAGGAGGCTCCAGCCGTGTGGCGTCATGCAGCTGCTTCGATGGATAGTCAGACATCTGATCTCAAACATATCAGGCGTCATCTGATCCACCAATAAACAAGAAACAAAGGCTGCAGTCCCCGTTGTTGTTGTTGTTGTTTGACCCAGCACCTGCCCTGTTTTTGTCTTTTTATATTGTAACATGATGAAGGATAATTTAATGACAAAATGATATTTTGGCAGAGACACAGTCAAAGAAGGTGAACAGGAAGCGCGTCATTCTCATATTTTTTACTCTTGTCCTGTGTTGAAAAAGTTCTGGG
>NW_019522875.1:2602-2997 GCF_002814215.2 Seriola lalandi dorsalis | reverse complement strand
AAAATAACGTGTATGAAAAGATCTGAGTCTCTGATTTCAGACACAATCTTCTTATTTCTAGCAGAGGAGAGGTAATTTTGCCAATGAAAACTGCCACTAGCTAGGCAGCTAACTGAGCTAACTTTAACCACATTGATAACTTGATTGAAAACGCTGTCTACTGCTGACCTTTTAATGTTTCCAGCAAAGTTAATTAAAACTGAGAATCCTGTAAAAGAGGTCTTATATATGTTCTTGATGGCTACATGACAGCTGACCGTCCCAGGCAAACATCCCCACCAACTGATGATACATAGTGTTATTTCAAAAGAAGGCATGGAAATAAAGAAATAGCATTGTTCTTGTATTGACCGCGCATATGATAAGGAAACATGTAAGATTGAGCTGTTATTTTA
>NW_019522875.1:0-2208 GCF_002814215.2 Seriola lalandi dorsalis | reverse complement strand
AACGGTCGCTGATATATGATTGGGTAGTTGCTGTACAGGGGAGGATTTAGCAAATGGTGAATTGCTTGACCATTACATCAGCATTAAAGAATAACTAAATTTTACAAAATAGACTTACTTAGTAGGAAGTGTTGCCCATGTTAATATTATGTCCTTGGAATTGCCAACAACCTTAGTAGATGGTATCAAACTTCCAGCAAAATCCCCTTAAATGGTTGTTTTATAAAAGGCTTTGAAGTGACACAATGTAATAGATATTTTTAGAACTGGCCTCCCTCACATTTTCTAACTATAGACACAGATGTGCCTCTAGTTCTCAGGGAGTTTGGAACAAACTGTTCATGCCAAAAGTCACAACTATTTTCGGTCATTTCCCTTAAGTTATAGATTTACTTAGATTAAGTTGTGTTCTTGTCTCTTATGAGACAAGTTATTTCAATTGTTAATTAACTATTCAGTTAAAGAGATCTGTTAAAGGTTAACTTTAAGGAAATAAGATCTCCTGTCTTAAGGAAGGAGCATTGTCAAAAATGGGGTATGCTTGAGAGCACATCATTTTGGTTAAAATAGCATCTGGGGGATTTCTTCTTTGATTGAACCATGACAAATAAATGGGGCGGGTGTTTTTCTAAATGTAGAGTACTCACTTTCAGGGAGCAGTTTAAAAAGAAAGGTAAACATAATTATAACTGTGATCGTGGAACAAAAAAAGAAATCTTGGTCTAAATTCCTGCTCTGTTTGATTTCCAAACAGGGGCCCTGACGAAGGTGAAAGAGAGCCAGAAGCATGTGGAGGAGGGCAAGATGGACCGGGCACAGGCGGAAGGCATCAACGAGCGCTGCAACATCATCTCTTGTGCCACGCTGGCTGAGATCCAGCACTTCAACCAGATCCGTGTGCGCGACTTCAAGGCACAGATGCAGCACTACCTACAGCAGCAGATTTCTTTCTTTCAAAAGATCACAGGCAAGCTAGAGGAGGCCCTGCAAAAATACGACAACGCGTAAGGGATCACGTGTCTCAGCCGGTCGGTTCAGACCTTGGTGATCAATGGCCATGCACCTCCCTCTAACGCAGACAGTGGAGTTTTGGCAAACAACAGCCAGCACCACACACTGCTGAATGCTGTTCATCCAGCAGGGAGGGACATTCAAGGAGATTACGCTCCAGTAATAATGAAATTTCAAATTCAGGTTTCTGTGTGTGTTGGCCACATTGTTTGGGAACCGGGTGTCCTTATTTAAGAGAGGACATGTAATTTAATGAAGTTAAGCCAACTTGTAACACAAACAAAGGTCTTCTGCCTTTAGATTTCATGAGAATCAGTGATAATGACGGAGCACCACTTGGTCCGGTGCGTGGGTGAATTAAATCTAGTCAATGTTATGACTTGCAGAGAGAGAGAACCTTATATCCGCTGCTGCCTACCCGATGAAGGATTTCATATATCAAGTGTTTTTAGCCTTACAACACTGTTTTTAACTGACTGTTTTTAAGTGACTGCCACTCCAGGAGCAGTGATGCTTGAGTGGCAGACACACTGCCTTCTGGAAACACTCAAGCCCTTCCTGGAATCTCTCTCCTTGGACAAACAGGACGAAATGTTTACAGTCTCCTCGCTGAGCAGCCACTGTCACCACCGTCTCGCTGTGCCTTCTGATTCTGTCTCTCTGGTCATTTTTGTTACTAGTTACTAAAAAAGCTTTATATACTGTATATGTTGAAATATATTCTATTTGTTTTTACAAAGCTACAACTTTTGCAGTCTTTGAAAGAAAAAAAAGATCACTGTGGTTTGAATGAGGGCAGTGTCTTTTATGGGAGATAATATTGTGCTGTTTTTTTGTTTTTTTTTGCCTCAGTGGCTCCAGCATTGATTTTCAACACTCACAGTGTGACAAAATCAGGATCAAGAGAGGATTACCTGCTTTGACAATGGGAACCCATGCCTTACACATGGCACAGCCAGCACCGGTGCTGATTTGCGTAAGCTTGCCGATTTTAATGGACAAGTACGATGGACGCTTACAATGTCGCGATACCTGAGGTTGTGTTGACGAAACGTGGGGGTTTCAGGTTTAGTTTTGGGATAGTGTTCAGAGGCGGGCTGTTAGAGGGTAGAGGGTTCCTCACATGTTTTAATTATGCTGTTATTTTAATAGCACACTTCTAGACGGTTCAACTGTACTGCTGTTTTTAACCTTTAT
>NW_019522874.1:0-1835 GCF_002814215.2 Seriola lalandi dorsalis | reverse complement strand
TGCTCTCTGAGGAGGAGATGGCCCAAGTTCTGAATGACGATTCAGTCTTCCTGGACTCAGACTTCCGTCATCTCCACCTTCACCCCCACGAAGAGCAGGATGTGGATGTAGGAGATGGGGGCGATTTGGGCCTAGAGCCTGGCGAAGGCATCCTCAATGTGGGCATGATTGTTGGGTATCTTGGCTCCATCGAGCTGGCCTCCACTGGGACAAGCTTGGAGAATGACAGCCTGCAAGCCATCAGAGGCAGCATGAGACGCCTCAGGGCAGAGCAAAAGATTCATTCATTGGTCCTGATGAAGGTGCGACTGAATGTTTTGTTACCCATTAGTGTATAATAACTTGTAAAAAAAACAAAAAAAAAAACAACAATAGCTTAATCTACACTTCAGTTTTCTGGTAAGCCATTAAACTTTATCATGTTAGGCCTCAAATAAGTCAAGATTTAATCATACAAATCTATTACCCATAATACTTAAATCTGCTAAAAACAACAAACAACATGGAAACCATGGTATTGTTAATGTCAGGTAACTGTGATTGCCTCATTATTTTCCCCGGTATCAAGTAATAACATGCATTAATTATATCCTACCAGGTCATGCATGACAGTGTGCGTCTGTGCAGTGACAGAGGTCAGGTTCTGGCCACCTACCCAGCAGAGAAACTAGCCTTCAGCGCCTGTTGTCCCGATGACCGGCGATTCTTCGGACTGGTCACGATGCAGGCCACGGACGACCATGATGACCATCACTTCAGCAACGGACGAGATGAAGAGGGCGGTTTGAGGACTTCCTGTCACGTGTTCATTGTGGACCCAGACCTCTGTCACCACCAGGTATGAAGAGAGACACAGGAGAAACAGGACATAAAACAAGGGGAATTACAACATTAGGAAATTACTCTGATGAGTTATTTTGTTTGTACAGATACATTCACTCGTCTAATTGCAATATTGTCATTATCATTATCACTATTATTATTAAGTATTGGATGTTTCATTTTCCACTGTTTTTATAATAAAGGCTGGGGATTTCAAAGATAAAATGTGGCCAAGTGGCGTGTAAGTTTTGCTGGAGGAAGCTCAGAGAACCCTAGGCTGCTCTTGAGGATGAAAAAACTGATCACGGAAAAAAATGTTCTTCAGGCGTTCTTACGCACAGCAAGGAGAAAAGCTGGAAGAAATGTAGTTGGCCACATTTGTTTCAAATACTATTTTTGATCTTGCAGGGTAGAAATTATGATACATAATACTGTGGTTTTTTAATACCACTTATTGAGGGTTGTTGAGATGTTGAGATTTACCAAACCAGCCACACATCCACACTCTCAAATGCATCAGTGTTTAATTTTGTCTCAACACATAACTGCTGTTAATGACATTTACATAAATAAATACCGAAATGATGTTAAATTATGTTATTATGCGAAATATATGATCAAAGAATAAGAATCTGACTAATCATTTGGTGTTTATTTACAGCACAATATATAAAGACAATACATTAAGTACTACAAAAGTGAAAAAGACTGAAGCTAACCTTACTGTCAATGTCTGACTGTTCTACAGAAATATTTTAACCTGCCATCAGTGATGCTACTGTGATCTACATTTTATTTTACTAGAAACATTTTCAACAGTTCAAATATATTCTTATTAATTTATGTCATGGGGAAAAGTGATAGATATGTCAGTAGATCTCTATCCACTGACTCTTACAGTGACTGTTGTTTCCTCAGGTCCATTTAGGTGTAGCCAGGAGGTTTGGCTTTGAATGTACGCCTGACCCAGATACAGGAGGCTGCCTGGAATTCCCGCCCAGCTCTCAGCCTCT
>NW_019522873.1:0-1625 GCF_002814215.2 Seriola lalandi dorsalis | reverse complement strand
GCTCCTGGACGGGCCACAGGACACAGGACGGCGCTCAGACACATCTGTCCCGTCACTCCAGTGTCCCTGCTCTATAACACCAGGAACACACTTCCTGTGTTGTGTGTGCCTGGTGGCTGGACTTTACAGGTTCCTGAATTAGAATTTCTTTTCATTATTAATACATTTCTGATTTATTTATGACAGAAAATGTCAGTAAAGCTTAAAATAATAATAAATGTAAAATATATTTATATGTTTTCATGTCTGTGTCATATTCAGATTCAGACACAGAAACTATAGTGGAGTTTTAATGTTGCTGGTATGATGCCACTATGACATCATCAGTTTGTCCTGGGAGACACGTTACGTGTGGAAAGAAGGCGAGACGCAGAATCTCTAGATCACGTGACATGCGTCGCTCTAACTCAACATGGCGCCGAAATGAAAAACAAGATGTTCCACACACGCCACATATCCAGACATCGCACAAACCTTCCTATCACCATAGTTACCACCACTCAGCCCTGCTCTCATGTTAATGAATACTGGTGAATAAACACAGTTATGTTTGGAAATATGATCATCTACGATACAGATGTTTGTCTGAAATCTGACTCCATGAATCTAAATCTATGCTGCAGGTATGTAAAGGGGGGAGGGGGTCACTCAGCGGCTTGACATCCTGCTTACCTGTACAGCATGTGACCACTCTCTCAGGATGAACCTCTGTTACCTGACCAAACGTCCTCCTGTACTTTTGGCAGCGTGTCTCCAGACGCAGGGGAACATGTGGTTATTTTCAGATCCTCTGTGTTTGCAGTCTCAAAGTGCTTTAGTTTCATTGACATGTTGTGTAGAGAGTGTGTCAGCGGCCCTATCTGTTTATCTGCTCTATTTGGCTATCCACTTCTTCTATTTGGCCTGTGTTTAAAGATTAACCGGCTCCTTTCATTGACTGGGCAGCTCTTTCAGGAGCGTCCAGGCTGAGCTGAAAGCAGGGCAGAACTCTGTTTGTTCTCTGATAGACCAGAGACTCAGCTGCTTCAGCTCCACTCACATGGACTGGGAACACTGGTCTCCTCAGTATAACACCCAGTTTGTGACCCCCTGATTAAGAACTTGACCCCCCCTAAAGAGGTAAAAGCATCAGTTCAGGGGGTTGAAATGAAACATTTCCTTTTTACCTGTATTGTAATTAGCTTACACTATATTTCTCATGTTCGTGTCAGGAAGAATCTTTAGCCTTAAGTTAATGTTGAGCTAACTAATGTTAGCCTTAAGTTAAAGTTGAGCTAACTAATGTTAGCTAGTTTCTAGCTTTAGCCTGGAGTTACAGTTGAGCTAACTAATGTTAGCTAGTTTCTAGCTTTAGCCTGGAGTTACAGTTGAGCTAACTAATGTTAGCCTTAAGTTAAAGTTGAGCTAACTAATGTTAGCTAGTTTCTAGCTTTAGTCTGGATTTACAGTTGAGCTAACTAATGTGAGCTAGTTTCTAGCTTTAGCCTTAAGTTAAAGTTGAGCTAACTGATGTGAGCTAGTTTCTAGCTTTAGCCTGGAGTTACAGTTGAGCTAACTAATGTGAGCTAGTTTCTAGCTTTAGCCTTAAGTTACAGTTGAGCTAACTAATGTGAGCTAGTTTCTAG
>NW_019522872.1:5619-7341 GCF_002814215.2 Seriola lalandi dorsalis | reverse complement strand
AAAAAAAAAAAAAAAATGTAATCATGTTGGAATTATTACATTGTTAAATAATTTAACTGTCACGTTCATCAGGAATTTGATTTTAATAAAGCTGCTGAATTCTTTTTTTTTTTTTAAGCCTGTGTAATTCACATTTCACATGTTTGACAGGCCTTTATTTTGGCAATACTTTTACTCACCATTCGTAACCTATAGAAACCCAGTAATCACATCACATAGAGGAAATACAGGAAAAACTTTTATTTTGATGTTTCTGGAGGTCACAGATGCTCCGATGATTCTCAGCTTTTGTCGTTTGAGAAAACAAACAAACAAACAAACAAACAAAAACTCTCTCTTATTTTATTTCTTGAATAAGTGTCTACACCTCTGAGGCCTACATTATACATTCATAATAAAGTCCTGTGTCATGTCATGTCAAGATGTATTTCGCAGAAAGAAATTATTCTACAAATGTTTTTTTTTTGTTTGCACGTGTTATGCATCTGTTTGTTTACAGCTTCATTAAGACCTATTATATACATTATATTTAAGAAGTTATAGTCAATGCAGATATTTCATTTTTTTTAAATTTCCACTTTTTTTTCTTGCAGTATATGTTTCCTCTGCAGACCTTCTTTCAATTTCCTGTAACTTTGACATTTTACCCGCTGCTCTTCAAAATAAAGGTTTCTCAGAAAACTTAATTATAGAGCGTCTATATGAACAGTTTTACCGGCTCTTGTGCAGGTGTGAGAAAAGTAGGTTTGGGCTAAGGAGACCTCAGACTAGTGTCTTGATATTTCCTTTTCGCCTAATTAAACCTTAACCATAAACTCCTGCCTGCAATAATTAGGCCTCTGCATAGCAATTAAAGGGGCGTTTGGGGAATTAGTAAGAGAGCGAAGTGATTAAATAATTCATCTGTTGTATTTTGATCTGATTTCCAGGACGAAGTGGAAGAGGCAAACGGCGGTCGGATTAGAGCTCCTGGCTGAAGCAGGAAACTACTCGGCCTTACAGAGAATGTTCCCGTCGCCCTATTTCTACCACCCGAGCCTGCTGGGCACCGTGGACAGCACGACGGCAGCCGCGGCGGCCGCGGCCATGTACAGCAGTATGTACCGGACTCCTTCCACGCCGCATCCCAGCCTCCAGAGACCTCTTGTCCCGAGGGTGCTCATTCATGGCCTTGGGCCGGGGGGGCAACCGGCACTAAACCCCCTGTCTAACCCCATGCCCGGCACACCGCACCCGCGATAAAACACGAAATAAGACGAGAAAAGACGATGGCCAGAAAACCTGGTTGAACACGTGATGTGAGTAACTGCATCGGAACCACATTGCAGGACTTTTTTTCTCCCGTCAAAAAGACACATTTAAAGACATTTTACAGAAGTAAAGGAGGTATTTAATATAGGCCCAAATAGCCTAAACCCAGTCCTAAAGACTCTCTGTCCGGGCCGAGACAGACCACGAGGACTGCCCATGTCTGATTGTTTGTTTGTTTGTCTTTTGTACAAATACACTTACATTAGCAAATAAACTTATAAAGTTTATTAGATGGAGAAGAACGGAATGAATAAAGAAGTAATGATACTAATTGAATTGCAGATGCTTCTATTCTAAACACGAGTCCAAACATTTTTTTTAAATGAAAACTTCATGCAACAGGAAGAAGATTCAAAAATCTAGAAACTATTTTAACTAATTCATGAATTTATCGATGACATATTATGGATT
>NW_019522872.1:0-1940 GCF_002814215.2 Seriola lalandi dorsalis | reverse complement strand
CTATTTCACAGAACTCTGGAAGTCCAGCCAGAGACCCATGGGCCAACACCATTCCAGTCCTGTAGTTGAAGCCATTGTAGGACACATTTTTTGCAAGGTTCACAGTGTCCATATGTGGGTATTTCTGTTTCACTTCCAGTGCAATATCCTTATTCAAAACATCAAGGGGAAGAGTTGAAACATCAGTAACGTCCAGAGATGGCTTAGAAAAGCTACACATGTGCAGATTATATGCAGTCTGAAATTGGTGCCTTTGAGCTAATGAATGCAACACATTTTTGTAACAGTTCGTATGGCGGATTACTCTTTTGAAGAAGCTATGTTTTGCCTCGAATCTCATAGTCCATAGTGCTACAATGGGGCCAAACTGCCGGATCAGCTGTGGATAATGCTCCAAGTAATGATGTTTGGGTCGAATTCTTTCATGGGGGAAAACTTCTTGGAATATTGCCCGGTGTTCAGATATCTTGAAATTCAGATAAGAAATTGAGTCCTCAGTGTGAAAAGTAGCAACAACAAGTTCTACAATGTCCTTTAAATCACAGAGCACTTGCCACACTGGTTCGTTTGAGGGAACTCTGGGGCCAATCAAGAGAGGAAGAAATCTCAATAGACTCCAATTCTCATGGGCATTTCCTCCAATTGTTCTCTTAGCAGTGTAGGTGACAGGCACAGGATGGGGACGGTTTGTCTTATCAGTCCACTTAAATGGAAATTCTGTTATTGCTTCATTCAAATTTGCTAGTGTAAAATATTTTTTGGAAATTAACACATCAAGACAAAGAGCAATCTCAATAGGGACAATTCCCTCAAAGAGATCATGAGCTATATCTGAGGGAAAACCCTGTGTCACACTGAAATATGACAAATTTTCTGACAACACACACTTTGTTTTTACACCAAAATAATTATCCAATGAATTTTCTTCAATAGCTTTAAGGTGAGAATTATGAATTGCCTCAGTTCTTACACAAAATGCTCCAGAATTGACTTCTTTTGTTTGTATGTCTACATTTTCAGCTGTACAAAATCTGCAGACATATTTACCTGAAAAATTTTGCACGAAACCTGCAATACTGTGGGCCCCAAGATTGTCTGCTGCTACACAATGAACAAAGCCTTTCACAGTTTTCCCCAACTTGGCAATAAACAGTCCTTGTTGTTCTAGTGTGATAAGGTCATCTACTAAGGGCTTCAATACAGTATCAAAACCATAGCTCTTAACATCATCACTATGGATAAGTGCAGCTAAATGTATATTAGACAGCAATGAGTGACAACTAGCAGGTAAGTTCCCCAAAGTCCAATACACTCCACAGATTTTATGTTTTTTTTTGGAGGTGCCGAGGGGATTGCAGATTTCAAAATCATCTACATACAAAATAAGTGAAATAGCACACTCCTTTGACAACTGCTTATTTTCTTTGTAATTAATACCATCAAAAAATGAGTTATACTGAATTTTATCAGACTGAATTTGATGGGGATATCTCAAATTTATTGCTTTATCTAAAACAGTTTGACAACTTAAGATCTGTTTCAAAGATTGTAATATAGAAATGTACTGAAATGATTTTCTGGTTTGGGGGTGAAGAACAAATTCTACAGATTCTACAGTTTTAAAATGTTTTTTGTAATAAGTCTTTCTCTTCCAGGCAGTGGAAAGAGGGCCCTGACCACCAAAAGAAGCTGTAATTGGATTGGACTTACAAAGGGTAGATGCTAGGTCCTGCAGAACAGTTTCATCAACTTGACAGTTGCCATTTTTGAAGTGCTGAGCTATAGTTTGATGGACAAGAGGGACAGAAGCAGTGCTCATCAAATAGTCAAACTCTTGTAAAAGTTCATCAACAGCCACACTAGAAACAAGATAAATATGTTCTAGCTTCAGTAAGAGAGAGGCAACTTTTAGTTCGACATTATTTGGCAAGTCATTTAAA
>NW_019522871.1:0-3545 GCF_002814215.2 Seriola lalandi dorsalis | reverse complement strand
TTTTTTTTTTGTGCAAGATAAAATTGACCGACCTGCTGGAAAGTTAAATTTCAGTAAATAAAGTCAAATAAAGACAGACCGTCCGTTATGACTGAAAAACCTTTATTAAAGCTTTTAATTTGAAACATTTGGCACTCATCAGGAATAATTCCACAGGAAATAAAAACAAAAAGCACCAAGTTTTAACATCAACAACCTCAGAAAAAGCTGAACTGTCATTTTAAACTTATTCAGGCACAAAGACAGAAAACAGACAAACAAATTTACCTTAAAGACACAAACTCAGCTTCAAACACTGCAGACGTCCTGCAGAGTAACCAGAGCTTTTATTGTGAAATCCTCCCTCAGTCAAACCCACAAACCAAAATCAGTAGAAAATCAAGCCAAAGCCACATGATCATAAAAATCTGAATAAATAAACATAAAGTTTCACGATCCTGAATCAACCTGTCAAAATAAAAGTCAAAGATTTCCATCTGAAGATTAAAGGGCCAGTTCACCTAAAACCTTAGAAACTGATTCTTTCAGAGAAGAAGAACTCCAGTCAGAACCAGGACCTCCAGAAGCTTCAGTCCCATTTCCCTCCATAAGCAATAGGTGGAGCCGGTCCTCCAGCCGCTGCCATTAAACCACAGAAGAAGAAAAGCCAGGTGGAGAACAGGATGTGAGGAAGGTTCAGCCTCCTCATCCTCGCTCCTCGCAGCTGATGTGACTCCAGGTTAAAGTTCAGCTTCAGTTCAGCCACAAAGTTTCAAATCAATGTTAATGTCATGGAGGAAAAATATCTGTGAAATATAAAAACAGACTTTAAAATGATCATTTTGAAAGAAAAATTTATGAATTTATTAATAATTCATTCAATTCTTTATCTCATATTTATTCAAATATGGATTTAATTTAATATTGAACCTGTTAAGATTCTGTTTTAGTACATTTTACCTCATTTTAATTCTCTAGTTTTCCTTTGGGATTAAGTAAGTGTTAATTTTTTATTTCTCCACCCAGCGATTGACGGACCTTCTTCAAATTTGGCACAAAAATTCACCTGGACTCAAGGATGATGTGATTAGAGTTTAGTGGTCAAAGGTCACAAAGACCTCAGAAAACACTTTTTAGCCATAACTCAAGACTCTAATATTTAATATTAATATTTTCTAGGATGTGACCTAGGACTAGTCCGAGTCTTCAGGTTTAGAAAACTTTAGTTTTTATTTTCATCAGTGACATTTACTGTCGATGTTTTTAGTGTTGATGTTTTGAACTCGTTTCATTACTGAAATATTTTGGTTTGATTTTAGAATCACAGGTAAAAACATGGTGAGAAGCTGCAAGAGCAAACTTACTCACCTGCCATCATTTATTATTATTATTATTGTTATTGTTATTATTATTGTGTCACAGCAGCGTCAATAACACATTGAAATGTAACCGAACTGTGGATCACAGCTCAGCTATGCTAAGTTAAGCTAATGCTGAGTGTGATGTCAGGTTCATGTTCAGACTGATCTGAACAACTAGTTAGTCTAGTCCAACTGGTTTAAACTCAGCGAGTCTGAACACCTGTTGCTGCTGATGAGCTGCAACTGAACCATCGGTGTTTGAGGGCGGGGTTTAGCGATGAGTCGATTCACTGTCGGGTAACATTTGAAGGTGTGGAGAAGGAGGATTCAGGTTCTGGACTGGACTCTGTGGTTCTACTGGATCGGGTCTCTCAGAGTTCAGTGTTGGGTCCTCGGCCTCCAGTCCGGCCCTCGCACTCCCTGTTGAAGTCGCAGCCGTCCAGCAGGTGGCGGTATGTGGCGCGGACATCCCGGTACAGCGGGGCATCCTCAGCCTCCAGCCCCGGGAATCGAACTGGAGACTCGTTGATGAGCAGCTGCAGGCGGGGTCCGCGCTGACAGTCGTACAGGACGAAGAGCAGGTTGGCGGCGTACGGGACGATCCGGCCGCTCCGGAAACTTCTACCTGTGAAAACACGACAGGACAGGAGAAGGTCTGAGGTCACAGTGAAGTCCTGGATCCATGTGTCCACCTGGACCTCACATCATGTCCTCATCTCCAATTGGACGTGAGGATGGGGGCGGGGCTTCGTACCGTGCTGTGCGTGGTAGTTGTTGGCAGTGGGCGGAGTCTGGTCCTTGTAGAGTCCCAGCAGAGAGAGGAGGGGGAGGAGCGTCTCGGCGTGACCCAGCAGGATGGAGGCGGGCTCAGGGGATGCCTCGGTGGACCTGAGGGACACGACAGTTACGTATGATGTCATCACAGAAAAGGTGTGAGTGTAAACGTGACGTAGACCAGGTGTCAGACCTGCGGGGACGTCCGGCTTTGTCCAGCGTCCTGAAGACGTGGTGGAACAGAGGACAGCTGGACAGACCGCTGATCACATGACCATGGGAACGCTTCCAGTACTGCTTCAGGTCCGACTTGTATTCCAACACCTGCAGAGAGGAGACACACGGGTGACCTGAAACCATGGCAACACCACGGCAACGCCTCTCCCGCACACTTATCTCATGTGATGTCTCTACGGAAGCCCTGACGGGCAACAGAACTTTCTTTTAAACACCGAGAGGAAAGTGATTGTTTTAATCTGGTGAACAAAAAAGAAATCGCTTGCCTCTCACAGGTGTTTATACAGACAGCGGAAAAAAATCTTTGTAGAGCTTTTTATTGATGTCATCAATAGGCGACCAATGAAACGTCACCATGATTAAAATCACACATTTCTGTGGTTTGAGAATTGATGGAAACATTTGTGATGATGTAAGAACAGAACTCAACAACATATAGAACATAGTACAGAGAACATAGAACATGGAACATGAACATGGAACAAAGAACATGGAACATGAACATGGAACATAGAACATGGAACAAAGAACATGGAACAGGGAACAGAGAACATGGACATGGAACATGGAACAAAGAACATGGAACATGAACATGGACATGGAACATGGACATGGAACATGGACATGGAACAAAGAACATAGAACAGAGAACATGGAACATGGACATGGAACATGGACATGGAACATAGAACATGGAACATAGAACATGGAACAGAGAACATGGAACAGGGAACATGGAACAGGGAACATGGACATGGAACATGGACATGGAACATGGACATGGAACATAGAACATGGAACATAGAACATGGAACAAAGAACATGGAACATGAACATGGAACAGAGGTCTAGTTGTTTTTATTTTAATGTGGAGAAGTTACAGATTAGAACTTTAACTTTTTCAGCTCTGCAGTGATGATGAGGAGGAGGAGGAGGAGGAGGAAGAGGAGGAGGAGGAGGAGTGTGTTTGTACCTTTGCGTCGTTCTCGTCGAACAGGAAACACCACGGAGAGTGAAGAGACTTGATGGACAGCTCGTAGGAACACAAGAAGAACGCTGCTTCAACCAGATCTACAGGAGACGCAGAGGGACACACTTCATCAGCTCCTCACAGCTGACACTGTGTGTGTGTGTGTGTGTGTGTGTGTGTGTGTGTGTCTGACCCGCTGTGAGGCGGTGGTGAGGAAGGCCCAG
>NW_019522870.1:0-4275 GCF_002814215.2 Seriola lalandi dorsalis | reverse complement strand
GTGTAGCAGCTTTGTATCCTATTTATTTCAGAATTGTTTAATCAGGGATTATTTAAACTGCTGCTAATGTTTAATGATGATATTACCCAGTCTATTATTGATTTATTAAAGTGGAAATAGACAACTTTTTTTGATTATGATTCGTATGGTTGTTTGTTTCTTGCTTTGGACAGTAGCCAGGCTGGCAGCAGTAGCCATGTTGCTAACACTATCGCTAGCAGCCAGAAACAAACCATTCACTGTCCGTTTGATAATTTAACAGAATATCCCGTGAAACGTACTTTATTCTTCTTAGTGTTGGCGGCGCCAACCTTAATACCACTTGGACACGCTAGGGGGAAAGTTCCCGAGCCTGGGTGTCCCGGCTAAATGGACCACTGGCCAAGTCTCATGCCAAGAATCTGTGTGTCACATCAACCTTATAAGTTGGGGAGCAAAACAAGAATCTGTGACAGGTCAGTCAGACTTTTACAGATTTCACTCAAAGGCACATAATTTCCTAATTATGCTTGCTAACTAATCATTGATCATGCAATCTAACACAAGTTTGGCTAGAGCTGAAAGAGAACAAGCATTATTTCTGAACTATTTTAGCATACACTCCTCTTCTTTTGCTTTTGGTTTTTTATAAAGGCTAAAAGAAGACACAACCCTCTAATCTCTTTAGACACCAACTATCACTCCTGTCCCCTGATCACCACGGAAACAGCTTCAGCATGTTGAAAAATCCAAAGTTTGACAGCACTGCCATTCCAAAGCTATGATTGGACAGTCACTATCTGTGGGCGGGCTTAATTTCACTGCAGACATTTTGATGAATGATATGTAATCAATGGATTTCCATAATTATTTTGAATAATGCAGAAGCTGCAAAGAGCTACTGTAGTTAACGTATGTCTGAATGGTAGATACAGAAGCTTATGTACCCCTGTCAGTACAAACAGGATAAAGCTGCTGTTACAAGTTAAAAGAATAACTCACTAATTGTCTGTTACACATTTAAAAAGACAGTGGTCTGTAATAGGATAAAAAATTCTGTGATATGGAAAAATGTGTGAATCATGAGAAACAATTATATATAATATATATAATAGGATATGTTTAAAAATTGTTTCATAACAGAGAGAGGATTAAAAATGCTAAAATGTCTTTAATTCATTTAGTGTTAATTTCATTCTTCCTTGTTAAAAGTTAAGTATAATAGTATTATCAGTGATCTGCAAAGTGGTCTTACTCTCCTAACCTGAGATCGATTGCTTTTGTCTCCACCCACATATTTAGGAGAAATCAGACATGCTGTTATAATTTTATAATATGAGTTTGAGTGTAAGGAGAATGTGTGCGAAGTTAGTGCGAAGTTTTGCAGAACAGTAGTGTGTATGAGCCCCCGCTTGTTAGCTGAGGTCAACCTGTCACTGCCCCCGCCATTTGTAAATTCACCTGTACACAAATGTTATTGTATCTTACACCGTTGTTCATACATTGTTTATTTAGTAATTCTCATGAGTTTTGTGAGAGTTGCTGAGCTGTAGCTACATGTCGTTTGCCAGTAACAGTAGAGAAAATCAGAATTATATCTGTTGCGGAGGTGTGTTTGTTTTTAAACGGTGTACATACAATTGATTATTCATTCGAGTAAAAGCTCTCACTGAGATAACAACACTCTATCACAGCTGAGCTCTGCAACCACGCAAAACGATTTCATGTCAGTGAAGCTACCAGAGAACAATGTGGCCATTCTGCCTCCCAGCAAGGTTGCAGAATGGCAATGTGGGTAATGGTAAGTGAGCCTGAGGTTAGCAAGCGTCCACGTCAGGCTGGTCACTGTGTCCGACTGCTGGGTCTTAATGGTAACATGATTATTTGCCACCTAGTGATGGGACTATGCAATAAAAGTATCACCAAAGAGATGTGTATCTAACAAGGTCGGAAAACAATTGCATCACTGAGCCATGAAAGCAAAGACGCAATATGACACCTCAAATTTTCAATTACACTGGCAGGAAGCAGCCATTAAGCTGCCATTACTGTTATTAAACTCTCTGCTGTCTTTATTGCAGGATGAAACTCTGGAGACACTTTCCAAGCCCCATTGGGAGACATAGACATATACGTGTAACTGAATAAGTCACATTCAATTACATCCCATTGAGACCCACAGCATTACCAATGATGCTATTACCGCTGTCTGGAATATGGCGACGGTACTGCCAACAACCTGGCTATGGCAGTGATTCTCAATTTAACATCCTGTTTATTGGTTTAGAGCAGCTGCTGATGGCAAAAAGTCGAAGCTCATTCCATCCTTGCCACTGTGATATTGTTAGCCTTGAACATAGCGTCACCGGGCCCTTTGTGAGTTACAGGCCAGCAGCCTGGCCATTTGAAAGGAGAAGAGAGTACAGAAGAGAGTGGGCTGAGAGGTATAAAACACTAACTGAAACAAATGATGTGCTTGCAGCACCTGACCAGACGGCCCAGATTCATGAGAAGCAAAAGATGGATGAGTGTCGGTGAGGATGCGTGCATGAGAGGAGGGAATTGGATTTTACAGAGGCACACGCACAGAAACAAGATGGATGGATGCAGACCAAGCCATCCTGTCTCCAAGGCTAGTGGCTCTGCTGTCTGATACCTCAGAGGGCTCGGCGAAGGGAGGGCCAGCACGTCACATTTAACAGACAACAAGGAGGGAGGACAGGCACACTGGAAAGTAGGACAAGAACAGACTGGCCTACTGTAAAAGCCCACGGGATGTTCATAGATAAAGAAAGACCACTCAGACTGACAGCAGAGTGCTGCGTTTACTGAGCTGCAACAATAGCCTGTCAAGACAGCAGGAAAGCAGCACATGTGATTAGAAGCTTTTATTAAAGCTGTTGAAGTTGCTATTTATATTTACTTTTGGCAACGGATTAGTCAGCAGCTACTGTATATTACTGGTACTATTATTTACCTTTTCCTTTTTCACAATAGCAATTTACAGTGGCCTGCCAGTCACACATGGTAATGGCTACTGAAGCCTAAGAGACCACTGAAGGAAGGTCACAGTCTTAACATATCTACAATTGAAAGCTGCATATGTTCACAGCCATTCCAGGAACCTGACGTGTAACACACTGACATGCCAATAATTTAACAGTCTCAGGGTCATTACAATTTGAAATCCTACAAGACAAGAGGTGTCAGAAATTGATTTTTATGTTAGTTTGACCTGGAAAGGAGAGCAAAGGTGCAGAATGTTCACCTCACTGTGTTCAAAAGTCAGTATTTCTTCAACCACCATTATTTAAATAGAATTACTAATGACATCCAGTCAAGTTGCAGTTTACATCCATGTCTGTCCAGACTCATGTAGTGAATACTGTGTGTTTTTCAGTGAAATTAAAGTTATGGTAGAACACAAAGTCATGACAGTAGACAGTGATGGGTGTTGCTGGAAATAAGCTACAAATTCTAAATGGATACTTCACACACATCTGTACAATCACCACAGCTTCAAGGTGAGCACCCGAGATTAGTGTCACCAATTCAGTATCCGACCAAATGCAAACTACGGTCACCATCTTCCCCTCTGTTCCTGAGTTACAGTGTTCTGTATGGCCAGAAAAATGTCTTTGGATAATATCATGATATCGCAGTGAAGTTGACCTTTGACCTTTTGGATATAAAATGCAATCACTTCATCATTTGTATCCTATTAGACATTTGTGTGAAACTTTTAATAATTAGCGTACGAATTACTGACCACGAAAATCTAATCATTACATCCTTGAGTCCAATTGGATGTTTGTGCCAAATTTGAAGAAAATCCCCTGGAGGACTTCCTGAGAAGTTCACAAGAATGGGACGGACATAATCACGGACAACCCGAAAGCATAATGCCTCCGGCCACAGCTGTCGCTGGTGCAGAGGCACAATAAACAATGCAATCCAAATCGTCTTTTATCCTCCACTTTAAGTGAAGAAGGAGGGACAGAAGGGCATGGAGAGGAATCTGGGCTAAGCACAGAATGGTCTCAATATGCTTCTCCTCAGAATAATAGTCTCTAAATGGTCTGCTTTGTGTTTTTCCTCCTGATAAAAATGAGCATGTAGCAGACATCTGGACAGTCTTCGAGCACTGGCACAAACATCTGCTACGGCTCAGCGGCAACAAGATTGTGTGTGGACAACTGTGCAGGTGTTCCTCCAAGAATATACACGCAGATTTCTCCGTGCTGGAAATTGACATAATCACTTCATTTGTGTCAGCTGTTTTGCTGGGGGGTGGGG
>NW_019522869.1:0-3643 GCF_002814215.2 Seriola lalandi dorsalis | reverse complement strand
AAAATTGTTCTAATGACATAAGCACAAATCACGTAATCCATGGTGTATAATGGTAAGTAAAGGCCTGGTTTTTGAAGTTTTATGCAGTATACTATGTCAACATATTGTGTACTTCTGGGTCTATTCTTATTCCTATGTTGTTTAGAGCACATTATTTTGATTGTCACAAAAAATACCTTTTACTATGTGTTTTTAAATTTTTTTTTATATATATTACAGGACAATACAGGACAAATTATTAAAAAAAAAATCAAAAAGCCTCTTAAATCAGATAATTAAAGTACTGTGTCAGTTACTGCATAAACAACTGTAGTTTGGCTTGGGATGGCGATGTTCCGTTTGTCCACCAAGGCCAAGTGTAAAATATGTTAGCAATCACTGGATAAAATGAATTGACACGGCAAGTGATGGCAAATTCATTCCTTCAGGTACCCCTTTTATTTGAAATAAATTCCCACAAAATATTCCAAAATCTCAGCAGTCTGTTTACAGTGACTGTTCCTCTACCACCACCTTTTGGCCAAGTGATAATGAAGAGAGCCATGAAAGCACCTTCATGCGTAAAAGAGTCAAACTATTTAGGCAACGACCTGGCCTTATTTCTTGCAGCACCAGCATAAACCTAACATACTTTTTACCCTAGTACTATTTTTGTTGTTCTAAGAATTTTGTTTTCTGGTGTGTAATGAGCATTATAGACTCATGGTCACACATGTGTGACTACAGACTTGTTTATAAACCGTATATTTATGAAGTAACTAGACCTTGACAAGATCTAGTAGATGGTCCATGCTGTGTTCACTCCCTGGTTTGGTCAGTTGTATATGTTGGGTGTGGTTAGCCCTTCAACAGACTTGAGCCTTTCAACCCACAGAGGTCAGAGCAGCATTACTTTCCATCCATATAAAATTGAGTTTGAAGTTACTCTTACATGACTTGGAGGGATTTTGGCTGATCTTTTAGAAACACTTTTTGAGCTGTCCTCGCCATTGAGGATCGTGTTCACTGGAAATTGTGGTGAGCGGGGTGCTCTGATAACAGGACACAGGCACTCTTTAATGTGTGAAATTTGAGTTACAGGCAGTTTAAACCAATCTACCCCTTTTTGAAAGATCAGGTTTTTTCAGTGAAAATCAGCAGTACCTGAAAAACAGTCATTCTTATACTTGACGTATTCTAAACAGGATTGTTAGTGCAAAATTTTAATATCTCAAACACTGTTTTCTTTCAGCGTGATCGTATTACCAGTTTCAGGAAAACGGGAATGAAGAAGGAGAAGCCCCTTATACAGCACCCTACAGATCCCCTCTCTACTCAGGCTGAACTGCCTGTTCCTCAGCCCCTTTTTGATGACCGCTCAATGAACCTCTCAGAAAAGGAGATCATTGACCTCTTTGAGAAGATGATGGTGAGTTTTGTATTTCTTTTGTGGTATTTACTCTGTGCAGGGTCATGTGTAGCCCTCCACAACAGTTTTATTACAGCTGCCACAGAATAATAAATAATGACCATTCTATTATAAAATTTTAAATTGAAAAATTTAATTGATTTTAAGGAGGGACACAAGTAAAGAAACAGCTGCTTTTGTGAATGTTGGTGAAGGAGTCTGACAAGGCAGAAAGTAAAGTTTGAAAAGTATTTTTATATCAACATATACCCATAGATCTCCACGTGTCCTTGTTTTACTGCTGATGAGATTTCTTTAGTGAGCAAAGCTTTGCCAGGCATGTAAAAAACAATGGTGAAATTACTGGTTTTCATAGCTCTCTTCCTTTATTCAACATCTTAAAATTGTTTGTAGTCTCACAATATAATCTGTCCTGATGATTCTACTGAGATGTCATGGTTTACAGTTCAGTTCTACGGATTAAATGAAGTTAAATTTTACCAGAAATTGTTAAAGCATTAGAAGCCAGGATATGATGTACATTTGCATTCTCCTAAATAACCCATGATGAAATAGTATTAGTTTGTAAATATCTTCATCTATAAACAAAGCCCTAATAGTTGTGACCGCAGTCAGATCAGAGACAGCGCTGAACTTTATCTGTAGATTTATAGAGATAATCTTGAAATTTGTGATTCTTTCCCTTTTAACTGACATAGATTAGAAAACCATCAGTGCTTATGCATTCAGATGTTAAGCTTTTGTGATGCAGGGCTCCACCCATGTATTCCGTGGGCCACTGTCAGAGCACCAAACTTTGAAATTCACTTCACACTCATCTTTTGGGTCAAAGCTCTGTCACACTTGTGATTTTCTCCATTGAATGCATTTTTGGCCTTATGTACTGCAGGATTGAAATCTAACAAAAAGCTTTCAGTCCATCTCTTTGAAGTGGGGAACCGAATTACTCTGGCTTCATTGCATAGGTTGTGTGTACTATTGTGGATAATGTTTCTGAGTGTGTGTGGTATGCTGCCTGCCTTTCCTTTTTTTCCCATACAATGGTCTTGACCAGAGAAATGTGACCAGTGCTCCTGGTTTTCATCAGGCTACTGCTCAGTGTTTTCTTGCCTGGGTGCTCATCCCTGTCACTCAGTTCACCTCTCAATTACTATGTTTGTGCTCACAGTGGCGTGACATTAAACCCAGGCTTCAATTTGCTCAGTGACAGATGACACAGACAGCATGTTTGCTGGTGTGACATTTGACATGCCTTGACATTTTGGGTTGGGAAGTATAATTACAGTAATCAAATAAAAAAGAACAGGGTTATTTACTTTTGAATCCACCAGTATTTAGACTGTAAACCAGACTGTAAACATTGCCTGTAAACTTTTCTGCTTTGATGTTCCAAAAACAGAAATGACAGTGGTAGTTTCTTTTGATGCTAACTGCTTCTCATCAGCATCTAACTGTCTTTGTCATCTCTCTGTCTCTTTGTGTCATACATGTGTACATTTGAGTTGCTCTCTTTGTCTTTACACCAATTCCCTTATTGATTGTTTTTATGGTGCTACAGCCTTAGATGTGTAGCTGCCTTCAAATGAAGGGATGACCCATGCCATATTAGTGAGACCGCCTACTGTGCATTAATGACTAGGAGAAAGTGAACATATTTTTCCTCTGGAAAGCAGTTTACACATTGCGCTGTGTATGTCAAAGCCTAAATAGCACATAGCCCATTACTGAAAGGTCATCAAAGGGTTTTGGGCAAATATAGGAAGAAACACTCAGTCACTGGGGAAGAAAATCAAATAACTCTTTTCTACAACTTTTGAAGCGAACCATTGAGAGTGGAAGTATTTTCATGAAGCTACAGGGAAAGTTAAAATGCACAAACTAAACATTTACTTTCAGCACTGCCTTTAGAAGGGTGTAGTGCATGTCTTTACTCTGTGTGTCCTGTTGTTGAATTAACCAAGATGTGCGCAGCTGGAATTCAGAGCCCCTCCTCAAAATGCACAGCACTAAATCCTCTGATGAAATGTCCAGTATTTGCATCTCACTAAGGAGGCAGCTAGTTGCAGTAGCAGACTCCAATCCAAGAAGTTCAACCTAGGAACACAGTAGTACACACATTAACATGAGAACTCATTTCAGCAGCATTCAGTTAGTTGTAAAACCTTTACACTACACATTGATGCATTGCATATCCCTTTTCATCTCAATTCAACTGTAAAGGCTCATGATAAGAAA
>NW_019522868.1:0-3654 GCF_002814215.2 Seriola lalandi dorsalis | reverse complement strand
ATTTACACCTCAACAAGGCAACAGCAACAATGTTTTTAAACACACAATATGTAATTCCTGCCGCTTGGCGTCTCTTAATTAAAACAACAATGGACGGAGTGTGACATCATGAAGTAGCGTGGAATCATGGGAGTTGGTGTCCTTACCAATATTGCCGTCAGTGCAGTCGGCTACTACTGGTTAGGATTCCTTAAGTGCTAATCGTTCTGGAGGTTTTTACTGGGAGCCAAATTTTACGCAGAGGTCTCCTGTAATCCAAAACAAAAGGAACAGGTGATCAAAGCCGATAAAATCACTGAATAAAGCAGTTAAAATATATGGTTAGAAATGACCAAGATCTCAAAGGCGTGACTCCTGCGCCAAGAGGATATGTCGTCGTTGACAGGTGACCAAATGAAATGGACTGTTACCTTGAATAAAATGGCAGATTTTTCAACATTTGAATGAAAAATTTGAGGTAATGTAAGTACACAACTAAACAAAATATATAACATGGGCCTTGTCTTTTTTAGATGTGGAGAAGTTGCATGTTTTACCTTTTTAAATAAATGCACAAATAATCAACATGTTGTGCAACACATATTGGCTGTTGCACACTGGGCCTGGCATTTGTATTTTACTTTTATGTGCCACATAATAATAATAATTAAAAAAAATGTATAGATTAGATAAATGTGAGACATAAAGTGACAGCCACTGGGCTTGTCTGAATTAAAGATAGGAGTCACAGAGTGACAGCTGCTGGGTTTTGAAGTTTTCGAGCTTGGGTGCTGGTGCTAACAGACTTTCTGTGTACTCGGTGAGATGGTACCATTTCAAATGGTGGAAAAGGTTTGTTGTGTTGCATCAGCATGGGTTGCCTGCAAATTTTGCAATAAATATCGCTTTGCTGTTTATCTAACTTCAGAAATCCCAACCATGTCTAAATCACAGATGTATGACATTTCTTTGCCCAATTTCCCCAATTTTCTTTTTTTAAAGTTATTCCTTTGGGCAGTTTTTGTGTTTATTCATATAGGGACAGTGAGAGAGTGAAAGGAAAGTTGGGGAGAGAGAGGGGAGGACATGCAGCAAAGGCCAATGGGTCAGACTCGAACCCATGGCTGCTGCGGTAAGGACTGAGCGTAAGTGGTACGCGCTCTACCAGTTGAGCTCTTTGCTGCAATTTTGTCATCTTGTGCCGATGTCTGTCCTCATCTACAAGGAGTGTGTCATATAACACATTGTTGGAAATGTCAAAATAAGAGACTATGAGAAGAGTCACTCTGGTTTGCATAACGTCATCTGAAATTAAAATCTAATATCTGACTCTCCAGGCCTACATCTCTATCTGTCATTGAGTTATTTATGTTGCCTCTAAAGCCCCATTAAACTCAGAGTATTTTTGGTTTACCAGCTAGCTGTTTGACTTGGCTGGTCTCTGTCTGTGAGTCCTCAGTGTGAGCACAGTGGGCCATTCAGTAAGCAGTGAAGGAGGGGTTGAGTCTAGCAGGTGCAGGGACTCTCACTTCTTTACTAGGAGCACTGGAGGGGGGAGCAGCTGTGGTAGGGAGGTGATGACATTCTGATATCCGGAGCAGACAGACGCGCACTTTCATCTCTAAGTACTCTGGAAGTGCTAGCCAGAAAACATCAAATTGTTTCCGAGCAACAGTTGCGTGTTCTGTACGATGTTTTATGTATTGTTCTGTGCAGGTACAAAGGTGTTCAAGGCAATTCATCTGAGGTTCCTCAACTACAAAAATGTCTCATGGTTTGTTTTCTCTCTCTCTCTCTCTACAGGTTTCAGGCTAAGAGAAACAACCAATAATGAACAGCATCTGCTCTGCAGCCACACCCACTTCCTGCCTGTAGAGGAAGCGGCTGTGCCAGCATGTCCTCTCATCCCCAGTCTGTGCCCCCGGGCCGGAGGACTGGACTGGACACACGGCACCTGTCAAACCCTGTCTCTCTACCACTGCAGCTGCAGCGGCAGCACACGGTAAGGGGCCCGACACACAATGCGTTTAATGGACCACCTGTAGTGCCTCAACATTTTAGAGATTTTACTGTAGTTGTAGCTCGGGCTTTGCGTGCTTGGTGGGTATTTAGTAAACAGGGTATTACTCTGAACAACTGGAGAGGGTCTGACCCCAGAGGCCCCCACTGGTGTTTTTCCAACAGAAACATTCCCAGGTTACATTGTTTTGCACACAGAACCCTCATTAGATGTTTGAGTTGAAAGTTCATGTTGTCACCATGGAGTCACATTAAGGCTTCCCCATTATTTCCACCCACATCTCCTAATTATCAAGATTATTTTCCTCTACATATTACAGACAAAGCTGTCTGCTTCAAAGAAGAGGCCTCTAGGTGATACAGAAGTTCAATCTCTGACCTCCAGTGTTTACAAGGCTTTTTTTGTTCTGGTATGGCGGGAGAATCCAAAGCTTACCCCCCAGGATCCCCACAGCTGCACATGTAGTTAATCCTACTGCTCTCTCTTGTCATCACATTCAGGAGGAGATGAGGGTTGATGGGCTGTGTCCCGCAATCCTTGATTGGCAGAGGCGCAAGTTTACAGTAGCTGTATGGGTTACTCCACTTGTGTGAAAGACAAATGAGAGAAATGAGAGCAGGAGAGAAAAGGACTGGATATTACAGAGGGAACAAGGCAGGGAATGGAGGGAAAAAATATAAAAAATATTATATATAAAAGATTATAAGCTATAAGAGAAGGGATCAATGCTGAAAACTTTTTGTTGTTTGTGTTCTAGGAAGTGGGACTGGTCGACTACCACTCTCATGCCAGGGACTACAGTTCCCACTTGGCCCAGCCCCATCGCCGTCGGCCTTCCTTGCTTTCAGAGTTTCAGCCTGGGAATGAGAGGTAGGTTTACCACACTCAAATATAAATTCTATTCTCATAAGCAATATATTGCTTTTTCTTTTTTGATGGCACCATGTTTAGAATCCCTGCGCATTTCATTACCTGCTGTAGTGGGTGATGTTTGTTTTTTAATCATTCATTTGTACAGTATTTGCACTGCAAATAAAGCATGAGGGTGTGTAAATGAAAAAATGTTGCAGGAAAATACCTGCAGGAAAATATGCAAGACTAATATAATCGCTGTAGCTTTATCTGAAAATTATAAATGATTTTTTTATATATCGCATTCACCATCCTCCTCTGCTGTGGTTTGTAGCTGACATTTTGTTTTCTTACATTTTCTCAGACCCTAGATGCATGTTGTGGAATTCACCGTTTGTCACGATAACATGAAAGTGGTAGTGTTGCCCCTTTAATGTGTTTGTCCTTGAGTCTTGAGGACTGCGGGACAAAGCATGCTCATGGAAGCTTCATGCAGGCTGCATTTTTATGCAGTATTATTCTACTAAAGCCTCTGCCTGTTAACCCTCCCCCAGTGTAATCCTTATGTAATTGGCATCCGCAAGCCGCTCCTCTGTAATGTTGTGTTAAATGGCTCTGCAGGCAATGGAGCTTGCAGAGTTTTGCCATCCTCAATAGACCAACAGTAAGTCATGCAAAGCATTGTATGAATAGTGCTTTCTCTCTGGAGACTCAGGTCTTGTACCTACCAAAGTTGTTTATTATTTATATAGCCATGCTTTTTTGAGGATGAGCCTTGATGAGTACTTATGAATAATTTATGT
>NW_019522867.1:5880-8320 GCF_002814215.2 Seriola lalandi dorsalis | reverse complement strand
TTTTTTTTTTTTTTTGCAATACATAAAATTGATTGTACAGCACATCTGGAAAAAAAATGTTGGATAGAAAAATGTGCAGCATTTTAATTTCTACTGTTGTTTTTGCAATGTCTCTGTTCAGAATTTTAACACTAATAGAGTCCATTTATTTTTTATTTTTAACCATGACATGCGGGTCAAACTGTGCCTCTTTAATGTCTGTGTGGGGAGCCATTTTCATTGGAGTGTAAAAGACAGGACAACTGGCTGTTTTTATAGCTGCAAGCAAAAGGGCACACAGGCATTTAGTGCCCTGACATAAAAGTATAGTTTTAATATTCACATAATTTCCATGCAGAACAACATCAGAAATGCAAATCATTCAGAGTGTTTGATGATTTATGAACATACCTCAGTTTTTGTTGTAGTAGGCAGAGAGGAGGGTCCATTTTCAGCCCCCAAGGCACTTGAGGCCCCTATGGGAGAGCTGGGGCCGGAGCCAGGGGCACTGTTCGTGGGTGTAGAGTCTATGAAACATCAAGGAGTTAGACACATAGTATGCATGCTCACTCACTACACTCAACACACAATACACAGAGACTTTGCCTAACAGCTGCAGCCTAACAACAGTTTAATTCTGTACTGTCATGGCTGCCTGATTACAATGGTCTTTCTTAACACTGAAGTGTAATAGCCATTATATGCTACTGCATTGTAAAACTGCTCATTATTTTCCAACTCTGTAATAATAAAACTAGGATATAGGCCTGTATTGTTTTCAGAGAACATTTTAAACACCTGATAATGTGATGTAGACAATTTTCCACATATGTTTTTGCAGGAAAAATACTTCAGGGAAAAAAATAAAAATGTAATCTATAATTACACACCCATTAGCTCCAGGGCCCTCTTCTTATAAGGAGTCATGATGTTTCCATCTCTTCTCTTTAGCATTGGACTGCTCCTCCTCTCTGCAACCTTCTGCTTCAGTCTGGATCGTACCTTCAGGTTGGGCTCGGAGGCTAAAACATAAGGGACAGATATTTTTTCTGTAAGTCTCAATTCACAGTATTTGCAGATACAGTGGGTTCCACAAGTCTGAGCCCACTTTCCCATTCATTTCCCATTCATGGGAAAGTGGGCTCAGACTGCACTCCCATGGAGATAAATTATACAATCCTGTGAGTGTACTGTGGCTATTTTTTATAGAGTCAAGCAGTATGCTTTCATACAGCCTGGATGAAATGAACTTTATCAAAGAAAACAGTAACATCATAAAATAAGAGGAAACTAAAAGAGAAATAAAAAGACCATAAATCAGTTAAAAAATAAGCAATGTTGTCACGCTTTGACGTGTAACAATTTCAGTTTCAGTGAAATTCAGAGCAGGTTTCAGATAAATTAAATGAGTCAGGATTGGGCGCAATTCCACATCATCTGGACTAAATTAGGTCGAGCAACACACAGGCTCTAAGTGAAATAGTCCGCTACCTGCCGCCCTGGTGACCACAGTCTGATACAGTAGCAACAGTTAAACTAACACAAAAACATGGCAGATGTTTCAGGCTCTCCCCACGCCCCCTCCTCCTAATGCAAAACAGAGATACCCGAATACACAGTCCGAACACACACTCACACACAGCCTGGCCTGAACTGATCCAGACTTACAAATCCAGTCCATCAGTATTGACAGAAAACCTGACGTAATATTCCTCACAATTGACATATTGCTTTTATACTTATCAACTGGTATTAATGACAGATTTTAAGACATTTGTCAAATATTGGCATTTTGTCTCACTTTAGATTATTTCATTATTTTTTAATCCTAATTTAACCAGGGTAGATTTTGTCCTTTGCATGAACACCCAACAACACACTAACACTGTTACACACAGCTGATAATTACCATCCCTGACACACCAAAACAAGTATGATGACACTGAATTTGATTTGCATATGCCATTCTTTTTAAAGGACCAACACAAAAGTTTAACTACTGAAGGCATACCTCAGCAGGGTTAAGGTATTGTGCACCACTGAGATGAATATGTTCTTTATTTTCCTTTAATTTGGTGATAAAATTTGATAACTTGGAACATGGATTTAAGAAGAAAATATTATAGACCATTGAGTCCCCTGCTAAATGAATAGTCACTTTAGAATGAACACAAAAAAAAACAAAAACACAAATGGCATTGAGGACATGTCCCCACATGTGAAGCCCTGCAAACCTCTGATAAAAAAGACAATATCACTAATTAGTCCAAAAACACTGCTCTAAAGAAAAACAAAAAAATTGTATATACAGCAGAGTTGTGACAAAGGAAAAATGATATGATGCTAAGAATTAAAGAAACCAGGTGGTTGAATCAAGTCAAGGGATTAATTGTGAATGATCTAAGCAGCACTTATATAAATGCAAGCAAATGCTTGTGTGTCTGACTGTTGAGTCGTGCCC
>NW_019522867.1:0-2453 GCF_002814215.2 Seriola lalandi dorsalis | reverse complement strand
ACATGAAAACAGAACAGTTTTCCCTGCGAATGCATGGCTATTATATTGTCACACGCAGTAATAACGATTTACTATACATGGATTTTTAAACTCACAGCTATACTGCTGAATATGATCAAATAGAGAGTGCCATTAGTCCTGGTCAGTGAGAGGATGTGGTCTTAAAGGGCTGCCAGATGGCAAATAAATACAGAAATTAAAAACACCCCTTTTTAAAAAAAAATCACAGTACAATATAATTTCATGGCTAAATCATGGCTAATGTGCCTACAAAGGCTATATCGGACCTTGACTGCAATGCCAACTTGAAAGCTATTATCTTTGCTGAAATACTGGCTGCTGCGTGAGAAAATAAAAAGGTAAAATAAAAACTGTCAAATGTTATAGTATATCAGTTGTTTTTTTGTGCTGGCAGTCTGTCCGTGCCATCGAGCTCAAAGAGCTTAAGCAGCTGTCATGACCATCCATCTTCATAGCAACAGGATGCCTGAATGTTATAAAATCATAATAATGATGATAACAGAACATGTACATAGCACTGTATGAATATTTTCTCAGTAAGTGTAGCATTCAGCTACAGGAAACCATTCCTATCCAGCTGTTACATGCATATTTTGCTTAGGCCCCACTCTAAGGTAATGCATTAAAAAATGATTGAAAAGGTTGAGGGTTAAGATTTCAGGGCCTCATGCTTGCTTTTGCCTGAGGCCGCCAAAATGACTAATTCCGCCCCTGATGGTAAAGCGATGGTGATGATGACGGTGTCGAGCTCTTACTCTCTCTGGAGCGCTCCTTGCCCCTGAGGCTCAGGCTGGAAACATGCTGCTCTCGCCGAAGCCTCTCCTGCTCCTTCTCCTGCTGGTTCTGCTGCTGCTGCTGCTCCAGACGACGCTCCTTCTCTGCAAGTTCCTGCTGCTGTTTCATGGCCTGGAGCTCCTGCTGGAGCTGAGAAACATGCAGGCCTCAAGTCAGCATGAAGAGAGCACACTGATAAATATATTTTTACAGCAAGAGTAGCTTCTCTGAACTTCTGCAGTTTGGTACTTGGCTGTGATGGACTATTCTGTACTTGTCTGTGAACACAAAACTCGTCAACACCCTGCCATTCTGTGCTGAATTGTTTCTTCTTTTCTGTACTCTGTAATGTTGTCCTGAGCTATAATGTTTTCTACTGATGTGCACTGTGCAATGCTGTGCTCTGCTGTTTTGTACACTGAGGTGCTGTGTTGGGCCATTGTGTGCACTGCTGTGCTGTCCGCCATACAACTGTTCAGTGCAATACTGACCTTGAGGTGCTCCTGGAGCTGAGCCTGGTGCTGACGGGTCAACTTCTCATGCTGCTTCTGGAACTCGCTGATTAGTAGCTGCTTCTGGATCTGTTGCTGCTTCTGAATGAGGAGCAGCTCCTGCTGCAGCTGCCTCTCCCAGAGTCCTGGGTCCGAGCCTGGCCCCAGCATCCTCAGATCTGTGCGCAGGTCCAAAGGGGATAAGGGCTCCACAGCCAACGGCACGTCTGGCTTAATGTCCACTGAGGTCCACAGAGGGAAGAGAAGATAGAATAAAAGAGAGAAAGAGATTTGTCAGTCCCTAATTGCAGCTTTACCTTTATCATTCCAATCAGGCAACCAATGATGTACAGTATATCTGTATATTGTTGCAAAACAAAATTTGCTAGGAATTAGGAGGAACAGGAAAATTAGGTTTCTAAAAAAGAAACACAGAATTTTAAAGGTGAAAAACAAAGAATGTAGGGGAGAGTAAAAGAAGGCTCAAAAATAAGGAGCACATATTTCTCTCCTGTGATCCTCAGAAACCTGCAATTATAAAAGTTTCTATAAACAAACACAAGATCACATCTGTCAGCGTACAGTCCACTGGGAGCAGCTGTATAACAGAGTCAATGGACACTTGGCACGAAATGTTGAAGTGGTCATTGAAGTATTTACACAAATCCTATCTTTCCACTGTTTGATAAATAAATAAAGGGAGTCCTCCCCTGTCTCTGCTAGAACATCATGCAGATATCCCTTCTTAACATCAATGATTTAAGGCAAAGTAGTTTGCGAACAGGATGTGTTTGTGAATTCATAATACTGTTATGTTTCCAACTCTGTTCTTGAGTGCAGATGCTGCAATGTGTGCACTGGTAAGAGCTGCCTTTGTCTTTGACAACTGCCTCCATTACAAGTAATTGCCAGATACAAAGTGCGAGGGCATCCCTTTGGTCTCCAAGCACTATATATAGCCTGCTCCACAGAGAGAATCGATTTCCGTTTAAGAACATAGGAGACAGGACTACTTCATCACTCTATTCCATAGAGGATGATTAGTAATTGCCCAATATTTTTCTTTTTCCTATTTATGTTTCTGTTCCACACTAATCCGCACTTCTGTATCCAGCCGAATTTATCAGCTGGCTTGAGTGAGGGTTTTTTTTTTTTTTTTTTTTTTTT
>NW_019522866.1:0-1026 GCF_002814215.2 Seriola lalandi dorsalis | reverse complement strand
TGTCTGTCTGTTGACCTGTCTGTCCACCTGTCTGTCTCTCTGTCCGCCTGTCTGTCTGTTGACCTGTCTGTCCGCCTGTCTGTGTGCAGGTGAATGATGGACAGTTCACCACCATCCAGCTGGTGGGGATGTTGCGTGGGATCGCAGCAGGGATGAAGTATCTGTCCGACATGAGCTTCGTCCACAGAGACCTGGCGGCTCGCAACATCCTGGTCAACTCCAACCTGGTCTGTAAGGTGAGACAGTCTGCCTCCTGTCTACCTGGCCACCTGTCTACCTGACCACCTGTCTACCTGACCACCTGTCTGTGTGACGGCTGCTGATCAGCTGATGTAACAGGTGTGAATGTGTCCTGTCTCCAGGTGTCAGACTTCGGACTCAGCAGGTTCCTGACGGAGAACTCGTCTGACCCGACGTACACCAGCTCTCTGGTAAGAACCTGGAACAGCTGTGGACTGGGTCTGGACGTTCTAGAAGAACCTTGTCATAGAGACACAGCTGTGTGTGTGTGTGTGTGTGTAGGGGGGGGGGGGTCACACTGACCTCACAAAACATGATTTGGCCTTTTTAATATCTTGAAAACAGGCAGATGACCACGAGGTGGGAATTCTACTTTGATTATTTTTTTTATTTTTTGGTCCTGATCCGAGACTTTCACTCCACTTTTATTTTGGCGGTTTTGGGACGAGCTAACGAGCCTTAAAGGAACAGTACACCTCTCCAGTATTACAATATGAAACCAGATGCACTCAGGACAGCAGTGTGTTCTCTCTATGGCCCCGCCCACAGCTTTCCACTATGCTTTTATTTTGAAAGAATTGCATCTTGTCACTCAGTAATCAGCTCTGTGTCATTTCTCAGGGAGGGAAGATTCCCATTCGCTGGACGGCTCCTGAAGCCATCGCCTACAGGTGAGTGTCAGTGCTGCAGCTAGTTCTGTCATGTTCGTCACTTACAGAGGTTAATTAGTGATTATTTATTTCCCTAACCCTAACCGATTACAGGAAGTTCACGTCAGCCAGTGAC
>NW_019522865.1:0-643 GCF_002814215.2 Seriola lalandi dorsalis | reverse complement strand
AATTTGGGTTAATTGCTTAGGTTAATTTGCTTCTTTTCTTTGTGTTTCTTTTGATTTAGTTAATTAGATTTCCTTTGTTTTTCCTGTGTTAAATGATATTTTGAATTGTGTACTTTCTTTGAATTATTTTTCTTTGATTTCTATTGGGCAGTTATTATTTGGACATTTAGGTTTTTCTTTGTTAGTTATACATCTGTTTTTTTTTTTAGGTTTAACTTGCCCATTAATTGTTTTTCTTGGTTGAGTTGCGACTCTCTTAATCTTTTCTTTTTGTTTCAGTTGTCAGAGGCCGGTGGTGGTGGTGGCGTCGGTGACTGGTGGTGGTGCCCCCCTCATTTGATGTGCTGTGCTCCCTGGTGGTGGTTCCTTCAATGTGTGTGTGTGGGTGATTTATTTTTATTTATTTTGGGTGAACCGCTCCTGTTCACTAGTACCTGCCCACCTGGTAAGCCTCTGCTCCTGACTAGTTGCCCTTTTTTTTGGTGTGAATGATTTTGATTGTTAATTATTTTAACCAATTGTAATAAAATATATTTTTATACCTCGAACCCCGTCTCATGCCACCTGAATAGAACGAACCTGTGTGTCTAGTAGTTAGAACCGAATTTCCCTGGGTGCAATTCCCAGGGTGGCGTTGTTGAGC
>NW_019522864.1:0-737 GCF_002814215.2 Seriola lalandi dorsalis | reverse complement strand
TCTGCCCATTCTTCTTCTCCAGGCTGAAAAAGAACTTGGACGGTGAGTCCATCAGAGCAGCGCTCTGAAAGCGAGACCGGATCAGCGCCCCTTGTGCTTTAGAGCCCAGCAGGTCCGCCAGTACGGCTTTTTTGGTTTTGAGGTCTTCAATACAGCCTCGATCTCCTGTGGACTCTGCAGCACTTTGCAGCTCCACTATTTCAATCTCCAGATCTCTTATAGATTTGGTGATGTCACGAGAGACATTGAGAGTGTACTGTTGACAAAACTGCTTGATCTCTACTTTCCCACAATCCCACCACTGCTTCAACGATGTAAAATCCCCTTTTCTAGTTCTAAAAACTCCCCAGAAAAATAAAAACGTTTCTTTAAAATGTTCATCCAACAACAAAGCAGTGTTAAAGTGCCAATATGCAGACTTGTGTTTCACATTTGCAATATACACATTACAGGACACCATGCAATGATCCGAGAACCCCACAGGAAGTATTCTGCACCCTTTAAAAAATACTAAAATGATGCTTAAAACAATAAAACCTGTCTAATCTGGCCGTAGAGAGAAGCTTCTCTCTGGTCTGGACCCAAGTGTACTGCCTCTGTTTGCCATGTTTTTCTCTCCATACGTCCTTTAAACTTTGAGCCTCTACCAGCTGCTTCATGGCTCGTTTTGAGGCGGCATGAGGTTCAGTGTGATTCCTGTCCAGCTGATCGTTCTCTGTGCAGTTAAAATCTCCTCC
>NW_019522863.1:0-887 GCF_002814215.2 Seriola lalandi dorsalis | reverse complement strand
ATAAAAAAATGTGAAAAAACGTCATAGTATAGTAAGGCATAAAAAAAATGTGAAAAACATCATAGTATAGTAAGGCATAAAAAAATGTGAAAAAACTTCATAGTATAGTAAGGCATAAAAGAATTTGAAAAAATATCATAGTATAGTAAGGCATAAAAAATTGAAAAAACGTCATAGTATAGTAAGGCATAAAAAATGTGAAAAAAATGTCATAGTATAGTAAGGCATAAAAAATTGTGAAAAAACGCCATAGTATAGTAAGGCATAAACAAATTTGAAAAACGTCATAGTATAGTAAGGCATAAAAAAATGTGAAAAACGTCATAGTATAGTAAGGCATAAAAATGTGAAAAAATGTCATAGTGTAGTAAGGCATAAAAAAATGTGAAAAAACGTCATAGTATAGTAAGGCATAAAAAAGTGAAAAAATGTCATAGTGTAGTAAGGCATAAAAAAATGTGAAAAAACGTTATAGTATAGTAAGGCATAAAAAAGTGAAAAAATGTCATAGTGTAGTAAGGCATAAAAAAATGTGAAAAAACGTCATAGTATAGTAAGGCATAAAAAAATGTGAAAAACGTCATAGTATAGTAAGGCATAAAAATGTGAAAAAATGTCATAGTATAGTAAGGCATAAAAAATTGTGAAAAAACGTCATAGTATAGTAAGGCATAAAAAATTTGAAAAAATATCATAGTATAGTAAGGCATAAAAAATTGAAAAAACGTCATAGTATAGTAAGGCATAAAAAATGTGAAAAAAATGTCATAGTATAGTAAGGCATAAAAAATTGTGAAAAAACGCCATAGTATAGTAAGGCATAAACAAATTTGAAAAACGTCATAGTATAGTAAGGCATAAAAAAATGTGAAAAAACGTTATAGTAT
>NW_019522862.1:6739-7213 GCF_002814215.2 Seriola lalandi dorsalis | reverse complement strand
TTTCCCCTCAGAAATGAATGAAGTGGTAGCACCCAAAGTTTAACCTTCTTACCACGTCCAAAAGATGTTTTGGACCAATCCGTGTTCCACTATATGATCTTTCCGACACCGTTTTGACGTCTCGTGTGGTTCTGTGTGATTACGCCTATTCAGAGTTACGTCTCTGTCTTTCAGTCTGCAGACAGACCCAGTCTCACAGACAGGGACAGGCGCTGTATTACAGCCTAAGTACGGCATTTTAAAATGAATTTGTATCATTGGTTAAAAAAACAAAAATTGTAACAATGTAAAATACAGAACAAAATGAATTAAGTTCAGGAGAGACTGTCCTAGTTCTCAGGGTTTATCACAGCAGGATATTTGATATTTAGTCAATAATTCTGACTAAATATTTGCTCTGTGCTCCTCTTCCTCCACTCAATCACTCATTTTCTGGACTCCATTGGTTCCTACTGAAATGTAAATCTTTACATA
>NW_019522862.1:0-2455 GCF_002814215.2 Seriola lalandi dorsalis | reverse complement strand
TAGCTGTTCAAACCCACTCTTCGTCTTTTGCTTTTTGAAAGAGCTACTGATACTGGAGACATCTTTATTGTCGCTTGTGTTTCTTCCTTTTCTCTTTTTCTCTGTCTTTTGGCGGCCCCGTTAGGCTTTTGGCTGCTGCTAGCTTCCGTTCTTTAGCTAGTTGTGATAGCTTTTCCCACAAACACTTGCTGATACAACTGATATCAGGCGCGGCACGTCCAACAAGGGCAGATATTCATCCGCTTGAAAACATAGAACTATAAAACAAAATTTCTAATGATTATTTCAGCAATATCATCTTTGCGAAGTTTGTTACAATCTAAGATAGATAACGACCGTTAAAATGGCGTCCAACCAGATTATTTGGTCAGAACTAACTATGTTTGTTAACCAGTCGATTCCACGTCTAGTGCCTCAGAAACTCAACAGCAACATGGTGCAAAATATAAAACGCATACATCCCCAATCCGACCATCACAGAGGGACATTTCTACTCAAGTCCCCCAGGGCACCCGGCCAAGGGTGACTGTGACCTCACAAAACACATTTTTGGCCATAACTCACTAATTCATACACTAATTGTGACGCAATTTAACTCAAATATCTAACAAGATAATCAGAAGTTATGACATATTATAGACAAAAGGTCAGAGGTCAACTTCACTGTGACATCATAATGTTCTGCAAAAACATTTCGGGCCATCTTCTAATTCGGTAACTCAGAAAGGAGAGATTGTGACCATATTTCCTGTAACTGGGCTGGATGTTGGAGGAAACAGCCACGAGGAGGGAAATTTAGTTGTATTTGAGTTGGTTTGAAAGTCGACGTTTGTTGTGTTTGAAAATAAATGTCCAACACTCAAACTGACCATCAAGCATGTTGGGAGGAATCCCAATGGACTGTGTTTACCGGTTTTCTCTGTGTGCCTGTCATTCAGGATGCTCAGTTTTTCCCCCTCTCTCTCTCTTTAATTACAAACAAGAAAAACTAGTTTGCATGTGTTTAAAATCAGTACCATTAAAAATTAAATGCGAAACCAGGCTACAGTTCTCTCCATCACCACCAGGTGTCAGCTATAACGAGACCAGCAGAGGGACTCATCACTTCTGCACTTACAGAACTGTTCAGGTCCAGGAGCAATGAACACTGCTGCCTTCAGGTGACTGTCGGAAATCTCTGAACTAAAACCTGGAGACATTTTCTTTTACCTTTTTTTTTTATTGACATTCAGCATCAAACAGATATTTCCATACAGTGTGTCTCATGTCTCATATCTCAGACAGAAAAAAAGAAAAAAAAATATGAAAAAGAACTTGGAAACATTTTCAACTGCTGAAGTATAAGTGTTTCTGATTCAGTTCAATTAAAATCTGTCAGGATTAGATATGAACTGTGATTTATTTTTAAAATAATTTTTAGATTACTTTCAACTTTATTGCCCAACTGTCTCAGTGCAAACAGTATAGGAATGCACATACTCTACTTACAGAGATGAATAAATTACAATGAAGGAGGAAGAAGGAGAGTTCTGGTATTAGACATAATATACTTAATAAACACCTGGATATAAACGTGTACAAGGTGCAGGTCAGCTGTGTACAGTATAAATATGAACACGCCAAACGGCAGGTAAGAATACATTTTGTTTTCTTGAACTTTTGTATATTTTCTGATGTAAAGCACTTTTTTATCTGTGAATGTTGCTGTATAAATACATCTTTACTTACTTACTTTTTTACATTTATTTAGCCCCGCCCCCCCGTCCCCACAAGCTGACAGGATTGGTTCCTTAGGTTTGTGACGTATGACACTCTGGCTGTCTGAGTCTGTTGTTATGAGACTGTCATTGGTTCACTGCAGTTCAAGGTAGAAACACTCAGTCATGGTGTTGATGATTATTTCACACATCATATGTTTAATCGACCTGTCCAGAGTGAACCCCGCCCTCGCCCAATGTCAGCTGGGATTGGCTCCAGCCCCCCTGCGCCCCTATAAGGATAAGTGCTATAGCTAATGTACGGATGTATGGATATGTCTTGTAATAGATAAAAACATCAAATGTAAGTATTAACACTTGATTTTCATGGGGGGAGTCACACAGGGAGGATGGTGGACTGGACTGTGTGTGTGACTCAGATCAGTTTAGACTGCAGAGTCATCACTGCTTCACAGACACACACGCACACACACATACACACCGTCCTCTTCAGTCTCATTCCTATAGTTTCTCCATCTGTGGAGAGAAGCAGACAGACAACAGTTAGCAGCTTTAGACATTAACACAGCTACCATTTCAACTACACCCAGAAAATTTGACCAGTTTTATCTTCCCTTCACTGGCTTCCTGTCCACATCAGATCAGACTTTAAGGTGCTTTTAATGATGTACAAAGTTCTACATGGACTCTCTCTTCCATACCTGTCTGACCTCCTGAAACCTTATACTCCATCTGTG
>NW_019522861.1:0-777 GCF_002814215.2 Seriola lalandi dorsalis | reverse complement strand
CAAGCAGAAATGTGTGTTTGCAAATTAACTCATGGCAAAATTGTGTAATTGTTTTTTGTTTTTTCCGATGGGTATGACACAACTGGAACAACAATTAAAAGCATCTGGTGAGATAATCATTGTTGCACTGTGGTTGGTCAGATGTTTACTCACTACCCTATTTAAACAGATGCTTTGACATTTATCAAATCATAATGATGGCAGATTTACTCGTTTTGGAGGAACAATACACGCGTGTCAGACGTGAGCGCGTTTTCAGAGACCGCAGGGATCTCCAGATTGCTGGGTTTCCAAATTTGGTTGGAGCAATTGATTGCACTCTTGTGCGTCTGAAGGCACCATCCATGAATGATTACGCATTCATCAATCGCAAAAACTACCACTCTATAAATGTACAGGTGATTTGTGATGCCAAGCTATCACTTTTAAACGTGGTGGGCAGGTGACCGGGGGACACACACGATTCTTTTATTTTTCAAAACAGCTGTGTTGGCGCGCGGCTGCAGGAGGCGGCACTGCAGGGCCAAAGTCATCTCCGTTACCCTCTTCCACACAGCGGTTTTATGAGCTCCTTGGATCCCACTCTTCAGACTGCCAAAAAGCACATCCTTATTTTGCTCCACCTCGGATGTCAGGACGTCGATCTCCATCTCTGAAAAGTTTCGTTTTTTGCCAGTAACTCTTCTCTCCATGTTTGACCTTAGTGGGCGAGGCCTCCGAACCAGGAATATTTAAGGGCGTAACATGTTAATGACGATCGAATTCAGCCGCCGCATT
>NW_019522860.1:1815-2348 GCF_002814215.2 Seriola lalandi dorsalis | reverse complement strand
ATAGATAGATAGATAGATAGATAGATAGATAGATAGATAGATAGATAGATAGATAGATAGATAGATACTTAATAATTATTAAATTAGTCCACTTCCTTTGACTGAGGTGTTACAGCCTGATGGCATCCAAGTAAGAATGACCCGGTATCATCCACTTGTAATAGAAAAATCATATTCTGCACTTTATGTAACCTGGTTTGAGCTTTGTGTGGCCTGGTTTTGTATATCCATGAACGTGAATTTGCTTCACATGTATGCTCCTTATCTGGTACTGTTCGGTACAAACTAGGGAGTAGTTTATCTTTGAACAGATCAAAAAGGTGAACCTATTAACAAAGAATAGAAACCCAGAAAAAAACAAAATTAAAGTAAAATATAAATATAATGGAACAAGGAAAGTAGTTAATACATGTAGAATAAGACAAATGAAAAACTGAAAATGGAGACACAATGTACAAACAAAATACAATATGAAAACAACATAAATGCCATGGCACATCTTTAAAATAAGATAGTAAAAATATTTACTTCCT
>NW_019522860.1:0-398 GCF_002814215.2 Seriola lalandi dorsalis | reverse complement strand
CTAGCTGCTTGTTTGCAATAACAGTGAACACTTGTTAAACTTGACAATATGAGTGAAAAGGCTGCTTTAAAATGTTTAAGTCAATGCATATCATTTCTTCTTCTGACACCACCACATGTTATCTTGATGAAATATCAGCTGTTCTGTAAACCTTTGTCTTAGTTTGGTCATTCATTTCTTTAACTGCTTAAGTAGGTGTTTGAGCTCAAAGATCGAGTTCAGCTTAATTCAAAACTTTAAGTTGTGTAAAGCTTTGTCTTGTTTTTTTGATTCAAATTTGATAATTGATTGAACTCCTTTAGTAATGCTTTCAATTTAAACATCTATTTCAACACAACCTCTGTGGCCTGTTGTCTGTTTGTGTTCTCTCCGGTTGAAGAGTTAGGTCTTTGTTTCAC
>NW_019522859.1:1845-2326 GCF_002814215.2 Seriola lalandi dorsalis | reverse complement strand
ATTCAGTCCCAGTTGCTGTGTGTGAAATAATCAGCTGTAGCTTGTTTCATTAAGTCATTTTCTACAGGGACGCTGTGACACAGAGACTGTGTCAGATAAACTCAGTGGATCTCAGTCCTTCTGTGTGTCAGTGGATGGAAATAGTCGTCCATGATGGTGTGTTTGCTGGACTGCTCTTCACTTCACTGAAGCTGCATGACGCCATCTAGTGGACTGATAGTAGAAGTACAGCAGCTGATGGCAGCTTCCTCTTCCTCACGCTGCTGTCTGACTGCATTCAACTGACACTGATATGAAACAGAGAAGAAGAGCCAGTCAGCGGAGGAGCAGCTGATATTTTTACAGGAAGAATGATGTACATTTCAGTTGATGTGCAGATGAATGATGTGTGTTTCCTCTGCAGATGAAGGTAGAAAGTGTGTGTGAGCTGATGTGGATGTGAACTCAGCAGCATGGATCAGTGTGAGGACAGAGAGGAGGG
>NW_019522859.1:0-553 GCF_002814215.2 Seriola lalandi dorsalis | reverse complement strand
TTCCAGTGTGTGTTTGAGGGGATCGCTAAAGCAGGAAACCCAACCCTTCTGAACCAGATCTACACAGAGCTCTACATCACACAGGGAGGGACTGGAGAGGTCAATGATCAACATGAGGTCAGACAGATTGAAACAGCATCCAGGAAACCAGACAGACCAGAAACAACCATCAGACAAGAAGACATCTTCAAAGCCTCACCTGGAAGAGACGGACCAATCAGAAGAGTGATGACAAAGGGAGTGGCTGGCATTGGGAAAACAGTCTTAACACAGAAGTTCACTCTGGACTGGGCTGAAGACAAAGACAACCGGGACATACAGTTCACATTTCCATTCACCTTCAGAGAGCTGAATGTGCTGAAAGAGAGAAAGTTCAGCTTGTTGGAACTTGTTCATCACTTCTTTACTGAAACCAAAGAAGCAGGAATCTGCAGGTTTGATCAGTTCCAGGTCGTGTTCATCTTTGACGGTCTGGATGAGTGTAGACTTCCTCTGGACTTCCACAACACTGAGATCCTGACTGATGTTACAGAGTCCACCTCAGTGGACGTGC
>NW_019522858.1:0-778 GCF_002814215.2 Seriola lalandi dorsalis | reverse complement strand
TATACTATGACATTTTGTTTTACTTTTAATGCCATATTATACTATGACATTTTTTTTGACTTTCTATGCCTTGCTATACTTTGACATTTTCATGACTTTCTATACCTTACTATACTATGATATTTTAATTACTTTTTATGCCTTACTATACTATGACATTTTTTTGACTTTTCTGTGCCTTACTATACTATGACATTTTTATGCCTTACTATAGTATGACGTGTATTATGCCTCACTATACTATGACATTTTTTTTTACTTTTCTATGCCTTACTATACTATGACATTTTTTGACTTTTTAGGCCATATTATACTATGACATTTTTTTTGACTTTCTATGCCTTACTATACTATGACTTTTTTACGACTTTTTATGCCTCACTATATACAATGACATTTTTTTTGACTTTCTATGCCTTGCTATACTATGACATTTTCATGACTTTCTATGCCTTACTATACTATGATATTTTAATGACTTTTTATGCCTCAGTATACTAAGACATTTTTATGGCTTTTTATGCCTTACTATACTATGATATTTTAATGACTTTTTATGCCTTACTATAATAAGACATTTTTATGACTTTTTATGCCTTACTATACTATGATATTTTTATGAATTTTTATACCTTACTATAATAAGACATTTTTATGACTTTTTATGCCTTACTATACTATCACATTTTTATTACTTTTTATGCCTTACTATACTATGACATTTTTTTTTACTTTTCTATGCCTTGCATTTTTTTTGACTTTATATGCCTTGCTATAC
>NW_019522857.1:0-549 GCF_002814215.2 Seriola lalandi dorsalis | reverse complement strand
CTTCATGGCAACAATACATAGGTACTTTGTTTTACATATACTTGTTGCAGGCGTCTGGTGTTCTCCACACTTGACTACAACAGCACAACTGTTTATATGCAATTCTGTGACAATCAATGTTATACATCACACAAATGTACATGGGGCTAGTGGCGCAATGGATAACGCGTCTGACTACGGATCAGAAGATTCTAGGTTCGACTCCTGGCTAGCTCGATTTTAACTTACAACTTGTCCGCCGTTTCTAAAACTCCTCCTCTACATACTATGTATCAAAATGCGCAGACAGAATGATAGCTAAATGTCCTTCAAACAGTCAGAATCCTTCATTCACAGCTAGCCTGGCCCCATTCTTACTTTTAGAATTACCTACTCGTTATTTTGATTTCAAAACCAACTTTTGAGAATAAGGAAAATATAAAACAGTGACAGATCAGTCATCCAGTAAACTTGACTGACTTTAGTCACACTCTGAGAAAAGCCATTACATATAGAATAGAGGAACATTTTGTCTGAAGAGATGGAAATATGCTATCACTACAGCGAGCA
>NW_019522856.1:6555-7224 GCF_002814215.2 Seriola lalandi dorsalis | reverse complement strand
GGAAACCTGCTGAAATATCTCATCAAAATATCAATCAATATCATAGAAAAGTCAAGAAAAAGTGTGTGAGCTGGAGGTGAAATATGTGAACCTGGGCTGTGGTTTCCTGCTCTCTTCCTGTCACAAACACTGTTTGACATCTGTTCATCTGGAGGTTTTTGTTCAGGCTGCAGGGATCATTTCTCACTGTGGGGATCATCCTTATAACAGGAGCAGTAGTAGGAGGCTGAATGAGAGAGTTTAACTTTCTTTATCTTCAACTCACAGCCGTTCTGTTTATTAACAGCTGTGAAATCATTTTTCTGAGGATGATTGTAACCTGAATTTATGGAGCCATCATCTCTCTTAATGTACAGAATCAGACTGAATGTTTCTTTCTCTTTCTTCTGGTACCAGAATACATAATCATAGTCACACTGGTCAGTTCCACAGCTGAAGGAGACTGTGTCACCAACTCTCCTGGTCAATGATAACTGGTCCTGAATCAGCTCTGCTGCCATGGCAACCAGCGCTGTAGAGACACAGACAGGTAGATGAAGGTTAGTGTGACAGTGTTTGTCACAGGTGGAGTTTGCTGGCTCCTGATTGGCTGGAAACACTCACCTGAACACAGACAGCACAGAGCAGCAGCTGGGAGGAAAAGCATTTTGTGCCGTGGTGTTTCCTCTG
>NW_019522856.1:0-1064 GCF_002814215.2 Seriola lalandi dorsalis | reverse complement strand
AATCAGACACGATGGCCCAATACAATTCTGATCTGTGTTTCAGCTGACATCCTGTTTTATTATCACTTCATTTCTACCAGGAGAATTAACACTTACACACTAAATTACATTATACTGATTGATTATTAGATTCATTTAGGTGCATGGTAAAAATGCAGAGCAAAAAGAGTGAATAGTGGACTTACATTCATCAGGTGGTCGAGTCATGTTGCTTCATAACTGCTAGATGTATGAATAATCATCTGTTGCAAAAAATAATCTTTACTGCAGCTTTAATCAACTGAAACCATCTTTCCCAAACCTGAAGTGAGGTGACAAAAATGACCATGAAGGCTGTTTAAACAGTGGCTACTTTGATGTGAATGGTTATAGCAGAGAAAACTACGGTGGCCCTGAGAGCTCAGCTCACTGAAGCATAAGAAAACACATGTAAACAGGCAAAACACCAAAAACTTCAGAAAACATCTTCATCAGTTTGACAACACATGAGCTGCAAATACTCACAACACAACGGAAGTGTTTCCAGGGGACACTAAAAAGTGATGTGGGGGCCCCGTGGCTCAGCTGTTAGAGCTGTTACATTGAGCTGTTCTCTCAGACTGTGGTTCTGTATGGAAACAGTCAGTCCTCTGAAACAACAGTCAAACCCAAGCAGCGGCACTTGTGATTAAAACTGAGCCACCGGTGTTCATGTGTTAACACCACGTCCTGACTGCTCGGGGCACAAGCTGCAAATAATGGGAAGAACTCTGGACCATAATCATAATGAGTTTCAGAGGGAAATTAGCCCCAATTCCTTTGGTCTCCTCTGCTGAAGCCACGACTCACCTAATCCTTTGTCTCTGATGGAGACACACACACACACACATTTACACCTACACACACACACACACACACACATACACACACATACACCTAGACACACACACACACACACACACACACACACACAAACACTTACACCTACACACACACACACACACACACACACAGACACACACTCCTGATTGGATGATATTTTGAGTGACACATGTCCAGGCCAACCACAGGTAACAGATTGGACC
>NW_019522855.1:0-1087 GCF_002814215.2 Seriola lalandi dorsalis | reverse complement strand
TGAAGCTCAACAGAAAACCAGCAGCAGCAGCTCAGAGCAACAAGTTTCCAAACCAGGAGAAGTTCCCTGTGACGTCTGCACTGGAACCAAACTGAAGGCCCTGAAGTCCTGCCTGGTGTGTCTGACCTCCTACTGTGAGACTCACCTGGAGCCTCACCTGACAGTGTCAGGCCTGAAAAGACATCAGCTGATCGACCCTGTGGAGAACCTGGAAGACAGGATGTGTACGAAGCACGATAAACCTCTGGAGCTGTTCTGTCAGACCGACCAGACATGTGTCTGCATGCTCTGCTCTGTTTTAGACCACAAGACACATGAGTTTGTTCCTCTGAAAGAAGGATATGAAGGAAAGAAGGCAGAGCTGGAGAAGACAGAGGCTGAAATTCAGCAAATGATCCAGAAGAGACGACTGAAGATTCAGGAGTTCAAACGGCAAGTCAACTTCAGCAAGGAAAAAGCAAACATTGAGATAGGAGAAGGTGTTCAGGTCTTCACTGCTCTGATGGAGTCTGTCCAGAGAAGCTTGAATAATCTCATTGACGAGATTGAAGACAAACAGAAAACCACAGAGAAACAGGCTGAAGACTTCATCACAGAGCTGGAACAGGAAATCTCTGAGCTGATGAAGAGAAGCACTGAGGTGGAGCAGCTCTCACTCTCTGAAGACCACCTCCACCTCCTCCAAAGCTTCCCATCCCTGAAAGCTGCTCCACCCACCAAGGACTGGACAGAGGTCAGAGTCCGTCCACCATCATATGAGAGGACTGTGGTGAGAGCTGTGGCTCAGCTGGAGGAGACACTCAGTGAAGAGATGAAGAAGCTGTTTGAGGCTGAGCTGAAGACAGTCCAGCAGTATGCAGAGGATGTGACTCTGGATCCTGATACAGCACATCACTGGCTCATCCTGTCTGATGATGGAAAACAAGTAAATCATGGTTACTTGAGGAAGAATCTCCCAGACAATCCAGAGAGATTTTCTCACTGTGTTATTGTCTTAGGAAAGCAGAGTTTCTGTTCAAGCAGATTTTACTTTGAGGTTCAGGTTAAAGGAAAGACTGACTGGATTTTAGGAGTGGTCAGAGAGTCG
>NW_019522854.1:0-909 GCF_002814215.2 Seriola lalandi dorsalis | reverse complement strand
CCCACCCCATTTCCTACTCACCCACTTTCTCCCCGACCATTTGTGCTAGTTTATTCATCTCTGCTGGTCTGTTGTTCTGTCTGTTGTTCTGTCTGTTGTTCTGTCTGTTGTGTGTCTGTTCTGGCAGGTGGAGGTGAGACTGAGGCTGTTGTCGTCTCTCAGGTCTCTTCCTATTGGCTGTTGAAGTGCAGGTGTGTCTGCAGACAGGACCAACCTGTTCCACCACTACGCTCTGCTTTTACTTCCATCGAGAGCCACAATGAAACTTATACAACAAAATCTATCTATCTATCTATCTATCTATCTATCTATCTATCTATCTATCTATCTATCTATCTATCTATCTATCTATCTATATATCTATCTAATGGCTGCAGGTGTGTGTTGCTGCAGTGTACATTCAGGGCAGTTTAGGGCAGATTAGTCATGTTGCACTGAGACAAAGAGAATAATGGCATCTTTGTGTTAGTGGAGTCTCTCCTCCCGTGTGACTCACTGAGACGCTCCACCCGCTCCACCCGCTCCACCCGCTCCACCCGCTCCACCCCAGGGTTTAAGTCCTACCTGTTTTTACTTACAATTAATCCTAAAATGATACGAGATACAAATGAAGCATCTCTTAGATTCACTGTTGACACTGGAAAAAGTTAATTTGATTTTTTTGTCAACTGTTTTTTATATATCATAGTATTTTTAATATATTTATCGAGAAGTATCAGTATCAGATTTTAATATTGTTCAATGAGCCAACAGGTAAAACTCCTGAGTAAAAACAAAGATGGCGTCTGTTATAGAAGCTAATATCAAAATAACAGACTGACTAAACCACCACAGACACACAGAGACTGTTAACATGAAATAATAAACTTATATTTCTACTTATATATTGATGTCAAAATGTTTCTCTAC
>NW_019522853.1:0-984 GCF_002814215.2 Seriola lalandi dorsalis | reverse complement strand
TAATATGATGTTTTTTGAAGTTTTATGCCTTACTACACTATGACGTTTTTTTCCATACTATACTATGACGTTTATTGACAATTTCATGCCATAATATATCATAACGTTTTTTGACATTTTTTGCCATACTATACTATGACGTTTTTTGCCATACTATACTATGACGTTTATTGACAATTTCATGCCATAATATATCATAACGTTTTTTGACTTTAGCCTTACTATACTATGACATTTTATCCATATATACTATGACGTTTATTGACAATTTTTTGCCATACTATAATATGATGTTTTTTGACAATTTTATGCCTTATTGTAATACGACGTTTTTTGAGGTTTTATGCCTTACTATACTATGACATTTGTTGCCATACTATTCTATGACGTTTTTTGACAATTTCATACCATAATATATTATGACGTTTTTTGCCATTTTTTGCCATACTATACTATGATGTTTATTTGAAGTTTTATGCCTTACTACACTATGACATTTGTTGCTATACTATACTATGATGTTTTTAGACAATTTTATGCCATAATATATTATTTCGTTTTTTGACATTTTTTGCCATACTATACTATGATGTTTTTGTCAATTTTATGCCATACTTTAATATGACGTTTTTTGAAAATTTCATGCCATAATATATTATGACGTTTTTTGCCATTTTTTGCCATACTATACTATGACGTTTTTTTTGCCATTTTTATGCCTTACTATACGATGACATTTGTTGCCATACTATTCTATGACGTTTTTTGACAATTTCATACCATAATATATTATGACAATTTTTGAAATTTTTTGCCATACTATACTATGATGTTTATTGACAATTTTTTGCCTGACTATAATATGATGTTTTTTAAGTTTTATGCCTTACTACACTATGACATTTGTTGCTATACTATACTATGACGTTTTTTGCCATACTATACTGTGATGTTTTTTGACAATTTTATGCCTTACTGTAATAT
>NW_019522852.1:1825-2656 GCF_002814215.2 Seriola lalandi dorsalis | reverse complement strand
TCAAATTTCCCATTTTTGATATGGGCATAAAATCAAAAGTGCAAAAAAAAAAACTATTATTTGATTTTCGGTATCCAATCTTATATTTTTTTTTAAATTCGATTTTAACCAAAACCACTTGAAACTATTATGACTGAAAATATTAAATGCAATATCAACCCAGAAAAGCAAGATAAGTAAAACTACTCAATGTGATTATATTGTTCTTTTAACCTTTTTACCAATTTTGCCCCACCTGTATCAGCTCCATCAACAAGTTCTTGATGCGCTGACCAACTGCTCCTCCCTTTACAGAGAACAGCTCCAGGAGCTTGGGAGTATACGTGTCCAGCTGGGACAGGAAAGTTGATTCCAGTGGCACAGCAGTGCATCTCTGGAACTCTGCATTTATCTGTAAGACAGCAAATGTTTGTCTGTTACTTGGGACATTTAGAAGATGTAAAAGCTAGCAAACTTTCAGTTTTATGCAATCCAATACTCCCCCAAAATCTACAAAAATGAAAGTTAGTGTCAGTATGTTTAGAAAAAAAAGTGTGTCTAGTATCTCAAGTCCAAGTCACAATGACTCAAGTCTACATCTCTGCTCTGTAATGAGAAGTAAATGGAGACTCTGGAAAACTTGAATGATAAATCATTTACCTGGAATGGATTGTGAGAAATATTAAAATGTATGTTGCATTATTAAGAGAGTGTTGTTTATTATTTGTTCTTTAGTATTATGATGATTACTGTTGCTATGCGTTGGGGGGCGCTAGGGTGAAACTCAAGGCAGTCACGCACACATAGGGAGACACCAGAAGAACAGGATGACAGGTGACCGCCTCAGATGCT
>NW_019522852.1:0-546 GCF_002814215.2 Seriola lalandi dorsalis | reverse complement strand
GGGGAAATTCCTGTAAAAAGCGGACGGACGTGTATTGTTTGGAGCAAAATAGTGTGTGAAAACGCTAACGGAGTGCTCAAATAGTTACATAGTCTTAGGAGACGTTGGGAATTCACATACACGTTGGCAGTGAATAAGAGGCCTTTTTAGAAGTGTGATGCATGCAATGTATGTTTGAATGGTGAAGGGAGGTAGTGATCAGCAGTGTCTTGGTGGAATAAAAACAAGCAGTGGAAACCTTGCGGTGTTAAAGCAAACTGCTTGTGCTGTGGAAACCTAACGGTGATAACGGAAGCAGCATTCCATCAATTGGGTCAGTTGCTCGGGTGAACTCCATACAAACTGGCTGGCTGTTGAGGGGAATTGAGAGTTTGGGGGAGAGGGATTTGTGAGAGGTCATTGACATGGGCAAGGAGGGAGACTGTAACACTCCATAGCTTCAACATTTGTTGTGACATATTAACTGCTGAAAAACTGTCTAGAACTGTAAGAGAGTTAAAGGACCCCTAGAACAGAATAAGTGTGAAAAGATATAAAACATAGTTG
>NW_019522851.1:0-683 GCF_002814215.2 Seriola lalandi dorsalis | reverse complement strand
ATATAGGAGAAACACTGCATAGCATACATAAACAAGTGGAAAACTAGAAAGAACTCAGAGGGACCATGTCTTCGAGGCTGCATGATCCAGTAATGTTAAGAGTGCTTTGTTTTTAATCATCGTCTGGATCTAGATCTGTAACTGCACTGTGAGGGACAATCATGCTGATTTATGGAATTATTTGTACTTTCTTCATATTTTAATATTTGTACTTTGTTCAAATGTGAGTCAAATTTATAGATAGATAGATAGATAGATAGATAGATAGATAGATAGATAGATAGATAGTTTATTTATCCCCTAAAGCAGCGGTTGTCAAAGTGTGAGCTGTGCCTCCCTGGGGGGGCACCAGAGAAGTTCAGGGGAGGCACAGTGTGAGAAAAAATAACTGTAAACATCTAATTAGCTTAACTCAGCTATGCATGACACAAAATGGATCAAATTTTAGTAGCTACAGTGAGAGAGGAGACAGAGTCGTGGGCGAGCAGAAAAAAGAGGGAGTACGATCTACGTTTATTCCTTTCTACAGTGAATACCCACATCAACCACCAATGGGCATCAAAGACACATGGCTCTATTGTACACCTGGCGCAAATCGGCAACACAACACAAGTGTCTGTGTTAGTTTCCAACTGACTCAGTTGTCATTTTCCCATTCAGCACCCAGGTTGTTTAAATATCTA
>NW_019522850.1:0-852 GCF_002814215.2 Seriola lalandi dorsalis | reverse complement strand
TCTTATGCATTGCTATACTATGACATTTTGATGACATTTTTATGTCTTACTATATTATGATGTTTTTATGACATTTTATGCCTTACTATACTATGACATATTATGCCTTAGTATACTATGACGTTTTTTGACATTTTGATGCCTTACTATACTATGTTATGCTTTACTGTACTATGACATTTTTTGACATTTTTATGCCTTAGTATACTATGACATTTTTTGACATTTTGATGCCTTACTATACAATGACATTTTTTGACATTTTTATGCCTGATTATACCATGATGTTTTTATGACATTTTATGCCTTACTTTAATATGACGTTTTTTTTACATTTTTATGTCTTACTATATTATGATGTTTTTATGACATTTTTATGCCTTACTATACACTTTTTGATGTGTCTTATGCATTGCTATACTATGACGTTTTGATGACATTTTATGCCTTACTATACTATGATATGTTATGCTTTATTGTACTATGATGTTTTTTGATGATTTTGATGCCTTACTAGACTATAACGTTTTTATGACATTTTATGCCTTACTATACTGTAACTCTTTTATGACTTTTTATGCCTTACTATACTATGACATTTTTTGACATTTTGATGCCTTACTATATTATGACATTTATTGATGTTTTTATGCCTGATTATACTATGATGTTTTTATGACATTTTATGCCTTACCTTACTATGACGTTTTTTTTTACATTTTTATCCCTTACTATACATTTTTTGATGTGTCTTATGCATTGCTATACTATGACGTTTTGATGACATTTTATGCCTTACTATACTATGATATGTTATGCTTTATTGTACTATGATGTTTTTTGATGATTTTG
>NW_019522849.1:0-1655 GCF_002814215.2 Seriola lalandi dorsalis | reverse complement strand
TTATGCCTTACTATACTATGACTTTTTTATGCCTTACTATACTATGACTTTTTTGTGCCTTACTATACTATGACTTTTTCATGATTTTTTTATCTCTTATTATACTATGACTTTTCTATGCCTTACTATAATATGACTTTTTCATGACTTTTTATGCCTTACTATACTATGACTTTTTATGCCTTACTATACTATGACTTTTTTATGCCTTACTGTTCTGACGTTTTTATGCCTTACTATTTTATGACGTTTTGATGCCTTACTATACTATGACTTTTTCATGACTTTTTATGCCTTACTATACTATGACGTTTTTGTGCCTTACTATACTATGACTTTTTTATGCCTTACTATACTGTGACTTTTTTATGCCTTACTATACTATGACTTTTTATGCCTTACTATACGATGACTTTTTTGTGCCTTACTATACTGTGACTTTTCTATGCCTTACTATACTATGACTTTTTTATACCTTACTATAATATGACTTTTTCATAATTTTTTTATGCCTTACTATACTATGACTTTTTCATTACTTTTTATGCCTTACTATACTATGACTTTTTCATGACTTTTTATGCCTTACTATACTGTGACTTTTTATGCCTTACTATTCTATTACTTTTTTATGCCTTACTATACTATGACTTTTTTGTGCCTTACTATACTATGAATTTTTTGTGCCTTACTATACTATGACTTTTTCATGACTTTTCTGCGCCTTACTATACTATGACTTTTTTATGCCTTACTATACTATCACTTTTTCATCACTTTTTATGCCTTATTATTCTACAATGTTTTCATGCCTTACTATACTAACACTTTTTCATCACTTTTTATGCCTTACTATAATATGACTTTTTTATGCCTTACTATACGGACTTTTTATGCCTTACTATACTATGACTTTTTCTTGACTTACTATACTATGACTTTTTCATGACTTTTTGTGCCTTACTATACTATGACTTTTTTATGCCTAACTATACTATGACTTTTTGATGACTTTTTTATGCCTTACTATACTATGACTTTTTTGTGCGTTAATTTACTATGACTTTTTTATGCCTTACTATACTATGACTTTTTTGTGCCTTACTATACTATGACTTTTTTATGCCTTACTATACCACAACTTTTTTAAGACTTTCAATGCCTTACTATACTATGACTTTTTCATGACTTTTTATGCCTTACTATACTATGATGTTTTTAAGACTTTTCATGCCTAACTATACTATGACTTTGCTATGCCTTACTATATTATAACTTTTTCTTGACTTATTATGGCTTACTATGCTATGACTTTTTCATGCTTTGCTATACTATGACGTTTTTAAGACTTTTTATGCCTTACTATACTATGACTTTTTTTTATTTAGTATACTATGACTTTTTCATGACTTTTTATGCCTTACTATCCTGTGACTTTTTTATGCCTTATTATACTATGACGTTTTTAAGACTTTTTATGCTTTACTATACTATGACTTTTTTATAATATGACTTTTTTATGCCTTACTATACTATGACATTTTCATGACTTTTTATGCCTTACTATACTATGACTTTTTTGTGCCTTACTATACTATGACTTTTTTATGCCTTACTATACTATGACTTTTTTTAAGACTTTTTGTGCCTTACTA
>NW_019522848.1:0-860 GCF_002814215.2 Seriola lalandi dorsalis | reverse complement strand
AATATAGTATGGCATAAAATGTCAAAAAATTACTATAGTATATTAAGGCATAAAAGGTCATTAAAACGTCATAGTAAGGTAACGCATCAAACGAAACAGTAATGTGAGGCATAAAAATGCCAAAAAACGTCATAGTATAGTATGGCATAAAATGTCAAAAAAAAAAAACGATAGTATATTAAGGCATGAAAGGTTATAAAAATGTCATAGTATGGTAAGGCATCAAACGAAACAGTAATGTGAGGCATAAAAATGCCAAAAAACGTCATAGTATAGTATGGCATAAGAATGTCACAAAACGTCACAGTATAGTATGGCATAAAATGTTAAAAAAAAATTATAGTATATTAAGGCATGAAAGGTCATAAAAACGTCATAGTATGGTAAGGTATCAAATGAAATAGTAATGTAAGGCATAAAAATGTCAAAAAACAACATAGTACAGTATGGCATAAAAATGTCACAAAACGTCATAGTATAGTATGGCATAAAATGTCAAAAAAAAAACCGATAGTATATTAAGGCATGAAAGGTCATAAAAACGTCATAGTATAGTAAGGTATCAAATTAAATAGTAATGTAAGGCATAAAAATGTCACAAAACGTCATAGTAGAGTATGGCATAAAATGTCAAAAAAAAAACCAATACTATATTAAGGCATGAAAGGTTATAAAAACGTCATAGTATGGTAAGGAATCAAACAACATAGTATAGTAAGGCACAAAAATGCCAAAAAACGACATAGTACAGTATGGCATAAAACGTCAAAAAAGGTCATAGTATAGTATGGCATAAAATGTAAAAAAAAAAAATTATAGTATATTAAGGCATAAAAGGTCATTAAAACATCATAATAAGG
>NW_019522847.1:0-893 GCF_002814215.2 Seriola lalandi dorsalis | reverse complement strand
AGTCATAAAAATGTCATTGAAATGTAAGGCATAAAAAGTCATAAAAACATCAAAGTATAGTAAGGCATAAAACGTCATAGTATAATGAAGCATGAAAAGTCAAAAATACGTCATAGTATAGTAAGGCATGAGAATGCTAAAAAAACGTCATATTATAGTAAGACCTAAAAAGTCATAAAAACGACATAGTATGGCAAGGCATAAAAACGTCATATTATAATAAAGCATAAAAAGTCAAAAATACGTCATAGTATAGTAAGGCATGAGAATGCTAAAAAAAACGTCATATTATGGTAAGACCTAAAAAGGCATAAAAACGACATAGTATGGCAAGGCATAAAAACGTCATTGTATACTAAGGCATGAAAAGTCATAAAAACGTCATAGTATAGTAAGGCATAAAAAGTCATAAAATAACAGTGAGGCATAAAACGTCATAAAAACATCATAGTATTATAAGGCATAAAAACATAATAGGATAAAAAGGCATAAAAAGGCATAAAAACATCAAAGTATATTAAGGCATAAAACGTCATAGTATAATGAAGCATGAAAAGTCAAAAATAAGTCATAGTATAGTAAGGCATGAGAATGCTAAAAAAACGTCATATTATAGTAAGACCTAAAAAGTCATAAAAACGACATAGTATGGCAAGGCATAAAAACGTCATAGTATGGCAAGGCATAAAAACGTCATATTATAATAAAGCATAAAAAGTCAAAAATACGTCATAGTATAGTAAGGCATGAGAATGCTAAAAAAAACGTCATATTATGGTAAGACCTAAAAAGGCATAAAAACGACATAGTATGGCAAGGCATAAAAACGTCATTGTATACTAAGGCATGAAAAGTCATAAAAACGTCATAGTATAGTAAGGCATAAAAAGTCA
>NW_019522846.1:0-598 GCF_002814215.2 Seriola lalandi dorsalis | reverse complement strand
ATAAAACGTCAAAAATACATCATAGTATTTTAAGCAATAAAACCTCATAAAAACGTCTCAGTATGGTCAGGCATCAAACGAAATAGTACAGAAAGGCATAAAAATGCCAAAAAATATCTAAGTATTGTAGGGCATAAAAATGCTAAAAAAAACGTCATAGTATAGTATGGTATAAAACGTCAAAAATACATCATAGTATTTTAAGCAATAAAACCTCATAAAAATGCCATAATATGGTCAGGCATCAAACAAGATAGTACAGAAGGGCATAAAAATGCCAAAAAATATCTAAGTATTGTAGGGCATAAAAATGCTAAAAAAACGTCATATTATAGTATGGCATAAAACGTCAAAAATACATCATAGTATTTTAAGCAATAAAACCTCATAAAAATGCCATAATATGGTCAGGCAATAAACAAGATAGTACAGAAAGGTATAAAAATGCCAAAAAACATCTGAGTATTGTGGGGCTGAAAAATGCTAAAAAACGTCATAGTATAGTATGGTATAAAATGTCAAAAAAACATCATAGTATATTAAGGCAAAAAAGGTCATAAAAACGTCTCAGTATGGTCAGGCATCAAACGAGATGGTA
>NW_019522845.1:0-665 GCF_002814215.2 Seriola lalandi dorsalis | reverse complement strand
GAGTCGAACCCACAACCTTCTTATTGTGGGGCAACAGTAGTAACCACTGGACCACAGTTCTTTTGCATGAAAGAAATGATATAACGTCAAAACATTTCATGGCATAATAAGGCATAAAAACTTTATAGTATGATAAGGTATGAAAATGTAAAAAAAAAAGTGGTATTATAGTAAGGCATGAAAACATCGAAATACGTCATTGTATAGTTAGGTAAAAAACGTCATAGTATAGCAAGGCATAAAACGTTATAGTACAGTAAGGCATAAAAACATCAAAAAACGTCATATTATAATAAGGCATAAAAACGCCAATGTATAGTAAGGCATAGAACACCATAGTACAGCAAGACATAAAAACATCAAAAAATGTCTTAGTATAGCAAGGCATAAATATGTCAAAAAACCACATAGTATATTAAGTCATAAAAATGTCATAAAACGTCATAGTATAGTAAGGCATAAAAATGTCAAAAAAATGTCACAGTATAATAAGGCGTAAAAATGTTAAAAAAACGTCATAGTATAGTAAGGCATAAAACATCATAGTATACTAAGGCATAAAAATGTCAAAAAACGTCATAGTATATTAAGTCATAAAAATGTCAAAAAACGTCATAGTATAGTAAGGCATAAAAATGTCAAAAAACGTCATAGTATAGTAAGGC
>NW_019522844.1:1878-2238 GCF_002814215.2 Seriola lalandi dorsalis | reverse complement strand
AAGTGTTGTATGTGTGTACTAACTATTTCACTTCGGACTGCTGTCATCATTCACCCATACCCGTGAGGGTCCGCTTAGACCCAAAATTTGTTGCCGCACAGACTGTACGCATAGGAAGTGCACCGACTGCTAATCTCCAGATAACAAACTGCATTCTTGTTTTGAAGAAAGGTTGTGCGAGGAGATCCAGCATTACCCACATTTATATGATTCTTCTTCGTTAAGCGGTCGCAAGTCATATTATCTTTGTGCCTTCCCCTTGTTCTCTGCTTCTACTTTTTATTTCTATAGCAGTTTATAGCAGCAACGACGTTGTGGTGTTTTACCACTATCAACTGGATTGGAGTGTGGTCGTGTGGA
>NW_019522844.1:0-451 GCF_002814215.2 Seriola lalandi dorsalis | reverse complement strand
ATAAATAAAATAATACTATAAATTCACTCACCCCAAAAACAGGACGACTTTCTCACGTTCAAGTCAAATTATCTGTCTGATATTTTCATGAAAAATCCTCCAAAAATACCACAAACATGGCCAAGAGATCCCGTTCAGTGACTCATATTAGCTAAGGTGATGCCGAGCAGACAGCTATCTAACAATGACAGCACCCAACCCTCAAAGCAGCCATACCCTCAATTCTCCATGACTTTAAGCCTCAATGAAAATGTAAACAGGTGAGTTATATAAACAGGTGTCATGAAGGAGGAAATTACCTCTAGAGACCAAAACTGTTTTTTGTACCAGGCAGTAAACATGTTAATTTCTGCTGTTAAGTTGGACATTTTAACAGTATATGGAGACTGACTCACTGGTGGAGCCAGACTCTAGTGGTCATTAGAGGAACTGCAGGTTTTGGCACTTCTTT
>NW_019522843.1:0-1361 GCF_002814215.2 Seriola lalandi dorsalis | reverse complement strand
AGCATTAACCAATAGATTGCAAATATACAATGGTGGGCTAGCTAGCATTTGCATTAGCACTAATCATCAGGATTAGCTTCTTTTCTACAATAATGATGATGACTACAATTATCATGCTGGCAATGACATACATGGCTATACAGTATATAGGCATGCCCCCCATTTTCATTAGCTCTAGCATTAGCAGCTGTCTTAGTGGCATTTTTCATTGATGAATGAATTTAACAATTTTATAATTTTTAATACATAAAACAGTAATTTGTCTTCACAGAAATGGGAAATAAATGTAATTATTATTATTGGCATAATGCATAAAATAGCAGTTTGGCTGTTAATTCACAGATCATTTCTGTCATTTTACAGACTTTTGTTCACAATTTAAAAAAAAAAAAAAAATACTGTTAGAAAACTCATATCACTGAATGTTATGAACCAAAACCACATCTCAAGATATTTTACAGCTTCAAGCCCAAAAACATCAACCTGTGTTATTCTGCTGGATTTTCTTTTTCTTTATTCTTCAACATTAAAGGACCTTGTGAAATATGGTCTCTAAAGACACATGGCAGCATCATGTTTAATATTTATATGATTTAGATTCTCTGCTCATGTGAATCCTCCCACAGTGTTTGATTAGCAGCTGTAACCACGGTGACTCTGATAAAACAGGAAGTAGCAGAATCCATGTGATATGAAGCTGTGGTTTGAAAACCACTTCCCTCCTCTTTGAAGAGGAGTCAGATATCTGTGTTCAGGTTTTTGTACAGCCTCTTCTACACTTTGTATCACTGTGTTTCTAGAGCACAGTAGTAGAGAGCTGTGTCGTTCAGGGTTAGTCTGCTGATGGTCAGTTCAGTTGATGTGGCTGTTGTTTCGGATTGATATCGATTATCAGGAATATATTGTTGACCACTCCGTGATTTTGCTCCTTTCCAGAGTATAAACTGAGGTGCCTGAAGGTCAGAATCATGTCTGTACCAGTAAAGGTCAACATTGCTGTAGCTTGTCTGATATTGACATGAGAGTTTAACAGATTCTCCTTCTCTTCCACTGACTTCATCTCTTACAGGATAGATTGTGTCTCCAGCTATTAGTCCTGGAAAAAGTAGAGAATGAAGCATTAGACTAACATTGTCCATGAGGCTGAGAGGAGAAGACAGTGGAAAATGTCTCTGTACAGTGTTACTCTGTGGACACAAACAGCTCAACTGTAGCTCACATCATAACTAGATTGTACAGGACTTCATGACAAAGACAGATTATTGTGAAGTTTCAACTGTGAAAGTGCTAAAATGGAGGTCAAATATCTTGTTGATACAGCAGGTTAACTGAGACACTGATTTGTTGTCAAACTCACCTAT
>NW_019522842.1:45163-46073 GCF_002814215.2 Seriola lalandi dorsalis | reverse complement strand
GTGACTGCTTTGTTGTGACATCACAAAGTTCCAGAAGTCCTGACGGCTGGTTTTAAGGCTCAGTTTCTGAATACAGGCTGTGTGCATTTCTCTGTGGACTGAGGCTTTGATACTTTCACAGTATTAATATAGAAGCTAGAGCTGATCTATAATCAATAATCACACTACACGTGGACACAGACCTTTACACTGGAGGGGCTTTAATATTGTAGATTTCCTGTTTTTTACTTGTTTGTTTGGGCATGTCCGATTCGAGGGTCTAACGACAGAGAGGCAAATATCGGGCTGTATAATTAAATCTGACTTGTGACATATTAGAAATTCAATATTAAACATTAAAACGTTAAAAAGTTATTAATTTAAACATAAATTTCCATGACAGCTTCCACCTGGAAACTAAGTTAAACACTGTTCATGTTGAGTAGAGCCTCAGGTATCTGCTCGACACATCTTCTAACACCAGCTGAGCTCAAACTTTTTCACACTGATCAATTCATTGTTTCAGCTCTAGTTAAAAACCTGGCAGAGTGAATACACGTGGAAACAAAACAATAATGAATTTAAACATTTAAAAAGTGTTATTTAGAGGAAAACCTGCAGAACAGACTTGTTGCATTGAGGTCTGAGGAACCAGCCTGTCACCTCTCTGACAGCAGGGTGGTGCAGCCGGCCTCCCCGCAGGCCTCCCCCTCCACCCGGCCTGGATGATGCTCCTATTTACTGAGCGGAGGTGTGTTTAAAGGTCCCTGCTGTTCATTCTGCTCCAGCAGACAATGTCCTTCTGCTCGACCACCAGCCGGCCTCTGGACTTCATGTATTTCAGCCACAGAAGCAACTACAGCTCAGTTTGATGTGAGTCCACATGCAAACAAACATGGAGTCCCTCATTTTTAACACCAAAGACACTAAA
>NW_019522842.1:44403-45143 GCF_002814215.2 Seriola lalandi dorsalis | reverse complement strand
CAGGTGTGTCAATGACGCGGTAGCCACGCCCCAAAGCCACTCTGCTTTAACGTCTATTTTCTTTTAAATAGGATCATAATTTGAAAAATGAACATCAAGAAAAAACTTGAAACTAGCGAGTCAGACCATAAAGGCATTAGCTTCATTTTCCAGACCTGGCATCGACGTCCATTTTTATACAGTCTATGGCTGAAACCCAATACCAACATTATAAAGTGTAATCCTGGGATAGGTCGGTGGATCCGTTGTTACCTAGGAAAAGAAGGACGCGTTTCTCCATGTATCAAGAATATAAAACCTCAACTTTTGTTTTACATCACAACCTTATTTTTCCCCTTGAAGTCTGGTGATATTCTATATTTTGTGTATTGTCAACAATCACATGAAAAAATGTCTCCTGCTAAGTATTTTATCTGCAGCCTTATTCCTCTGAGCCATTGAGCTCAATTGTTTCCAAAAGCTATTTAAAAAACCACAGCAGTGAGCCACACTGCTTCTTTACCATTAACACACACTCCAGTTTATCTTGACTCAGTCCCACTTACACCGCCCTGCTCCTGAACACTCACCCAAGCACCACGAGGATGAACCCCTTGTCGAAAATAGCTCCCAACAAGAACAGCGAGCTCTTTTATAAAAGTAATGATGTTTATAAAAACTATGTATTTTGAATAATTTTATTATAACATTTTATTTGTAAAAACTTATCTGATATACACTAATTTGCCAGTTTATTAGAT
>NW_019522842.1:40792-44103 GCF_002814215.2 Seriola lalandi dorsalis | reverse complement strand
TCCATCAACACATTTCAATCTCTACAGAGGACGTTACTCTGAGTTTCATTCGTGTTGTAGAGAATTATCCTGACTGACCTCAGTCACTGCAGGTGTCTCTCAAAAAGCTCTTTGAAACTCTGAGGACTGGACAGTGACCTAACAATGATGGTTGCAAACAGCAAGACATGTCTACACACATGTTCATGTCCTAACAGAAGCTGATCTGCAGTAAAGCTGCTGCGATTTCTCCGGCTAGAACAGAACAACATGCACAGTAAAAAAAAATGCTCTGAGTTAATCAGTCTAATTAGTTTGAGCAGCAACTGCACTTGTGTGTGTCTGTCAATGTGTGTGTGTATTGTTGTGTGTGGCAGTAGAGCTGTCTGCCATTGAGCCTCCAAAATTATGAAACAATTAATTAAAACAATGAATCAATCAGTAAACAAATCAGTGTCTTGGTTTGTAATCTTTTCAAAACACAGCTGTTTTATTACATATATACAGAATTATACAGAATTACAGTCTTTTAAATAAAGAGTCAGCGTCCATGACAGTCAAAGAGCTTCTGCAAAGGGTTTTTGGTGCTGGCCCACCAACCAGGGACAGAGAGTCAGTGGCAAAAGGAGAAGGTGACGAGCGCTTCATGTTCCAGCAGCAGTGGGTTTGTTGAAGAAGCTGTGGATTTGCTGAGCAGCTGCCTGACCCACGATGGGCTCCAGCTCAGAGGGGGCAGCGTTGCAGAGCTGCCGGATGCTAGAGAAGTGCTGCAGCAGGGCCAGAGCTTTGACCCTGCCGACCCCGGGGACCTGCTGGACGAGAGACAGGACCACTGGGTCCAACAGCCGCGAGGAGCTCGTCCTCCTGAAGGGGTTCTCCCTGCTGTCCCCGTGGACCTGGAGACAATCAGAGCAGGTTGGGAAAAGAAAAATCAGTGTCAGCACCAGAATCGGCTGCTGTGAGGCGTTTAGGATTAAAGACACCAGTCTTACACCAAAGATCTGTGCTCGACTCTTTTATACCAAAACAACTCAAAAGCTGAACGGGTCATTTTCTGCACGTTTTCAAGGAATACTGTTGATTTCAGTCTTTCTCATTGTCTTTGAAATTGAAAGAAGATTAATTGGTAGCCTGGATCAAAGTTCTCAACCTGTCTGGTAGGACTGGCAGTGACCAGTTCGACCGATATAATGATTTGTTTCTTTTTTTTATTTCAATAGAGAATCATCTTTTGTAATAATGAATGACGTAATTATGAAGCCTGAATAATTGGGAGAGTCTGAGGGGGATTTCCAACACACATCTGATTCAGCCTTTGCTTAAGATCAATTTAATATTCCTTGCAGAATTATATAGTTTTAATTTATACACACTAAGAACTTTAAAATAAAACTGATGTGATCCCTCACCAGCTTCCCACTGGCCTACACTCTTAGTTGTTTTTATGGGGGAGAGAGAGGAGAGAGAGACCAGGAACAGCTGTTTACACTGTTGTATTCAGACATTATTAGGCCGGTTGTCATGATAATAATAATAATAGTGATACTTATAATGAATTTCATAACACCATTGCACAATGGATTGTTTTCTATATTAAATTAGTCCTACATGGAGACAACAAACGGTTACCTTTTGATGACTGCCTAGTAAAATAATCTCAAAAAATGATATAAATATATAAATGGTTTCTGTGAGGTGTTTCTGGGGCTGGAGGTTTTGTGGGTCTATAGTGTTGAATAATCTTCATTACTTACGATCTGAGTGATGAGCTGCGAGGCCTCGCTCTGCCCACTGACCGGCAGCAGAGTCAGGCCGAGGTCGAACACCACAAACTTCTGCACAATAGACAAGTACTGCTCACTCAGTCTGGTGTTCTCCACCAACACCAGCTTCTGGAAACTGCTGCTGGCCTATAAAACAGGAGGGAGACAGTTCAGAACAGGCGGCACAACGCAGAGAAGCTTTTAGAATAAACGCTTTGTCAGCCATTTTTCTTCATTACACTCACATTTCTATAGCGGACCAGTTTCCTCTTGTAGCTGTTTGCTGCTATGATGTCGCACTCAGACACATACAGGATGCAGATTTTGTTGGCAAGGTGGAAATCTGCCACACCAAGCTCATTCTCAAAGAGGATTTTCACACCTCCACCTGCGGCAGAAGGTCGACCTGTTCATGACTGAAGATTCTCCACATTCAGACGGTAAGATTCCTCAACACAGAGATGACAACATCTCATTTTCCAATCAGCTATTTCACTTATTTGTGGGTGAAACTAATATTTTCTCAATTTGATTCATAAAATCTTACGAATTAGTTTTTTGTTTTTATAAAAATAAAAATAAAGCACAATTTCAAAAATCAAACTGACATTTAAATTGCTTGTTTTGTCCTATCAATAGTCAAAGAACACAAAGATATTTAGATTAACATCACAAAAGACAAAAACCCAGCAAATATCCACATTAGAAAAGCAGAGAACTTGAATCAGTTTGTTGACTGACAATTTTGAGTCAATAATTTATAAACAAAAAAGCCTAATCAGCTCTGCAAATATTTTTATATTTAATATAATATTTTTATACTGATACATTTCAATTTTAGGTAGTTTTGCAAAGAAAAGAAGATTATTATTATATATTTCAAATGTCAATGAGGAAAGACACTTCATAATATCCAACGAATATGAATGTTAACGTTTATCTTTCAGGCAGAACTCAATTCAAAAACGTATTAAAAGCATCAAAAAATATATTTAAATATATATATATACTGTATATTAGGAAATGTTCCTAGTACCTAACCGGTAGTGATTGTAGAAATTGTACTTTTATTACATTATTGAGACATTTTTAGTTGATGGCACCTGAGCCGAATCAAAGATCGCACCTATTAAAAACAAATATGATTCAAAGTTTTATTCTACAATGTTTGACTTTCTCTTACAGCGAAACAACATTAAATACAGATTTTTGTAAACGGCATTTCCTGAAAGTTCGCTGTTTCCGGGCAACAAAAAAAAAGAAAGAAAGAACAAACGCTAGCTAACATTACGCTCTAAGAGGTTGACATTGAACTGTGACATAAAATAAAAATAATTATAATGAATAATTACCCTTCAGGCTTTGGATGAGGGACGAGTTTCTCCACTTCTCGCTGACAATAACGTGTCCGTGAGGAGGAACCGCGTTCAGTAGCGCGGGAGCTTTGGTCTCCATGCTGCTTTCCCGCTCTGCACGTCACTGGATATGGTTCATATTTTATCAAACGCTCTCGGGATCGTGTTGTATTGACCGTTAGTCCGTGCAGCCGCGCTCACAACATCAACTGTC
>NW_019522842.1:38997-40291 GCF_002814215.2 Seriola lalandi dorsalis | reverse complement strand
ATGATAAAGCAAAGCCTGTGAAACATGGTCAATGATAAATCTGCAAAGGTCTTGCCATAGTTTCATGGTGTGACAACAATGCCAAAAATAAATGTAATGCTGTTTCACACCTGACACACTTCTCAAACAGGTTCAGTAAATACTGAACATTATAATCCTCATGAAGGAGGATTTACTGCAGGCCTGTTCCATTATACTGCATTAGTTTCATCCAGGTTCACCTAATACATAAATATGAATTAAAACTAAAAATCAAGGACAATAACAAATGCTAAAACAAATCAGCCCTTTATTTAAAAATATACAGCAACTCTTGATAAAATGCATTCCTCTGAACAGAACAGTGATGGGATCAATGGGGCAGAAATAAGTGACTGCAGATTGTCTTAGAAAGGTTCACTGTGTAACTGCTGCTGGATGTCCTGAACTGTCCGTCTCATCTTGTAACACCACTTTGTTCCTCAAGTTCACAACTGAACGCAGAACAAGACATTTTCAGGTAAACAACATGTTGGAATTAACTTTGATGAACTGAAAACACAATGTCAAGTCAAATGTCCGAGACATCGCTCTGACCTCATATCCGGATTAACAGGCAGGTGTGTCAATGACGCGGTAGCCACGCCCCAAAGCCACTCTGCTTTAACATCTATTTTCTTTTAAATAGGAACATAATTTGAAAAATTAACATCAAGAAAAAACTTGAAACTAGCGAGTCAGACCATAAAGGCATTGGCTTCATTTTCCAGACCTGGCATCGACGTCCATTTTTATACAGTCTATGGCTGAAACCCAATACCAACATTATAAAATGTAATCCTCAGGCTCTCGTAATGAATCCTGGGATAGGTCGGTGGATCCGTTGTTACCTAGGAAACGAAGGACGCGTTTCTCCATGTATCAAGAATATAAAACCTCAACTTCTGTTTTACATCACAACCTTATTTTTCCCCTTGATGTCTGGTGATATTCTATATTTTGTGTATTGTCAACAATCACATGAAAAAATGTCTCCTGCTAAGTATTTTATCTGCAGCCTTATTCCTCTGAGCTCAATTGTTTCCAAAAGCTATTTAAAAAAACACAGCAGTGAGCCACACTGCTTCGTTACCATGAACACACACTCGTTTATCTTAATAATTGAATAATTTTATTATAACATTTTATTTGTAAAAACTTATCTGATATACACTAATTTGCCAGTTTATTAGATTCCCCTAACAAAGACTAATACCGACTAATGCAGACAGTCCTGTGATAAATCCTTTGTGGAGGTTATAATGTTCAGTTTTTG
>NW_019522842.1:37051-38729 GCF_002814215.2 Seriola lalandi dorsalis | reverse complement strand
TTCATATGAAAACACAGTTTATATTTTTACAACTGTATTTTAAACACTTTATTTTAAACTCTGTTGTAACACAATCGCAGTTTCCCTGAGCTGAGAATGTCTTCATGTCTGACCAACAGTCCAAAACTACTTCCTATGACATGAAACAGACGAAAGCAGCGAAACATTTGAGAAGCTGGAACCTGAGAATGTTTAGCATTTCTCACTTTAATTCAATTGATCATTAAAACGACTGGCGATCGACTAATCGTTGCAGCTCTGAAGTTGAATCAACACCTCTCAAAAACAGCAGGGTTTCGATCGACCTGAGTTTATCTGTCTGAGTTACCTGTGCAGCTGTGCACAGCACTAACTCAGAGGTCCTTGAAAGTTTGTGAGCAGAGCGCAGACCGTCCACAGCTGGTTGACTGAACTATGAAGCACAGAGGGAACAACCTCATCAAATATGTGGTACTCTTTGATGCGACTGATCGCCCTCTCCATGTGGATCTTCAAGTGGTCAAAGTCTGTTTGGGATACGTTGTCTTCATTTAAGAGTTTGTTTGCCCCCGAGAAGTTCAGGCTGACGAGGTCTACACCGATCACATCGAGGTCTTCGATCTCTAAGCTCTTGTCTGTCATCACTACGTCACCCGGCTCCAGGAGGTTTAAAATGCCCGACTCCCTGACGGCGTCCTGATCCGAGACGGCGGCTGTGTAGAAGCTGCTAACGAAGCTGATGGAGCCAGACGGCGTGATGCCAATCAAAGACTTGAGTGTTGTGGAGCCTTTATGATGAGACGAGTTCACTGTGGACGTTGGCAGCTGGACTTGGATCTCAGTCAAGTGTAGCACCACTCGAGTTTTGGCGAAAGTCGTTCTGAAGAATGGCGGCATCAGCTCGTTTACACTCCGTCTACTCAGCCATATCGGCAGCGGTCCCAGCATAAAGAACAGGTAGTGGCACCATGTTATCCAGGTCATCTGCACAACTTCCTCCGACACGAGGAGCTGTGTAGACACATCAATAGGAAGAAACCCCCGCCTCACAAAGCAAAGGAACAGGAACAGCTGATCAAACAAACACAGGCGGGCTGTATGGAAGCCAGCGTTCACTGTGTCGTCGTCAGTGTTATTCAGCTGCAGCATGTGACTGCAACTCCCAAGAGTCTCTGGTGTCGGCTGCAGAGCCAAGTAGAACGCTTTGAGTGTGTTGTAGTCTTTAAAGCCGGTGTAAAACAGGATCATCTCCGGCTCACACTGGATGCGCTGCAGGAAGAACTGCTCACATTTCAGTACTTGACGCTTCAGCTCCTTTTCCGTGACCTGCAGCTGCTCCTTCACAGTCAGGAGCCTCTTTGAATAGTTGTGCTCATGAAGCAGCAGCTCAGCCTCATAACAACTGTATGTGAAAAAGAACAGAGGCAAACAGTAGAGAAGAGAGTTAAGTGCCTGATCATATAAACACTGAGTGTAAGAGCAGTTTTAATGCAGGAAACACAGATGCTAAACAACAAACAAGCGAGATCTCGCCACAGATTTCTTCTCAGTTGGTTCTGATCTATTGTTCTGCTGAAGTCACCTTCCAACCACATAAACACAAGTTGAGAGGGACTTATACGTGAAATCATGATTTAAATATTGAATAAAACTTATGTTTCTTTGCATAATAATACAATTACTATTATATATATATATA
>NW_019522842.1:13348-36594 GCF_002814215.2 Seriola lalandi dorsalis | reverse complement strand
AATATGTAAAGACAATACAAAAGACACCACGACATATTGTTTTAATAGAGTAAAGAACAGAATAATGCAGGGAAATCAAGTCTATGATGGATGAAACAAGCTCTGGAGTAATTCTTTAATGTGACCGGCAACATGGTTGTGAGTGGGAAAAATCCAAAAGATGTTACCTTGATTTTGAGGTACATATAATATAATAACTACTTTCAACAGTTGAGGGTGATATTTTTGACTGTGGCTATAAACACAAAATCACAACAAATCAAAACATTCAAGATTCACAGAGCAGAATCTAGTTGAACAGAAAACAGTTTTACTGTGAAAATAAGAAACGTCTCAGCAAATCATCAGGTTTCATCATCAATAGTTGTGACAGGGAGTGAGAAGTCGAACAGTCAGATGTAGATATACAACTGGTAACGAAGAGTTGAGCAGAGTCTCTTCAGATAAACAAACCGACTTTAGATTTATACTGAACAGAAACAAGTAATAATAATAATATACACAAACTGTGGTGGTTTCAACATCCACTCCACAAATACATCAAATCAGAGCAACAGCCTCGAACATAAGGCACTGTTAATTTCACTTTACTACACTTACAAAACAACAATCGAAATCAAATATTACGTTTTTCCAGCTGCATCTTAAAAATAAGTGACTTCCCTCAAATCTGTACTTAAAACTCATTTTTTATAAACGTGCAATTCTGCATTAGTTATATTCTACTTTGTATTATACCAATAACTTCTGCAGCATTATTGTGTTTCTTGTAAAGCACTTTGTAGCATCGTCTGAAAAAGAACTGTTCATATAGAGGTTGTTATTATTTCCATTTCAATAAGACATTTTGAAAATAAAGTAAAATATAAATATAAAGTCTTGTGGTTGCACTTTTTGAAATCGTTAGTGGAGAGTGGACAAGAAGTTGGTTTTAGTCACCGTGATCTGTCAAAGCTTGTTAGTGGCTGACGGAGGAGTTTACTTGTTTAACTGCTACCAAAAAATACAGAAAATAAAATTATTTATACATTTTTCAAACATTCTCTCATTTTCTTCAATTTCAGTTGCCCCTGACTGACTGATCATATTTCACCACTGGTCAGCCCAGCGCCTCGACACTGAGCTGGAGTTTCTGGTGCGAACAGTTTCAATCGGGGGGTGTTTACAGCTGCTGTGCTAAGATCAGTGTCTCTAGACTCAGAGACTTTTGTTCAAACAGACGGGTATAAACCTGGTTCATGACTGGACCGTGTATGGATGCCGACCAGGGGCTTTGGGCTACACCTCTTCCTACTGAGCCGCTCTGGTTTCCCAGCTGCTCTGGAACTGCAGGGAAGAGGAGGAGCACTTCCAATACACTGAGCCTCGCCTCCATTACAGCAAATAAACTACTTTCTTTACATGTATCTTTATTACTAAAGGAGGCAGAGGAATAACCAAACATAAAACACACAGAGCAGAGAGGGAGAGAGAGAGAGAAGTAATGCTAGCTGCTCAAGCAGATCTGAGCAGCATGTAAACAACAGAGATGACAGCAACCGGAAAAGCCAACGAAAACGCTAAGCGGCTTTTAATATGAAACGTTTACGGGTAGGGTTGAGTTTTCTATTAACACGTAACGTAGTAACTTTAACACAACAAACTGAAAACGAGGCGAATTTGTACTAAAATATAGTTCTGACCAATTATAAACAAAGGGAGTTAGACATGAACATCTGCCTCTAATACAAGTCTGTCACGTTCTGGAGTTGAGTTAAATAAAGTTTAACTATTGTGGATCCCAGGCAGAGGTTGTGCTCTGTGTGAGAGACTAAATAAGAAATATATTCTCTCTCTTCCAATGCCTCTCTGATCATTTTACAGTAAATAAAGCTGAAATCACAGCTCAGTCTGTCTGTTATTTATGTGTTTGGTGATTTTGTCAGACGACGTCAGTTATAAAATCAGGATTTTTAATATAAGAACTAAGGAAAAGTCTTTAGGGACATCAGAAATACTTCTTTACTGTCTCAGCTGTTGTGGTTGACTGACAGCAGCTGGCAGGCTGAGAACTCAGAAGCACATCATCCAAACCCATAATAAAGCACAAACTGGAGCTCGTCACAGGAAGTGGTACGACGACATGAAGGCAGCTCACAAGACATAGAGATGAATAAAACTCTGGACAAAGTTCTCCTGGCAGATTAGACACTGTCTTATTCTACTTAATTCTGACACTCACTGTGGTGGACAAAATAATAGGAACACCTGTCCATATGATGGAATACAAGTCAACAGCACCACGAACGGCAGCCTCCAAAAATGACCATCAAGTTGAATCTACACCTTCTAAAACAGTTTAGTAACATTACAACCTATTAGACTACATTAGTTTTAGCTAGAAGTTCCTAATGAACTAAAAGTATATTCACATCTCTACTGTCTGACAGAAGTGTCTTGATTCAACTCTGTGATTCTTCTCGAAGCTCTAGTTTCGTGTTATATTCTACTGATTTTTAAGTGAAAGAGTTTCTACTTTTTCATCCACCACTTCTGAAATAAAAGAAAAATGAAGGAATGGGAAAAAATTCAACTCTGAGGTCTTTTTTCAGTTTTCTGGAAGAAAGCGGATTCTGACAAAAGTTATGGATGAACTCTTCCACAACATGGAACAGTGACAGTCACATTGCATTTCACTTTATACTTGAGACAAACTTATGAATCGGACTTGTTGCAGTCAGACACTTTTGACCAGAATATTTAAATCTTAACTATCTATTCCTAGATCCCCATCAGTTCCAGTATTAAGGATGTCAATGGTAGCAGCAACGAAACACAAATATTCTTGTGACTCTAACATAATAAGAGATTTCAGGAGTGTTGGGAAAATGTTTTTCTGTTGCTTAGGGTTCGTCAGTGTTAATCTTCAGTCACTGTCACTGCCGCTCTCTGAGTTCACGTACCAGTTCTCCTCTCCTGTGTTCGCCACAAACCACTGACCTGCACATCAGAACACAAACACATCAGACATCAGTTCAGTGTGGCCAGACAAAAGGTAGAAAAGACGCTTTATTCTCAACAGACAGGTTTTCAGAGACTTTGATTCTTACCACATGGAGCTGTGTCCTCATCCTCTTCAAAGTGCTCCATGTCGTAGCTCACGAAAATATTCTGTAAAAAGAAATAGTAATATTAATCATCACATTTTCCCTTTTCTTTATATAGCTGCACATACCTCGGATTAAAACATATTTCTGCTGTGGACTAAACGAAATCAACTCCAGCACCTTGTTCCTGGTGAGTTTTTCCCAGGATCCCTGCTGTTGTTTGACCAGTTTGAGGACTGGCTCATTGGACTTCATCTCCCAGCAGCAGCGGTCCGCAGCGACGTTGACCTGAAGCTCCAGGTCGGCTCTGTAGGACCGGCCGTTCACTCTGCCACTGAACACAATCAACACAGAGAGAGAGAGTTAATCTGATCAAACCAGTTTTCTGGTTTCTCTCTGGCACATTGAGCCGTTTCATTCACTGTGGTGAGATCTCTCCCAGGCCTCAGGTACCATCCTCAGGTACACCTCAGTCTGTCCTCACCTCTCCTCGTGGTGACCTCCCTCAGGTCCTCAGGCAGTCAGGAAGCCGAGTCCATCGGAGGGCAACAAGTGTGAGGTCAACGTATGAACTAATGTGCCGTGTGGGTTTTAATTTGTCTGTAACCACATGTTCCCTAAATCCTCCTCAGTGTCAGTGTGTGAAGTGCAGATGAAGTTAAGCTGTGAAACCGACAACTAACAACTTTGAATCTAAATTAATCTGCTGTTCATTTTTCATAAACTAACTGAATTAATCACTGTGGAAAAATAACCATTAACACTTGTGAAGGCACAAACCAAAATGTGTTGTTTTATACTTTGGTTTTTGTACAGATGAAAAATAACGAAATCCAACACATTAATTAGTGATCTTTTCGTTAACCTTCAGACACAGCATACGTCACAGAATGTCAATATAAACATAAGTAATGAACCTCCACTGGGTTCCTTTTGTTAATGCCTCAGATTTCTTCCGAGCAGTTTATATTATGTTAAAATTTTATTTACAGCACACAGATTTATACCAACCCTGTCCTGAGTCCTGAGAGCAGGACACGTTCCCTCACTGGCTTCCCACTTGTGAACATGGTAAAGTGAGATTGTTCGGGCTCACAGCTGAGCTGGAGGTGCTACTGTCGGGTACTGAAGCTCTGGTGCCCCTGTATCACCAGCGTGCCGCTACGCTTCATCGCTTGTAGTTTATAGGAAACAAATGTTCTGGAGTTGCATCAGAAACGACACAGTGCTGGTGTGTGCTTGTTAGTGCTTGTCAAGTGTTAGCTAGGAGAGGTTGTAAATAAAAAGAACAATGTAGGTAAAACATCCAGCTGTTGTGTAATAACCATGTGACGCTAAATACTGATTTTAAAACATTTTATTACAAGCTAAAGTAATTCAGAGGCGTTTGCCAAAGACAGTCTGTAGATACTTAATGAATCCATGGAACTGTAACAACAGCATCTCAAAACCAACCAGTGATAAGTTTATCTGAATGAAATGATTCAATCTTTAGCTGCGACACTGTGAAGCTCTGTTGTTCAGAAATAACAGAAAAACTAAGACCCAACAGAGGAAAGTAACAGACTCAGTTGATGGGGTTTAATTACATGTCCCTTCGATACGACACCACCCTGACAAACAGAAACTACTTATTTTTCTTAGTTTTAACTTGTGTGTGTGTGTGTGTGTGTGTGTGTGTGTGTGTGTGTGTGTTTGTTTAATTCACACAAAGGCTAGCCATGCTAAACATGTACCCGCTCCCACCGGTGTAAAGTGCTCTGGATGAGAAGCTCCACTGACTGTTGGATGTGGTCTGAAGTAAGTGAGTGATGGCAGGCGGCCTGCTCCTCACAGACCTGTAGACGACTCTGTCTGGGTAGAAGTCGCAGCGCTGACTCTCGGGGTTCCTCAGCTTCACGGTGACCATCACGGAGTCGGACGTCTGGTGCCAGCGCACCTGAGGATGGAAACTGAGACAAACACATTTAACGTTAGTCTGAATCAAGGTTTTACAAGAGAAGAGAACCTGCAGCTTTGCTCCGATGTAGAAACATTTCATTTAGAAACAGATGTTGGGAAACAGTGGGAAAGAATTTCCTTTTAATATCCAGATCAGTTGTTGTGCACCTTTTTGTGGAGTCATCAGTGTCTGTTCCGTTAGTGACAGTGTTGAACTGGTGGCTGCTGCTTTCATCGTCACCTGCAGGCAAACCTGTACACACACACACACACACACACACACACACAAACACAAACACACACACACACACACACACACACACACACACACACACACACAGGAGTGAATGTCATTAAGTCCTCTGACTGTGGTCATAGACATGAAGGCGTGATCTCCTGTTCTCACTGAGGTTCGGACTGTATCAGGATGAAACCTGTGGAAGTTCATTTAATTCTTATTCTTACCGTTATGACAGGAGTGGAGACGAGCAGCGAGGTCGGCTCTGGGACAAAGTTCTCCTCCATCTCTGCTCCTGTGTTTCAAGTTTAAGAAGTCAGACAAACAGCAGTTAATGAGTAGTTGCAATGAACAGTGAGTTGGTAGGGAATAATTTGAAGACAGAACTTCTTTTTGTTTGTTTGTTTTCAGGAACTCTGTGAAGTCGTCGTAGTAGTAAAGACACTGACCTCGTTGTGTGTTCAGCTGACTTCAGACCAGAACTGTGGTTGTTTCTCTGTTCATCTGCAGCCTGGATATCTGACCGGATATCACACACAGGGCCCAGGTGGAGTTCAGGTTCTGGTGGTGATGGGACCAGGAAGTGGTTCATTGAAGACTCTGGACTCAGTGGGTCACATGGCTCGAGTGGAGGAGGGTGAGCGAGCTTCCTGACCTCGGCCGCTCTGAAGACTTCAGCCAGAACTTCCTCCTCAGCTTTGATCCTGTTCTCCAGAGACGCCGAGTCATCCCCCGACCTACAGAGGTCAACAACAACGGGCTTCAGGCTTCACTTGGTGAAGGTGGCTGGTATATAATCCTGACATTACGCTCTACTTAACTCATCCCTTGGACACCTGAGTCAGTTCAGTGTTTCCTTACCCAGATATGTCGCCCGCCTCCTTCCCGTCGCTGGCCCCGCCTTCCTGACTCAGCGCCCTCAGCAGGTCCATATGCTCCGGGTTGCTAACTCCCATCCCAGTACTCAGGATCTCAGACTGGACGTTGTATTCGTTGATGACAGTTTTCATACCCGGGACCTGAGTCACCCGGACCTCAAACACAGGGAGTAATCAGAGTTCACAGTGATTAACACACAGGCTGAAATCTATTTCATTATGAAGCTGCTTTTGGATTGGAGCGATATTACAAACCACAGACAGCGGACAATCTACCGAGGAAAACTCACCATGGGATCAACAAAGACAGTGTTTCCCAGACTGTGAACGGCTCTGGCTCGGTGCTGCAGACCTCGGATCTTCTGGCTGATGGCTCTGGTGACCTGCGGGACAAAAAGTGTCCGACTACATGAAGAACACACAACAGGTGTCTTTATAGAGGACTCATCTTTCAGCATGACGATACATGTGTAACTTTGGACAAACAACATGGCTGACTCTGACTGTTGCCGGTGCAGAGGCATAAAAATGCTATAAACTGCCCTCTCTATCTGCTTTAGTTCTGTCTCTATGTGACAGACTGTGATTGTCCTGACATGACCCTCAAGGATAAGCAAGTATAGTATAATGACTGGATGGAGGTAAATTAATAGAGGGAATGAGACCCACAAATGATGCTCATGTGTTTGTCTGTGTAGAATAGAGGAGGTGGGCAGGAACCTTTGGGTGCCAGTCGATCTCGGCGTCCACTGGTTTGACCCTGCAGACGATGATCTCCACGGCCTGACCGGGCAGAGAGTGGAACTGCTCCGGCAGCTGAAGGATCTGATGGGATTTCACCTCCTCCTCTTTTCCCACGTCGACAAACCGAACGAGCACCCTGAAAAACAGGCAGTCGCCTCTGACGGGCACAGAGAGGATCTTCACCCTGCCGAGGAGCACAGTTACATTACAGCCATTTCCCTGACGAGCTCTAATACAGACAGGACTACACCGATGCCAACAGTGACACAAGCTACAGTTTACAAATCAGTAAAATGAAAAGAAACCAACCTGAACTGTTTTAATGAGGTAAAAAGTCAGACCTGTGGAAGACGTCGTCCTCCTGCACGGCGTATAATCCTCCCTCCAGCATCTCCGTGGCTCCCGGTTTCTTATCGGCGTAGTAAGACGCCATCTCAGACGCCAAGACGTCAAAACCACTGTCCTGTTTCCTGACGATACGACCGTAGAAGACTGACGCCGTCTTGATGAAGAGAGGTACGACCTGAGACGTGACACAGAGTCACTACACTACACTCATGGGTTTGATGCAGCAACAGAAACTATAGTCGCTTTGTGTCGCTTTAATCTGCATTTTTTGTGAGACTCTGATTCACATCATGATCTAGAGAAGTAACCGCTTCAAAAAATGACTTTTAAATTTAAAAACATGAGCAGAGCAGAAATCAAGAAAATATTTGTGCCATTTGAAAAGTGAACCAATTATTTTTCCTCCATTTATTTGACAATGTGAGTTAATAAAGACGTCCTCAGAGGCAGAAATCTCTGATTTACAATCAACAGCTGCTGCAACAACAAAACAAGATGATTGGAACGTCCTCACCTCTATGACTCCAGACGCAGGGAGCTCAGACTGATCCAGCTGGGAATTGAACCTGTGACGGTCGGGACACGCGCTGCTGTCTCTGCAGAGGAGAACACACACAGTCACATTTTGTTTTATCACACTGTAATTTTCTTGTGAATGAAACAGCAGCTTTAAAAGATGTAATTATTTTTTGTTTTCTTTTCTGAATAATTTAAAAAGTTTCTGGTATTTGATTTTTCTGTAAAAGCTCCATGTGGCGTTTCTGCTGAAACATCAACAGAAATGGTAAAAGCAGTTCATCGTTATTAACAGACCTGCAGACTCCGAAGCTCTTCAGGTAGCTGCACAGAGGCTTGTTGGTCTTCTGGTCCTCCCGGGCAACGTGGACGCCCTGGCCGAAGGACAGTAGCTCGGGGGGCAGCGTGGCGTCGGTGCGTCCCAGGTAACGCAGAACCCCGACGACATGACGGGCGTTCCTCTCAGAGATCAGCATCACCGACCGGGCGTCATGACGGCAGCTGTTTGTTTGATCCTGGGAGTAAAACGTAGAGGAGAAATCACAGAAAGAGTTCATCCAGGGTTCATCCAATGATGTGTTCATCATTTAAAGATTTAATCCTGACAACAACGACGTGTTTTTACCCGCTCTGAGAGGTTTCTGAAGCGCTCCGCCATGCAGAAGAGTCGGCTGCCAAACACTTTGGGAGAAGTGGGGAAGCTGTAGTGGACGACACAAGTTGCGTCTCTGATCCCAAAACACTTGAGACACTCGTTGGTGGTCACTACAGGTCAAAGGTCAAACATTCAGAAACACAGAGTGGCAAAGCAGCGCTGTTGATGTTCAGAGAGGAAATTCAGTGAACGGCTCCAAATACTTTCACAGTTTCCAGAAATCTATTCACTGTACCCAGAATAACATGAGTGCCAGGGCCGATGTCTTTCCTCCACTGCTGGGTGACGAAGTCGAGCTGGTGCGTCGACTCCTCGTGGGCCCTGAGGCAGAACGCTGATTTGTTGCTGACGGCCTGAAAATTAGAAAAGACACTGGTAAACCACAGGAAAACCCTCTGGATGCTCTTTCCGCTGTCAGATGTCACCATTGCACTCTATGTGTGATTATGCGTAAGGATGTAGAGTGGTGATGATGGCTGCTCGTCTCTTGTTGCTGCATCACATTCTGATATTTTGAGGCTGAGCTAAGGGGTCGATCTGTCTCTCTGCTCCACATCACAACAAATAAGATGTTTCTGAATTTGTTAATAGACAAACACACAACTTCCTATTATTGCAGACGCAGTGTGCTGAAACTTAACACAGCTAAAAAGATTTACAGCACTGGGACGTATAACTGAAGTTGTTGTGTCACCTTGAACACATCCTCGACTTCCTGCACAGAGCTGGCGATGATCAGAGTTTTCTGGCCGACGACTGGGTTGAAATCCAAGGTGCCGAGCAGCTCTGAGATCTTACTGCTCTCTAGAGTCATGAGGATGATCTGAGGGAGAGAAACATTCAGGAACATCACTGACAACTTATATCACATATTTCTTTGGCTTACAGTATAGAAATGAACTTTTTATAATGGAAATGGAAATTGGATGATGCTACATGCTACAGATAAAATGCTAATCTTGATTATTTTATCTTTATATTTTGATATTTTAGAATCTAAAGAGCAAAGTGCATCGTTGCAACAGTATTAAGTTTGAGCTGTCTGACTGACCTGATGAACGTTGCCGTAGAGAGCAGCTTCCTCGGGGACGGTCATGACAATGCAGGGGTACGGCATGTGAGTGGTTAACAAACCCTCCATGTGACTGGTCCATCGCTTCGCCACGGCAACGAGCTGCTGAGGACAGGAGGCCTTGTCCTCGCTGGAGGTCACCTTCTGGAAATGCTGCAAGATGGTCACCATCTAACAGGAGAGTATTCATGTTCATTAGGCTGTTGTGGTGCGCAGGTAATGGGTTTGGCATGTACTTCTTGCCACCGGTTCAACACAACAACAGCAAGATATACACAACCTGATGCATCGCCGCCAAACACCGAGCCCCTCCCAGCAACGCCAGGCAAGTCAACATAGCACATTATCAAACACAGAGGTCATTCAATGTGCTTAACAGAAATAAAAGCAGCATTAAACTAAGAGTAAAAAGCGGAAATAGAAAACAGTAAAGAAAAACAGATTATAAAACACATAATATCTCATTAAAGTGAAAGTTTAAAAGATGAAGTGAAGGCAGAGGAGAATAGAGCAGTTTTAGCTTCTTTTTAAAGCCAGTTAGTTCGTTTTAACTCCAGGCTCCACTAACTGACCAGCTCCTGCAGATCTTAGAGACTTACTGGGCTCATACACATCGAGCATTTCTCAAATGTATTTAGGGCCCAGACCTTTTAGTGACTTATAGACAATAAGTAAAACTTTAGATTCAACTTTGTATCTGACTGGAAGTCAGTGCAAAGACCTGAGAACTGGAGTAACACACTCTCTTTTCTTAGTTTTAGTAAGAACACGAGCAGCAGCATCTGAACAAACTGCAGCTGAACGGAGGAGAATGAAATGAAATCATCTGCAGGTCGCCAGTTAACAATAATTCCAAGCTAGGAAATTAAAAGAGAGAAGATGTCTATTAGCTTTGCAGAACTTCCAACAGAGTGTTGGAGTCCTCGCCGCTCTGACCTCATCACATCAGTGACATCCTGTCAGCAGCTCAGTATCTGATGAGTCTATGTGACCACTGACTGTTCACCTGGTCTGGAGCAAGAGTGAAGAGCTGGTCGGCCCCGTCCAGCACCAGATGATACAGACGCAGGAACATGAAGCAGTGACAGGACAGGAGACGGACCAGACTGAAGGGGGTGGTCACCAACAGCAGGCCTGGTTAAAAAACAAAAAGGAGAGTTTCCATGACAACCTCACAAATGTGGAGTCGTTAGCCAACCACTAAGCTTTGCTCACAGTTCTTTGGGATCCTGACGGTCTTGGCCCCGTCAGCCCCGGCACCCAGCAGCACGATGACCGGGTGGAGGGTGTGGGCGAGCTTGCTCTCCTCCAGCAGGTCATACACCGACTGGACCTTCTCCCAGCCTGGACACAGCAGCACCGCTATCGGCTGGACCGCAATCACATCAACACAGGAGGAACAGATCCAAACCTTACAACAGCTTCCTCTGAAAACAACAATTACTAAATAATGGTGAATGTTATTGTAAAATCAGCCATAAACACGTCCCTGACTGGTGTAGATTACTCACCCCTGAGCTGGAGGTGAGGGAGCTGAAGATGGAGTTGAGCAGGATGTGGGTGAGGAGCGGGGCGAGGTAGCTTAGCGGCTGGTCGGCATTGTGGGAGACGATGATGGTGTTCAATCCTCGGGCCACAGCTGGCCAGCTGTAACAGTCGGCTGGAGACAGAGCGCTGTACTGCTTCTTCCGCAGCATCTGGAGACAGATCGCCGCTGTGTGAAACTCGGGGAGGTTTTACATGTGGCTTAGTTTCAGTGTGAACAAACATCCTTCCCTGATAAGACACTGTCCACAACAAGATAACACCCCCGGTCTATTTCTGCTTCCTTCCATCAGCTGCTGTGTCAGTGACAGATGTGGCTGATCAGGGGAAGGTCCATGATGGATCAAACTAACTTTGGTAGCTGCTGCCAGGAAGTCCACTCCAGGGCAACCTTTGATACCCAGACACCAGCTGGCCCCTGAACTCCTTCATCTGCAGCTGTGGTTGGTACTGACGGCCTCAATCACCATAGCATCAAACAGCCGCTGGTAGTGTCTATGTTGTTTTTGCCAAATTGTCTGAATGTCCAACTCTTGTTAAATTCCAAAACTGGAAATGTTTCAATGGTAAAACCATTTTCAGAACAAGTTATTTCCAATTCAATCAATTCAGTTCAGTGATGTGACTCCTCGTCTCAGGAGTTCTCAAAGTTTCCTACCATCGCTTTCTCTTGTTTTGGTTTTTATCTCATTTTCGTGTCTGAACAGCCTCAAATGAAACTCAGAGCGTGTTCATGTTTACCCAGCGGAGAACATCAGTGACGGGGGCATCATCCAGACTGGTGCAGGGCTCAACTGGGACGACAGAGTGCACCAGGATGCCACTCCTCCTGGGGTCACTGGGAACAACCTGAGGACAGTCAGGAGACATCAGGCAGTAAATACAGTGTCAACATCATGAAGACCAGCGTGCACCTGCTGTGGCTCCTTCTGGTATCACATGACACTGAGGTCTGCTAATGAACCAATACATCAACTCACCTGAAGTAAACACCACCTGCACAAACATCATACAAGACTTCAGGGAAAAAGCTGAGGTGCTAAAACACACAGGTCACCGTAAGTCAACATGACGGATAGAGAAAGGTCAGTTTTATGGATTCTGTCAATCCAGCAGTTTGTGTGTCACCACAACCAACAACCTTCAGGCCACAGATCTGAGCAGCGTCCCGTGTGTGTCTGTGAAGTTCAGGGTGAAATTAGAAAACCTACCACATCGGCCACAGCGTCTGGATCGGGGTTCAGAGGCTCCGGGTTCAACCACTCCAAAAGCCTGTGGCCAGACACAAGTGAAAGACGTTTAAAACTGAGAAAGAAAAACATGAAGTTTCATGTGTTTTTACCCCTAAGATACTTTTTTTTAAAACTTTACTTCTATGTATTTATTTAATTTAAAAGCAATCACACTACTTGATTGATAGGATTTTGTTTGGTTTAACTATTATAATATACTGCATATATAACTTTCAGGCAGTTCGTGTACACTACAGGAAACAAACACTCCTGTCGAGATGTACCGCTGATGTCTGAGAGGAAACACTCAGTATGTTGGTGTGTGGATCCTTCCTCACCGTGAACAGGCCCGGTCCTCCTCACTCCTCCACGTCCTCTCTGCCTCCGCTGGTTCTGACTCGACTGACGTACTGGAGCTGCTCAGAGACAAAGACACGGCACCAGGTTTTACTGTACGTTGTGTCTTCATCTGCCAGACATCCAAGCCGCAGCTCCACTTCTTCTACAGCTCAATAGACAAATCAGTTTGAGTAGGTAAAGAGTGCAGTTACTGAGTGAGACTGATCCGTTCACTCAACATGAGAAGAAACTAAGACTGTCGGCTCAATAAACTGATCGATCCGTCACATGCAGCTTCCTCACCTCATACAGAGCACCTCCTCCACTTGTGTCGGAAGCTCAGTCTTGTTTAAAGGGGTTAAACTGTGCAACAAAACATACATGGGAAATATTTATATATATATTTATACAATTACACTGATGCACCAAAGCAGTTGTGCTTGGCAGTGTAGGTCTGCAAACTCAGCTGACTTATTTTAAATCACAGTACAACAAAGCGATAAGTGACGACGAGTCAGACGAAGAGTCTTAACAGAATGTTTGATGTAATGTTGGCAGCGTACACTTCCTGTCCTGTGCAGGTGCTGGAGGCTGCGGTCGTCTCTCGACAGTCCTGCGGCTCTTCATGTTGACTGACCTGGAGGAAAAAACAAACAAAGATTAACAGATTGTTCTGTAGTTTCTTGCTATAAAGCTGTCATTTGTTCATTTCTTTTTGTCTTCAGTGGATAAGTCAGTATAGAACCAGACGGAAACAAGGGGAGAGAGAACGAGGGGTATGACATGCAACAAAGGCCTCCAGCAGAGAGCGTTGCTGTTCTGTCGTCCATCATTGTTTTTTTAAACAGTAGGTGAGATACAGTTACAGTTACCAACTACATTTGTTTCCTCTTCAGTAGAGAAATCCTACGGGCAGAAAAAGCAGGCGTTCGAGAGAAGAGAACAATAATTCACTCACACTATGAGCCGCCTGCTGGAAGCTGCTGCCAGGATTCAGAAACTTTAGGAACCTGTAGGAGAGGAGGTGTTGTCTCAGCAACAACCAGTTACATAAGATGGTGTATAATGTGCTCAGGTGAGAGGTGATGTATGTGACTGAGATCAGCTCTCACTTGAACAGACTGAGGTTTTTGGTCAGAGCTGCAGCCAGAGACGAGTCTGTGTCGTCTGAGGAGTCACTGAAACAACACGGGAGCAGGTCACTTACATTCACACACATTGTGGCAGAACTCATCCTCACCTGTGTCTCTGACCGAACCAAACATGAGCTCACCTCTCTGCAGCAGCAGGGTCAGAGCTCTTCTTTGATTGGCTGCCTGGAGTCAGTTCTCCTGTGACGTCTGACCTGCCGCCTCCCTCACCCGTCTCCAGCTCATGATGTTGGCTCTGAAACAGCAGAGAGGTCAGAGGTCAGGATGGGTGGATAGTCACTGCGAGTACAGAATGACAGTAACACGGTGAGCGGAGCTGCTGAACCTGAGGTGGAGAGGGTGCCATCAGCCAATCACCTGCTCCGGCTGCAACCACACCTCGTGACATCACTGAGGGTTAAACCAGGTTAGAGTGAGTGTTGATGCCACTATGAAACAGATTCACAAACATATTTCACTGAAACGTAAAGACCGTGAACAGGCAGTCACATCAGTATGAGTACCAGGAGCCGGTTGGGTTTGTGCTGCTGGCGTGTTTGAGATCGCGGACACAGTCTGGGTTAAGATGTTTGAGGACAGCATGACGGGACATCGGTCCACCTCGTCCATCCCACTGTTTTCAGCCGACTCTCTGCTGTAATACGCAAACTTCTTGGCCACCAGGTCGTCGTTCACACAGATCTTAAAATTGAGAATTAAAAATGAAATGAAAGTGATTTGTTTCTATGAGCAAAAAAAATTAATTTCTGGCAAACTGCACAAGAAACTGTATGTAAAGACAAACAATAACAATCTTATGCATGAGCTTACCTGCATTGCTCTGTGTTAAAACTAACTATTTAAAGCTCTCTTTCTGAATTAATATGACTTTGAAGGGGTCAAAGTTCACCTTGACGTTCCCGATGGTGAGGTACAGCTCGATGGAGGTGGAGTCTGACTCAGACTCGAGCAGCACAGCCTCCGTCCAAGTCGACGCTTTGATTTCAAAAGAAAAGAAACTTTCCTCAAGACTGAATAAACATTTCAACATCAGTCACAGTGCACAACAGTTTAAATGAAATGTTCTTTTTAACACGTTAAGTCTCACCTTGTAGCAGGTTGTGCAGGTAGAGTGTAGCTGAGCTGTCCCACTGAGTGGACGGACTGCAGAGGAAAAGGGAAACTCATCAAGCTGGAAGTCAATTTAATTTCACAATAAAGATAAAACCTCACGACACAGACACAAAATGACTGTTGGAGAAAAAGATCTGAAAAGCAGGGAAGGGCGTGTGTGTTTCTGAACATCTCAACTGCTTTAGATTTTAGATTTAAAGACTGCAGACATCCTGAAAAGTGTGTACTGTGCTTTACAAGTCCATCAACAGCAGCAAACTTGTCTTACGTAAGCTCTGCCTTCTCCTCGAAAACAGACACTCGCAGGGTTGTTGGTTTGATTCCTGCCAGGTGGAACCTCCTCACCCAGAAAGGCAGCTGGAGGAACTTTTCTGTGGCGACTCGGATCCTCGTCAGACAGAGACCAAAACAGTTAAAAAGTTAAAAATCGAGCAGCACAGATGCAAAATCAAACACACAGACATACATCAACATCTCCCTGGTATGAATACTCTTTAACATCTTAATCATCTTAGGTTTCTTGCCTCCAGGCCTTAAATAACAGCATCTTCATCTCATGCCTTTTATGCTGTAACAACAAAATGGCAGTGGTCCAGTGTTGAGGAGGACGTGGTGTTGTTCTGGTCTTACTGGTCTGAGGGGACGACGAGCCGTTCTCCATGGTCGATCAGGACGCAGCGAGCCTTACAGGACACCGAGTCCATGATGACCGACTCCACCACGGCCCGACACCATGACTTCATCACTGACCAGTACACCACACACATCTGAGAGAGAAAACACGGTACCACACACATCCAATTCACCTGCGGCCCCGTTAAGACCACAGGAAGGAGTAAATGCATTATGTGTGCGTTACCTGTCCCTCCTCTAGTGATGTGGGCTTCAGCTTGCGCAGGTCCTGAGTTACGTCGTGGTAGAAGAGGTTCATCTGAACCATCAGACTGTCGTACTGCTCTGTCGTCTCTGTGTCACCACTGACGACCCGACCCCAGAGGCAGGACGGGTTCTCGACCTGCAGAGGCCACGAGAAAGAAAGAAACTGCGTTCAGTTTTACGGACATACACTCGCTGTTCACTCGATCTCCACTCCAACAGCTTCGTTATTTTATACAAAAAGGCAAAATAAAGTAGATAATAGAAAATGTGGCAATTATCTATTCATAATGAACAAAAACAGAATCTATTAACTTCCACATGAAAGCAAAGAAAGAACAAAGAAAAACTGTTTCTGTAAAGAGACGGGAAACAGAGGAAATACATTATATATGACCAAAAGTAAGTCGATACACATTTTTATATGCTTTTGGTCTTTGGGCTGTTTTTCGTGATTTTCGCCTAGTTGCTCCAATGAACGCAAATCTTAATGCTACAGCATACAATATTTTTGACCAACTTTTCCAACACATCCCGATGGTCCCGAACAAGCAACACTGCAATGTGACAGTGCAACTTTCAAGGTTTTTATAAGAACAGTTTTAATATCAATAGGAGTTGCCTGAAGGAAACACGCATTACCAAAAACATGACCACAAAAACTTCCCTTTAAATAGTTTCCCATAACATTCAAACATAGTTAATTTAATTAATTACCTTTTTTTTTCTTTTAGCAAAAATCTGTCGAAAAGTCTTAAATCGTAAAAGTAACATGACACGTTTATTGACGATTTTTCAAGTAATTTCATGGCTTTTCCATTTTTATTTTCCTGTTTGTTTGGCTGTTTTGTGTTATCACGATGCAATATAACATATTATAATTACATTTTGAGCAACGTTTTTAAGTTACATACACGACCAAACAACTTCACTATTAGATATAAGTTTTAAAATTGACAGGATTTCACTTTAAGAAACACACAACATCAAAAACATAACTTAAAAAACACACACAAAAAAAAGGTGCGCCTTATCCACAAAACCTGCTTAACGTCCCTGTTAACGTAATTAATCAACGTATCGTCGGTTGACGGTTGACGTTAGCTGACGTTAGCTAACGTTAACTCCATGAAAAGTTCACTTACCTTCAGAATTGATATTTTCAGCATTGTTTGTGGGTCCGTTGCTCAACAGCCACGTCGTAAAAACAACACACACTGCAAAAAAAAACAAACAAATTTGCTTTAACAGTCGGTGGAAGTCAAATCACGATTTAACGTCGAGCTGTAGTCGACACAATAACACCTGAGGCTAACTGACCCGCGGCTGTCTGCTAGCTAACATGCTAACGTCAGCTCACCGGCTGTTACGCTAGCAGCTAGCTCACTAAAAACTGAAACTAAAAATGGACGTAAATAAAGCGGAATTTGATTTTGGTGTTCATTTGTGTTAAGTTTTGTACTTTTTCACTCTTGTGATTTAAACTAATACCTACCCTTTTCGGAGCTTCTTAGCGGTAAACGTCGGTGAACCTGAGACAAAAAGGGAGGAGTAGTTCTGTCTCTGACCTGAGGGGTCGCTGTGGAGACACCTGTTACCTGCCCGGTTTTGTTATTGTGATTTTGCCTTAAACATTTTTGTATTTTACTCTGCTTTTATCAGTGGCCGGTGGTAGAAGAAGTATTCTGGCCCTTTACTTAAAAAGCACCATTACACTAATGTAAAAATACCGCGTGAGTAAAATCCTCCAGGTGCCCATATACACAATGAAACACCCTTTTCTTGCTGTAATCATCCCTCTTGTATATCAACCATTAACCTGTTCCCAGACACATATGTATTCAAAATAAAAATGGCACTGTTCTTTGTGTCTCCTTTGAAATCTAAAAAGTTATAATGTGTAGAAGAGATACCAAACCAAAGTTATAGGCACAAACATTATAGAAATGTAAGTTTTTTGTTTTTGCTTTTATTGCCACACCTATTTTAGCAGGGAATGTAAGGCCTCTATGTACTTCAGCTCTCTTACACAATATGACTCACATTTAAACTTTTTTCACTGCTAACACTACTGTCTGCTTTGAACAAACGTGTTGGCTGCAGCGGTCAATTTATGGAAAGCTAAGCTAAATAAAACAAACTGTGTAAATAATGAATATAATTCATAACTGTTATCAGTGTTTAACTGCTAGCCCACGACTGACCGGGAATAAATTTAATGAATAACAAAATAAATGAAAACTGGAGTCTTGCAATTCATGTATGTAGCTATTCATCAACTTATTGATTTGATTAAGGCTACTTAATCTGTTAATTTGGGCATTTTGGGGCAGAAGAATTATACTTCATTTACGGACCCATTATAACTCTTAATTGCTTTTCTATTTGTACTTCAACAAATTGTGGACATATGTTTTTCAATTCCTATAATGAAAGCAGAAAAGAATAGTGAATGTGAAATTTTGCGTAAAAAAATAACAGGATTTATTAAACCTTCAGTACTTGGGTCATGGAAACCAAACAATACATATTCCTATTTTAGGGGGAAATTATTACAAACTCTGGACGTAATAAAAGCAGTCACTTCCTTACAAAAATTAGTGCAATATTTTTAAAATTTGTATTTTGCAGTTTTTCCGGTCACGTACGTCATCTAGACGCGACGTACAGCTGTGTTTCTCTGGTGTGGTACTGCGCATGCGCAATCACAGGAGTCCTTGGCTTGTCGGCCTGTTGTAGGTTACTGATCCTGTGAGGGGACACCGACAAGATGCAGAGCTGGACTCAGTTATATCGCTCTCTGGCCACGGTAAGCACGGATCTTACTAACCCACGAACCAGCCTGCGTGGTCCGGGTCGGTTTCAGGCTTGTCTCGCCAGCGGTAGGGCCCGTGGATACTGGTGTTTTCAGACCCGCGGCCCGGGCCTGGCTAGCGGGTCAGCTAACAGCTCCGGTCCGGTGAAATCATATGGAGAGGACGCAACGCCAGGCTCCACTGGGGAAACCTGCAATTTAAACTCTTTGTGGTTATTGTCGAAAAAAAGATCTCGCTCAATGTGTAATTCATAATGTGTCCAATTTTATAAGTTTTACTTTTAATCGGCGTGAGTAAAATAAACAAAAAGACCCATATTTTAATAAAAATACCGCTTTTGTTGAGGAAAACACATGCAACATTAGCTAGTTCATAGTGCAAACAAATCGTAAACGTTTTGAGATGAGGGATATTTGTCTGCTGGGTTTAAAGATTTCTACTAAAATTAGAGATTAAGTAGGTGAGTTTTCAGTTTTCTCTCCCTATAAAAACACGTTAGCACGCTTAGCTAGTTAGCAGCGGTTACCTAACTCTTAACGTAAGTTATGTCAGAAGCTCAGCGACTTTAAGTAGCGTCCTCTCACAACTGTACGAAGTTAACAACCACCAAATTTCTAATCATTCCTCTCTGTTGAGAAACTATATTCAGCATTTCCCTTTTTTCTACTACTCATAGATTGTGCCAAAGTACGTTTGGTGGCTAACTAGCTAGCAACCTGCTCAGCTAGAAAAGGCTAAACAGATGCTGGTTCAGTTCCCAACACTGACAGCTTGCACCAACTGCAGCTGTGTGTATGTTGTGGGCAAATGACATAGTTTATTGAAGTATGAAATAAATGCAACCCCTAAGACTTAATTCAAATGCTAAAGCACTGGTACTTCTTATTTAATGACCTTAAAAAGTAGAAAAAATAAGCAGTAATTGTGGCATGTGCAATTAGATATTCTTAATGTATAAAACCAAAGACAAGAGAGGAACGTGAAAATCTTCCTTCTATTTGTCAATTTATGTTTACTTAACTTGGATTTTTCTCTTTATAACTTTGTAATTGTGTTGCTGATGGAGTTATGACAAAGTTTCCATCTTCCCAAATCTGTTTCTCACAGTGGTTTTCACTCAGCTGTCGTCAGCGTGTAGTTGAGCAGGTGAACAAGGACATTTTTAGTGAAGGAAATGAACAGAAGAAATAACAAGAGGAAGAGTTGCAGTGAAATACTGGAAATAGACATTTGTGCTTAGAGAGAATAAGATCAGGAACAAAGATCTCTTTATATCAGAAGTGGAACTGGTTCGATTACTTTTACCCGACTGCTTTCATTCTCACATATTGTTAAATGTGTTTTCAGTTTTGGTTTGTGACACTCTTTTCCTCACTTGTGTTCTTCTGTTTGCTTCAAAGCGGAGCCACCACCTGCCCTGCAAACTGCACGGAGCTACAGCTGTGTCGGCCCGAACCTACGCTGACAAAGCAGCAAGTAAGAAGACTGTAAATCTTATCACCTGTCTTCATTAGCGATATGTTCTCCTATGAACTTTAGCCACATGTTTGATAATTGTTGCCCCTTTAGCTGATACTGGACCTTCTCTTCACAAGAGATTTGTTCTCCAGCGGCACACACAAGAGTGTCTGTCTGAGTTTTCAAATGTTTTGTGTCGGTTTTTAATTGGTTGATGCATCCATTTCAAAAACCCCCCCCCATGTCTTATCTCTGTGCTCTGAGCTGCTGTGTGATAAATGTGTGATCAAAGTCACTGTGTTGCTTCGCTGTAGTCGATGCTGACGTCACAGTGGTGGGCTCCGGTCCAGGCGGCTACGTCGCTGCCATCAAAGCCGCGCAGCTCGGCTTCAAGGTAACGCCCCTCTCTGACGGCTCATGTACATGTAATAATGATTTACTAATAGAAATCAGATTTTCATTTTTACTTAATTAGATATTTTATTGTCATATAATGGAAACAAATCTGCTGATCCCGGGTCAGAAAGGGTGAAAACATTAATGCTGATGATGCATTTCCTTTGACAGACAGTGTGTGTTGAGAAAAATGTCACGCTGGGTGGAACCTGTCTGAATGTCGGCTGCATCCCCTCAAAGGTAAGTGACTGTTTTTACGTCCGATCAGATTGATCTGTTTAAAATGCATTAAAGGTCTGATGTAAGTGTATAAACACGGTTCCTAAAGTCATGTTAAGTGATATTTTGCGTCTGCAGGCTCTGCTGAACAACTCCTACTTGTACCACATGGCTCACGGCAAGGACTTTGAAAGCAGAGGCATTGAAAGTAAGAGGCTTCACTGACTTTAAAGTTTAACCTTTTGTGTTGCTCACTGGTGTCGGTACAGACACTAAAGTGGCTTTCGGATAGAGAACCGTTAAAGATGAGCTTCTGTAGCATCTTCACCTCAACACCCGTCTATAAAAAGTCAGAGAAGTTTGGAAAAATTCTTGTGTGTGTGTCTTCCTCTGTGTGTTTGTGTGTGTGTGTGTGTGTGTGTGTGTGTGTGTGTGTGTGTGTGTGTGTGTGTGTGTGTGTGTGTCTCAGTTTCAGGCATCTCGTTGAACCTGGAGAAGATGATGGCTCAGAAGAGCGGGGCGGTCAAAGCTCTGACCGGAGGAATCGCACATCTATTCAAACAGAACAAAGTCAGACTTCTTTCTCTCTGTGCTTTAATGTTTGTTCACTAACGTCTTATTCACAGTCCGAACCACAGGTAAATGTCTTAACAGTGTGACACCCCCCCCCCCTCAGGTGACCCATGTCAACGGTTTCGGGAGGGTGACGGGTAAGAACCAGGTGACGGCCACAGTAGCAGACGGCAGCGAGCAGGTCATCAACACTAAGAACATCCTCATCGCCACCGGCTCCGAGGTCACGCCCTTCCCCGGGATCCATGTGCGTCTCAGTTTCACTCGTATTCAGTTAAAGAAATGTGTGAAATGAAATGTTTAACGCGCTGGTCAAACATGTGACAGTCTAATATTGTTTGTATGTCTTTGTAGATCGATGAGGACACCATCGTGTCGTCGACGGGAGCGCTGTCCCTGAAGAAAGTGCCAGAGGAGCTGATTGTGATCGGAGCCGGAGTCATCGGCGTGGAGCTGGTCAGCATCACCTCAGCCTCATTCACTGAGAAATTCATTTATATGTTAGATAGTGACTGACTGATGAGATATGAGTCGTAGTCGTCTTAGTCACGCACATGTTTGACACTCCCGTCCTGCAGGGGTCGGTGTGGCAGCGTCTGGGCTCTAAGGTCACAGCGGTGGAGTTCCTGGGCCACGTGGGCGGCATGGGCATCGACATGGAGATCTCCAAGAACTTCCAGCGCATCCTGCAGAAGCAGGGCGTCAAGTTCAAGCTCAGCACCAAAGTCATGGGAGCCACCAAACGGCCTGACGGCAAGATCGACGTGGCGTGAGTAAAGACGCCGAAGCCTCAGATCCTGTGAGGAGACTTGAGATGTAAACTCCACAGGAAGCGGTTGGTAGTTAATATTACGAGTGTTGGTGTGTTCCAGAGTCGAGGCGGCGGCCGGAGGGAAGAACGAGACGCTGACGTGCGACGTGCTGCTGGTCTGTATCGGCAGACGACCTTTCACCCAGAAGCTCGGTCTGGATTCCGTCGGCATCGAGCTGGACAACAGGGGCCGCGTTCCCGTCAACAACCGCTTCCAGACCAAAGTGCCCAGGTAACCGCCGCGCTCAGGCTGACCAACGGACAGGAGCGATCCCGGACCCGTCAGCATCTCTGAAACCGTCCTCCAGCTTATTGATGATCACATGACCTTTACTGGAGTTATGAGGCCCCTTAGAATATTTAACAGTTTGATTAATCCAATAAAGATTTATTGGCTGCCATTTTTTAAGATTTGGTTATGAAATAATTTCGTTAAATATGAGCAGCTGCAAAATCATCAGAACAGAAAATAATAACTTGACTGGGAATTTAAAGTTTTATCAATAACAACACAAATACAGTAAAAACATCAAATAGTTATTTATTACATAATGGAAAGGAAGTAACACTGATGCTCTCGGAGCTCCAGCTGCAAACAAAGAGAAAAAAAATTACACAATAAATAAATAAATAAATAAATAAATAAGAAGAATATCAGAAAATAATAATAAGTAATTATAATAATTACAAAATATGAACAAATGACAAGAAAGAAGAGAAATAAAAATAATAATAAATTATAAATCCCCATTATCCCATTCCCACCTCTCATCACTAAGATTATTGATAAAGTCAATTCAAGTTGTTTCATACCATGAAATATCAAATCTGTACATGCAGCCGATAAGAAAACTTAAATTCACATACGTAAATATAAAACTTCCAACATTTACCTGCTCTGGGTTACAGTGACGTGTGGTGTAGCATTGACCTTTGACCTGTCTGTCAATAATTCTCAAGACGTTTCTGTGATTGTGTGTTTTTTTTTTCTTCCCTCTGTCAGTATTTATGCGATCGGTGACGTGGTCGCCGGGCCGATGTTGGCCCACAAGGCCGAGGACGAGGGCATCATCTGTGTGGAGGGCATGGCCGGCGGCGCCGTGCACATCGACTACAACTGCGTTCCCTCCGTCATCTACACGCACCCCGAGGTGGCCTGGGTGGGCAAGACGGAGGAGCAGGTCAAAGAGGAGGTGAGAGTCGTCCGCTGCGATTAATGTTTTGTTTAACTTTGTTTTC
>NW_019522842.1:11845-12982 GCF_002814215.2 Seriola lalandi dorsalis | reverse complement strand
ACGTAACACACACACACACACACACACACACACACACACACACACACACATTAACACAATAAGGCTGAACAATTGTAAGATACACTTTTTTTTTGTGATCTGTTAATTGATATGTTGATTAATCATAATTGTTTCAGCTCTATTTTAAAACTTAATTAAACTCTGTAAAGAACAAATTTCTGACTTAAAGTGAGAGTCAACCAGGAGACAGAGTGTTAATATGTGACTTCACCACTGAGCATCTGTCAGCAGAATGTAAACATTATAAAATGTTTGTGACACTATAATATAGTTGAAGAAATAGGAGAACTGTAAGTGTTTATTAATGCACGGTATTTGTCAACAAATGTAACTTCTCATACGAGTGTGTTGTGAGGGATTCATGTTATTGATAAATACATATATATAATATATTTATATAAACATATAAAATATGTTTATTCTACTTAGAAACGGGAAAGTTAAAGTAAAAGAGACACAAAGAAATAATCTGCGAAAATAAAAATGGTTTAAAAAAACAAACAAAAAAACATATTAACAGTTAAAACTCAAACTAACTCTCTTCCTCTGCCTCCTCCTCTTCCTCATCCACCCTCTCTTCCTCCTCCTCCTCAGACGGTGTCGGAGGCCTTCAGAGAAGCGAACCTGGCCGCCTCCTTCGGCAAAGCCATCAACTTCTGATCCTCCAGCCGCTGTCGCACCTTCAGTGTACATAACAGAGGAGAAACAGGAAGCCGTGTGTCTGCGTCCCGACCTCCAGCCGACCCTCTGTACATCAGCACTGTACCACATCTAGTTCTAATGTTATTTAAATGTTGCAGTAAAATAAATGAAGGGGGTTTGGGCGGTAAATAAACAATGACTGCAGATCAGTCTTTTTTGAGTTTAAAGATCCCACATGAACATATGACGCACGTATTTACAGAACATAGAGATATACTTATTATCTTGGCTGCGGTTTCTCTTGTAAAGGAAGAAAGGAGGGTTTTTTTGTTTTTCAGTTTTTTTACAGTGTAAAATGATGAAACACGACAAACCTGACGGGTAATCAGAGCGGGAAACTGTCGCTGCTCCAGGATCCACACATTCAACTTTTCAGATTGATATTGTTTTATTTTGTTTAACCAGGTGGGAAAC
>NW_019522842.1:9127-10837 GCF_002814215.2 Seriola lalandi dorsalis | reverse complement strand
TGTGTGTGTGTGTGTGTGTGTGTGTGTGTGTGTGTGTGTGTGTGTGTGTGTGTTCAGCAGGTGTGGTGGCTGCTGCTGCTGCAGGTTGAAGGAGACACACTTGAACAGGTGAAGATGGCCGACTGAAGTTCAGCAGCAGCAGCAGCAGCGACGTTCAACAGCCGCCTGAACAAACGGAGAAATGAGATTTAAATAAGATACAACTCTTCGTTCCTCTCAGGTACCGTCACCGTGGTTACCACACTTCTTCACTTTCATCTGCTTCTGTCTTTCAGGTGATTCTGACACTTTCTCGTGTCTGTGAACGTTTGTTTTGTTTCCCTTTCTCCCTCTTTCCTCCTGCTCTCCCTGTTTCTTCCATCTTTCCTTTTCTTCCTCCTCTTTTTTCATTCTTTCTCCCTCGTTTGTTTCTTTCTTTCTGCTTCCTTTAATTTTTCTTTCTTACCTCCCTCTTTTATTTATTTTCCTCCCTCCCTTCTTTTCTTAGTTTTCACCTGTTTTTCCTCTCTGTGTTTTTCATCTCTTCTTCCCCCTTTTTTTCCTGTCGCTTGTCTTCTTTCTTTCCTTGTTTCTTCCTTCACTCCCCTCTTTCTTTTTTCTTCCTGCCATCTTTATTTTTTCCTTCCTTCCTGTCTTCTCCTCCTTTTCCTCTTTCCCTGCTTCCGTTCAATTTTCTTTCTTTCTTTCTTTCTTTCTTTCTTTCTTTCTTTCCTTTTTGTCTTCTTCCTTTCTGGTTCTCCATGTCGTCCATGTCCAGCAGCAGAGACAGACCCAGTCTCATGTTGAAGTGAAGTGTAAACAGCTTGTGGCCGTTTGTGGACGTCAGTTAAAGAGAAACATGTTGTTTTTCCAGCCACATTTTCTGCCTGATGATGAAGTTTAAACGTTTAACCTGCTGCAGTGAAACTGTTCAGCTCAGTTTCTTCATCATGACGCAGCAGCACATTTACTCCAGCGCATCAGTTCATCTCTGGAGGTCTGACACTTACTCTATTCCCTCTTCATGAGACTTTAGTGTCTTTAAAAGAAGATAGAAACTCTCTATTCTCCACAGCCTTCGTTTAATCTTTTAAACTTACACTTTAATGAGATATTTTCTATTTTTATGATCATGTTTTTATACTGTTGAGCACATTGAATGACCTCTGTGTATGATAATGTGTTAACTACTAACTATGTGTGACTATGGGAAACATTCCTGTTTCTCACTGGACGAACCCTTTTGACTTCGAGGTTCCTCTGACTTCTCCTGTAGCGCCACCATGAGGTCGACACTTTCTTGTTTTTTGCTGAAATATCTCAACAACTAATGGACAGATTTCTGTAAAGTTTATCGATAGTTTGCAAACATCAGCATGAGAACGCACTGAACTAAAATGGTAAACATTGTATTCCCTAAAACATCAGGCACGTTAGCTTGCGCTGCTAACGTGCCTGAAGACTCTTAGTCCTGTTTTCTTAAATGCTACTGAAGTTTTATACAAGATAGAGCTTCGTTTCAAACATGAGAAGCTGATGAAATATTCGTTTGGAAGTTCTGGTTTTGGTCGAGAGGAAGGAACTGGGTCGGTTCCCTGACGGCAGCTTCATGTCCTGCCGTCTGAGATTCAGCGGTTGCTTCACTTTGTTTACATTCAGATCTTTAAGTAAAGATTGTGACTCTAGTTTTTCTTGCTCCAGGCGACCAGAGCAGAACAGGAAGTGGGCCTG
>NW_019522842.1:0-8908 GCF_002814215.2 Seriola lalandi dorsalis | reverse complement strand
TCCTCCATCGTTGTATTCTGAGCAGCGCAGGTCAGGAACACTTCGGCCTCAGCTGCTCGTCTGGAGGGAAGGAGCGGGGATGTCGACGTTTCTTTAAAACTCGTCATCAGTGAGTAAAATATTTCACTCACAGCTTTAATCTGCGAGATGCTTCTTTGGCTTATTGGCTTTGGAAAAACCTCTTGATCAAGAGGACCAGAGGGTGTTTTGCATTTATTATTAAGGATTCTTGATGGTTAATGGGTAAAAACAGACAGTTTCAGAGAAGAAAATAAATCACTTCACATGTTTTCTGCAGTGATGAATCTTTTTTTTACCTTTTTGTATTTTTAGTTTTGTTTTTCTCTTTTGTTTTTGTGTTTATAGCTTTTAAAAAAAGACATTTTATGTATGTATTTTTTATTTTCTGGAAGATCTGATCACATGACACGTCCTTTAAAAAGAGAGATGACTTCAGTTATACACGCTCTGATGAAGGCCTATTGATTACAAATAAAGTTCCTCAACAAATCGACACATGAGGTGATTCTTCTGCTGTTCAACTTTGGAGATTTTTGTTTTGTTAAACCAATAATGAGCCATCTTGATATCTTCGGATCTCATTTCCATCCAATCAGATCGAACCTCCTCTCTATAGGAGTCAGCGGTGCATTGTGTGAACTTATTGTCCCATTAGAGACCGTGGGAAGCTAACAAACTTAGCACTGAAGTAAGCTAACTCATTGTTAGAAAGCTCGCTAACTCAGGAAGCTTCACTCTCCCTCTTCAATGACGTTTTATAGAACGACTCGGTTTGCAGTGGTGAACGATATGTCAGGGGAAAGTAAAGAAAGAGAGTAGAGAGAAGCTCCACCAGCTACAAATGCCCCTGGAGGCCCCCACCCCACCTAAAAAGACTATTTTTTCATGGTCTTTTTTGTGTCTCTTAACGGAGCTCTTTGACTTTCAAACAAGAAACAATAAGAGTCACTTTATACAGAGGACCAGACCCTCAGCAATCAGTAATCCATTCATCCAGTCCATAATTGAACTGGAGGATTTCTGCAGCAGCATTTGGATTGGTTTCCTGTTCCTACTCTGTGTTGTCTGAGCTCTTGTGTTCAAGTTCATTTGTATTGTCATTTTCAGACATATGTCAATATCCAGACACACAGTTACGTGCGTATTTGCTCCCAGCCCTGTTAATTGAACGGTGTTGTGTTATCAGAGTGTGAATCAGTTAATGTGCTGCTGCTGTTTGTTCATGGTGGAGGCCTGAAGCTGGAATCCACTCAGTCATGTCAGCAGAGTTTGATGGATGTAATGTTTGTTTGATTTCCTACGTCACTGTTGTTAGGAAACCTCCAGTTTGATGATGATGATCGGTATCGGTATCAGCAGCAAAAAAAAAACAGTATACTCACTGGTGCGAGTTTAAAATGAACGCTTTATGATTGCTCTGGTGGCCGAATAGTTGCAGCACACGTCGCATCAACAGTTCAATTCTAGCTGCGGACCTTAGTTGTACGTTTTACTCTTCTCTCTCCCTGTGTTTCCTGTCTGACTCTTCTTCTCTTGATTATCTAATAATAATTTTAAGTATTGTAAATCCAGTGTTGTAACACATGACACTGGTGATGCCTCCCATGACCACGAGAAAACCTCTCTCGCTTCCAGAGCTCCTCACTCTCTTCATCATGCCTCCCACCCATCCGCCAACGCCACATTCATCTCACCCAGCACCTAATGCGTCAGCTTCACGGGCTCCACCTGTCATCTCCACCACCTCCACCCACACTAACACCACCATCAATCCAGCTGCCGCCGCCGCCGCCAACTTCTTCAACGACCTGCTGGACCAGATCCCCTGTAAGTCACCAAACAGCAGCTAAAGCAGAATATATTAAGTCTGCCATGTCTTCAGTCCATCAGGGCGGGATCTTAACAATGACCAGGAGGAATGATTACAGCAAGTAAAACCTGTTTCAGTGTACACATTGAGAAATTGTGAACCTCGCCTTTAATGCAACAGTATCTTTGGTCTCTTGTGTATGTGCACGACACAACAGATACCTGATAACTAACCGTGCACCGGTCTCGTCCCCTGCAGTGCCGCGATGGGCGATCTACACCATCTTTGTGGCCGGCGTTCTGCTGATCCTGCTCTGCTGTCTGTGCATCTGCATCAAGTGCTGCTGCAAAGGGAAGAAGAAGAAGCGGCAGCAGAAGACGGGTGAGAACATCAACCTGAAGGGAGTCAACGGGAAAACCACCACAGCTCTGGTGAGTCTCTGTGAATCTCCGGGATATCGAGATATCGAAGATTTGGTCGGCACCGACACCAATGAAATTCACGTTGTTGTTCCTTGTTGAAACGTTTAAAAGTGCAGGAACCTGAAATTCTGCTGGTGTCAGTTCTGACTTCAGTCTCACCTGATGTGTTTCCTGTGCTCTGACAGGTTCAGCCAGATGTGGCAGATGTGGACTACGGTTCGACCAAAAAGCAGCGAGGAAGGCTGCTCTACTCTCTGGAGTACAACGCCGCTCTGTCTGAGGTGATTCAGTCTCTGACCAAATGCAAATCCCTCATGAATTCTGACGTTTTGTTCGGGGGGGGGAATAGAGGCAGCGTTACAAGCAAACACCGCTCAAATTTGTTAAGCATCATTGGTGCCTCTGGTGCCAAAGTCAAAGAAGAGATATTGTTAAGAAACATATCTGCAGCTGTTGAAGATTTTGTTATAAATCTAGAAATCAGTTGATGTGGTTGAGATGAAAAGAGATCAGAATATTCAGGGTAGATATCGGGGAGAGACGACCCAGACTTCCCGGTATCTTCTACCTGACGCATCCCGGTATCATTCAGGTGTGAGCATATTTCAGCCAGACCCTCTCCTTCAGGTTAGGGTTGATACAGACCCAAATCTTGACCATCTAAGATTTAGGTTGATCTGTATCCCAACCTTTTCCGGGGAAAACAGACTGATGAGTAAGATCAGTTCGTTACTAAAGGTCTGTTTTCTGTCGGTCTGCGCAGCTCATAGTCGGGGTCAAACAAGCCGACAGCCTTATGGCCATGGACCTGGGAGGAAGCTCGGACCCGTACGTCAAAGTCTACATCTGCCCCGACAAACCCAAAACCTGCGAGACCAAAGTGTTCAGACACACGCTGAACCCCGTCTTCAACGAACAATTCAACTTCCAGGTAAGAAGTGCCCGTGATTTCATCGAGTTTAAAGATGGCCGATTGAGATACACTTTGAATCTGAAGAAATCTGCAGTTTAAGACACAAGAACAACACGTTGATCTCCCCTCGCTCTGGGTTTCTTTAATATTTAACCTGATGAAGTTGTTCTGCAGGAATCCCACCTTCCTACCGCTGAGCTTCTAAACCTGAGCGATCTTTCCCCCCAGATATCCAAGTCCTCCCTCCTGAAGTCGACGGCGGTGATGAAGGTGTTCGACTTCAACAGATTCTCCAAACACAACATCATCGGCGAGCTCAGGGTGCAGCTGTGCAACGTCGACTGGAACCACGTCATCGAGGAGTGGCAGGACCTCGCCGAGCCCGCCAAGTTCGAGGTATTATACATGACATGCTGTCATGTATAATCTTACCTCCTTAGTTTAGTGTTTTGCACCAGATTAAAAGTCAGAGGATCAATATTTTTTAAATTCATCCTCTGGGAAACAAATTTCATGGCGATCCAAATCAATAGCTGTCGAGATATTCACCCTCTGGGGACCATGAATGTCTTTATAAAACCTAATAAGATCAATCAATAGTCAAATAAAAAAAGGCTGAGTGCTTATTGAATACATCTGAATGAATTCAAGTACAAAAGCAAGAATTTTTATTTTCAGTGGTTTCCAACACCAAAACATTTCCTGACTTGTTTGATGATGATTGTATTTACTGTAAAGACCGTCGTGTGTGTGTGTGTGTGTGTGTGTGTGTGTGTGTGTGTGTGTGTGTGTGTGTTCGCTGCAGGAAGAAGAGCTGGGCGAGATCTGCTTCTCTCTGCGTTACGTTCCCACCGCCGGAAAACTGACTGTGGTGATCCTGGAGGCCAAAAACCTGAAGAGCATGGACATCGGAGGATCCTCAGGTCAGACATCACAAAGAGATGAAATCAGATTCATGAATGGAAACATACAAAACTCTGATACCTTGTTGTTCGCAGATCCTTACGTGAAGGTGCAGTTGGCTCTGGACAAGAGGAAGTGGAAGAAGAGGAAGACGTCCATTAAAAAGAAGACGCTGAACCCTTATTACAACGAATCCTTCACCTTCGACGTGTCATTCGAACAAATCCAGGTGCGACTCGGCAGATACGGGACTTTCCAGGCTCATACTGTCATTATTAATTAAGATAATCTGATAATAAATTAATAATAAAATTTATAAATTTACATAAACACGTAACACAATCAAACAGTTGATGTCTTTCGAACACGGATCTTCAGTGAAGATATGTAACGATTGTTTTATAAACTAATGAAGACATGGGGTTAAATGATCTCAGAACAATATGTTTTTGTATTTATAATATTTTATACAATATACATATATATATTTAAGTATGTGCTGCATTACAGAAAAAAATCTTTTGCTTTAATAACAATTTCATTCATTTAATTATGACATAGTTAATGCATATAACAATGTGAAATTTTATTCACTTTATTTCTTTAAATTGTTCATATTTAGCAGAGCAGAGATTTAAAAGACAGATTTTAGAAGAAATGAAACCAGAACTGTGTCTGGACTGAAATCACCCGTGACTCTGTTGCCGTCCTCAGAGGGTGAACCTGGTGGTGTCCGTGTGGGACCACGACGCCATGACCCGAAACGACGCCATGGGGAAGATCTTCCTGGGCTGCGACGCCACGGGGAACCAGCTGAGGCACTGGGCCGACATGTTGTCCAACCCGCGGCGGCCGGTCGCTCAGTGGCACAGCCTGCTGTCGGCCCAGCAGGTCAACTCCACCCTGAGCCTGAAGAAGAAGATCCCCCTCCACAGCAAACTGCCCTTCTGACGGAAAACTCACGGCGGTCCTTCGCAGAAAAAAACATTTCACACTCCAGATGAAGAGATTTAGATTTTATCTATCAGATTGATTATTTTGTATTTAAAATGAAAGATTAATTATATTTTACTATCGAATCATAAAGTGATATCTTACATGAGCACTTCTTTCCTCCTGTATGAACTGTATCGTACGTCAAAAGCAAATTTCATCCTCAAACTGTTGAAGAGTTTGCTGTAAAAATACATATTAAATATCATGTGACTCTCAGGGCAGCCGTGGTTCTCAGTGATCCTCAGGATATATATTATATTATATTATATTTTTTATTATATATATTTACTATCCACTGTGTTATTTGATCCACTAAACTGCATAGCGTCCTCAAAACTTCAGACAGTGAACTTTCTGCAAACAGACCCACAATGTAGCTGCCATCAGAGATAGTTTAATTTAAGTTCATTTAATAATTTAAGTTATAAATTAGAATCATTTTATGTTTGGATAAAATATTGATTTTGTTTATTTACATGATCATTAGTTAGAATACACATAAAACATACATGAAAAGAAGCTGTGTAATATTTGATAGCGGAAGCATTGTTGTGGATTGGGTTTTTGGTTAGTTGCGCTCTGAGCAGGATCACGGGTGAAAGGGTTCGGTTCTTCAGAGAGGATGGAAAAAGGTTTCTCACTGTGTTAAGTGTATGAAGCTGAATGAAGACTCAAAAGGCTGGAGGTTCATTTTCTTACTCCCTTTAGTTCACGCGGCCAATGAGGTTTGCAAGTCTATTTTATTTCTATATGTTTGTAATTATTGAGTTCACGTGATAACTGTGTGTTACCTTACCGAAGCTTCAATGCTAATTATTTATAATACCCTCAAGTTTCTGAAGCTCAGAGTGAGCTGCCCCACCGTCGCCATCTTGGCAGTGTCTGACTCCGCCCCCTAACTCCCAGCTAATCCATAAAGGGCCCCAATTCTCCATAACTTCAGTCCTTAATAAAATGGAGCCAGACTGCCTGAGTGCCTCTGAGCCACAGAGTGAGCAGCTGCAGAGCGAGGCAGCAGGAGGAGAGGAGTGGTGACTGACTGTCCGTCCTGCCGAGCACTCGGAGCCTGAGGACGAGTCCCTGCTGCTCAGGAAAAACTCCACCAATAAATAAATGAACCGACGAGTCAGAGGAAGAGCGAGGCGCTGGGACAATGACAGACACAGAGAGAGAGAGAGAGGGATCAGGAAGTAGATCAAAATTGGCTCTGCAGAGGAAAAGTTTGACTGTTGCCATGGTAACCGTAGCAGGCAACTAAACACACAACAAAGCTGCCTCCTGCCACCAGGAGAGACGGTGTGTGTGTTGACCAGCGCAGCCGGTTCTCCTGCTTCATTTACACGACATCATACATTCACTTTGACTCTGAATCAGTTTAAACCAAAGTTTGGATTACCCTGTGCTGGGGGGTGGGGCTTCTGCATGGGAAGTAAACTTGTGGACAGTGGACAGTTATGTGAGGAAAATTATTGATCGGTTTAGCTCTAATTATTGATTGGTCTGACCAACCTGTGAGCATCGAGGTTCTACTTTATGAAGAGGCTGTAAAGCTCACTGCTCAGCTGCCTGTCACTTATTGGTTAGGATGCTTTTGTAAATGATTCAAGGTGCTGACCCTTGACCCCTGTGAAGTCAGAGAGGTCAGAGGTTTCATTTGAGTAAAACCTGAGTAAAAGTCTCCGTCTATTTTATTTAAAACACATGTAATCCATCATCAGCCTTGACTAGAACTTGAACTTTTCTGAGTCTGATGAAGCTGACGAATGGAAGTTTTACAGAAACAGTTTCTGGCCGAGGCCTGGAAGCGTTCAGCGGTCGCTTCCTCTAATACGGGATTACTGCAAACTTCCAATAATGGAAGTTGCCGGGCCTGAAGACCATCAGTCCAATAAGCACATCAAGCCAGTTCATGTATTTACTGCACTGAGCTGAGACTGCAGATGCAGCGGAGACAATCTCAGTCCTGGGAGAATCCAGCAGCTGAAATGTGAATGTTGAGTTCAGTCAAAGGAAATCCAGAGAGGACATGTAAAATAATGACTTTATTTATTACACAAACTTAGAACTTCCACTGTGATGTAATATTAGTGTTCTGTACATATATGAAAAACAAACACACTTTAATTAATTGGATTCCTCTTCACATGCAGTCTGTCTGATTAAAGGAAGGCAGCTGCAATACTGCATCGATCCACAAGATGGAGCTACAGCACAAACATTAACTGATAACCTGCAGGTTTCAGCACAGACTGATGGTCACATGTTTCAAAGCATCAGGACAAAATGAAATATTAAATACAAAAACAGTTGGTCTTCCCAAACCAGCCTCGACTGGAGGTGATCCAGAGGAAGAAGCAGAACCGAAACCTCCTGAGACTGAGGCTCTGGTGCAGGTGGAAGGTGGAGGAGTCACAGGGATGATGGTGGAGCTGTTCTCAGATCAGTTCAGACTGCAGCACTGAGAGTCATCTCCACTTCTTCTGATTCCTCCGTCACATCTTTAGGACAATCACCACCACTTCCATCTGTGGAGAGAAGAACAGAGGAGATAAACGAGTGTTTCCAGAGACTCACTTCAGCAGCTGTCAGTCAGTGAAGCAGCAGGGACTTCAGTCCTGTTCAGTCCAGATGTGCAGCAGCTGTGTAGCGTAGCCTGCTTCCTCTCAGCTCTCATGTTAACGTGTTGGAGTGAACACTGAGCTGGAGGCTCACAGACCTGCAGAGACTTTTAGCATCAAGTCTGTTGACTCTGCACATTTCCCTCAGTCCACAGTGGAAACAAACTGCTGAGTCATGAAGGTTCATCACTGCTCCAACAGGTCAGTGATGGATTCACTGTCCTGACATTTAAACACAGAGTCTCTGTGTGTTGATGAACATCTGATCTGTTCCTCACACATCACCTGACAGAGAATCATGGAGGCTGTCACTGAAAACATCTGGCAGAGGGACAGATATACAGATGTGCTCACTGGACTTCAGCAGAGCTTCTGTCTGTATAAAGATCACATGATCACAAAACGTCACGATGCTTCTCTGAAAGAAGAGTCAGCTCCATCAGACTGATCTCAGAGCTGTGACAGAGATCAAACTGATCAGGTCTTGAGTTGTGAAATGAGAGAACAAACTGTCTCAGATCAGATGTGACAGTTTGATGAATGAGGACACTGTCTCTGTTCCTCTGTGAGGCTGTCAGCTGTAATCAGCTTCACTTCCTGTAGACATCAACTCAACAACAACAGTCGTCTTCACATCCACTCAGGCGCACGACCACGACGAGCCTCTGGCCGCTCTGATTGGCCGACTGTTCTCTCTGTCCAATCCTGACGCCTGTCACCGTTCTCCTCTCACAGCTTCACTGAGGGAAGCAGCTGCTGAGAAGGTCGGAGGTTTCCAGGAAACACTGGCTCTTTGCTCCGACACTGTGTTTAGTACAATATGATGGAAGCAGCAAGGACTGACTCCGCCCCTTTTACTGACCTCAGAGTCTCCAGTCGACAGTCTGGACTCTCCTTAAGATCACACAGCTGCTTCACACCTGGATCCTGCAGGTAGTTCTGACTCAGGTCCAGGTGTCTCAGGTGGGAGGGGTTGGACTTCAGAGCTGAGGTCAGAGAAGAACAGCTGATCTCTGACAACCAGCAGCCACTCAACCTGAATAAAGAATAAAAGATGAGAGTTTAGAGACAAAGGTGAAGGTCTCTCCCCCCTTTCTCCCCCTCTCTCTCTCTCTCTCCTCCTCCCACTCGCTTTCTCCCCCTCCCTCTCTCTCTGTCTCTCTCTCTCCCCCTCTCCCTCCCTCACCCACTCTTTCTCCCCCCCCTCTCCCGCCCTCTTTCTACC
>NW_019522841.1:0-701 GCF_002814215.2 Seriola lalandi dorsalis | reverse complement strand
GTGCTTCATCTTTAAATGACACTTCAACTCCTTTCAGTGCTCCAACTTCAAATGTCACTTTAACTCTTTTCAGTGCTTCATCTTTAAATGACACTTCAACTCTTTTCTGTGCTTCATCTTTAAATTACATTTCAACTCCTTTCAGTGCTCCAACTTCAAATGTCACTTCAACTCCTTTCTGTGCTTCATCTTTAAATTACACTTTAACTCTTTTCAGTGCTTCATCTTTAAATGACACTTCAACTGTTTTCTGTGCTTCATCTTTAAATTACATTTCAACTCCTTTCAGTGCTCCAACTTCAAATGTCACTTCAACTCCTTTCAGTGCTTCAACTTCAACTGACACTTTAACTCTTTTCAGTCTTTCATCTTTAAATGATACTTCAACTCCTTTCAGTGCTTCAACTTCAACTGACACTTCAACTCCTTTCAGTGCTTCATCTTCAACTGACACTTCAACTCCTTTCAGTGCTTCAACTTCAGATGTCACTTCAACTCCTTTCAGTGCTTCAACTTCAACTGACACTTTAACTCTTTTCAGTGCTTCATCTTTAAATGACACTTCAACTCTTTTCTGTGCTTCATCTTTAAATGACATTTCAACTCCTTTCAGTGCTCCAACTTCAAATGTCACTTCAACTCCTTTCAGTGCTTCAACTTCAACTGACACTTTAACTCTTTTCAGTCTTTCATCTTTAAAT
>NW_019522840.1:0-828 GCF_002814215.2 Seriola lalandi dorsalis | reverse complement strand
GTCATAGTATAGTAAGGGATAAAATGTCATAGTATAGTAAGGCATAAAAATGCAAAAAAATGTCATAGTATAGTAGGGTACAAAACGTCATAGTATAGTAAGGCATAAAAATGCCAAAATACGTTATAGTATAGTAAGGCATAAAAATGCAAAAAAATGTCATAGTATAGTAAGGGATAAAATGTCATAGTATAGTAAGTCATAAAAATGCAAAAAAATCTTATAATATAGTAGGGTACAAAACATCATAGTATAGTAAGGTATAAAAATGCAAAAAAAGGTCATAGTATAGTAAGGCATAAAACGTCATGGTATAATAAGGCTTAAAAAATGCCAAAAAACGTCATAATATAGTAAGGTATAAAACGTAATAGTATAATAAGTCATAAAAAGTAAAAATATAGTAAGGTTTAAAAATGCCAAAAAACGTGATAGTATAGTAAGGCATAAAACGTCATGGTATAGTAAGGCTTAAAAAATGCAAAAAAAACATCATAATATAGTAAGGTATAAAACGTAATAGTATAGTAAGGCATAAAAAGTAAAAATATAGTAAGTCATAAAAATGCCAAAAAAAAGGTCATACTATAGTAAGGCATAAAAATGCAAAAAAAAGTCATAGTATAGTAAGGTATAAAAAGTTGAAATATAGTAAGTCATAAAAATGCAAAAAAAGGTGATAGTATAGTAAGGCATAAAAATCCGAAAAAATGTGATAGTATAGTAAGGTATAAAACATCATACTATAGTAAGGCTTAAAAATGCAAAAAAAAAACGTCATAATATAGTAAGGGATAAAATGTAATAGTATAGTAAGGCATAAAAAGT
>NW_019522839.1:1959-2349 GCF_002814215.2 Seriola lalandi dorsalis | reverse complement strand
CTCAGGACTATAAACTCTCCCAGAGCACTGGAGCATGGTGCTGCTGATGCAAAGTGGCTCTCTATGGAAATGCTCTGACTGACTCCAACAGGGACTTGGATCACTCTGATCATGCTGTTTCTCAATGCATCAATCAATTGATCAGAGTATTGATTAGAAATCTGTCACTGATCATGTTTATGTTGAGTTGAATTAATGACTGCAAATAAATTTCTTGTAAAAACTCTTTTCATCTGTTTTCATTTGATGCTAGAAGGATCAACTTTAGTTTGAGACACATTAAAAATATTTATGTTTAAGAAAGGGAATCATTTTAAAATATATTTTCGTTTGTTAGATTTAAAGTTCATTGAAAAACAGGAAGTGATTTATTTGAGTTTGTTGTTGTCA
>NW_019522839.1:0-673 GCF_002814215.2 Seriola lalandi dorsalis | reverse complement strand
GCCTCTACAGCTGGAGCAGCACCCTGAGGCTCCCTGCAGACCAGTGGAGCAAGCTGGGCTCTGTGACCTGTGAGGCCACCCAGGGCTCCCAGACTCCGCTCTCAGAGACACTGAGGAGAGACCAGTGTTCCCAGTCCTGACCTGACTCACTGGGACTCTGCTCCTGCTCTCTCTCTGCTCTCTGTAACACTGTCTCTCTCTCTTTGATTTCACATGTTTCACTAACAATATTTACCAGCTTCTCTCAGTGTTTCAATATTGTTTCTGTGTTTCAAGATAATAAAAATCTGATCATCAAATCACTTGTTTTCATCTTGATTCATTTAAAGTTTCAATAAAACACCTAGATGAATTTATTTAGAAAGTATAAGATTACTTAATATATGTCCATTTATACGATTCATGATGTATATAAACTCAGTTTTAGTTATTCATTATATATTGATTAATAAAGACGAGTGATTGAAGTAGTAAAGTCTATAATTATTGATCAGAATCAATATGAACTCTTCATGACTGTAAAAATGTCTCTTCTATAGTCGCTGCAGATTTTTCTTCAATAAAACACATTTGTAACTGAACCCATGGTAGAAACATTTCAATGAAGAATCATCCAGTCATAAATCCTCTTTGATTTCAATGATGAAATACTTCAGTTTGTTGGAATATAAAG
>NW_019522838.1:0-931 GCF_002814215.2 Seriola lalandi dorsalis | reverse complement strand
ATAGTAAGGCATAAAAAGGTCAAAAATCGTCATAGTATAGTAAGGCGTAAAATGTCATAGTATAGTAAGGTATAAAAAGGTCAAAAATCGTCATAGTATAGTAAGGCATAAAAAGGTCAAAAATCGTCATAGTATAGTAAGGCGTAAAATGTCATAGTATAGTAAGGTATAAAAAGGTCAAAAATCGTCATAGTATAGTAAGGCATAAAAAGGTCAAAAATCGTCATAGTATAGTAAGGCGTAAAATGTCATAGTATAGTAAGGCATGAAAAGGTCAAAAATCGTCATAGTATAGTAAGGCGTAAAATGTCATAGTATAGTAAGGCATGAAAAGGTCAAAAATCGTCATAGTATAGTAAGGCATAAAATGTCATAGTATAGTAAGGCATAAAAAGGTGAAAAAATGTCATAGTATAGTAAGGCATAAAAAGGTAAAAAAAAAGTCATAGTATAGATTGGCATAAAACGTCATAAAAATGTATATCATGAAAATGTCATTGTATACTTTGAAAACGTCATTGTATAATATATCATGAAAATGTATGTCATGAAAATGTCATTGTATGATATTTAATAAATATATGTCACAAAAATGTCATTTTATTATTTCACATAATATCTAAAAAATGTCTTATAGTAAGGTATGAAAATGTCATAGTATAGTAAGGCATGAAAAGGTAAAGAATCGTCATAGTATAGTAAGGCGTAAAATGTCCTAGTATAGTAAGGCGTAAAATGGTTAAAAATCGTAATAGTATAGTAAGGCGTAAAATGTCATAGTATAGTAAGGCATAAAAAGGTCAAAAAAGTTCATAGTATAGTAAGGCATAAAATGTCATAGTATTGTAAGGCATAAAAATATCTAAAAACATCATAGTATAGTAAGGCATAAAAAGGTAAAAAAACATCATAGTAAAGTAAGGCATAAAAT
>NW_019522837.1:6622-7055 GCF_002814215.2 Seriola lalandi dorsalis | reverse complement strand
AAATCTTGTCTGGTGCAGCTTTTATGTGAGCTAATGTTGGAGCTAATGTCTGCATTAGTCACTGTACAGTGTTAGCCTGAGAGAATCCATCTTCCCTCAGTAAAGCTTTGACTTTTCATTATAGAGAGCTCAGAAATTAACACAGCCATGGATGAAAATTGACCTCCACTTTCTAGTTGAAAAAAAAACTGAGGATGATTTAAAACATCTGGCTTTTTTTAAAAATGGTTTTTGGTCTGTGGTTTTTCTGGGAGCCGAGCTGCTGTTGTTTGAACCACAGTGATGAACAGACTGGCGTGAGGTCATCGAGGCTATCTGGGTATTCTCTTTCAACACACAGTACAGGTCTCCCTCTAATGGCTCCTCGTGTCCTCTCTGTTTGCCTTATCACCTTGATCTATGCCTGTGTGTGTGTGTGTGTGTGTGTGTGTGT
>NW_019522837.1:0-853 GCF_002814215.2 Seriola lalandi dorsalis | reverse complement strand
GTTGATTTTGGAGTCTACCAGCAGGTGGAGAAAGAAAAGGTGAATTGGTCCAGGGCTCTGGAAGCAGACAGATGCTGTTAAAGAAGCAGACATGTAATGTGAACATAGAGGACGTCCTCAGGCGGGAACCTCCACACCGAGTTAAAGAGCAGCTCTCCTCCGGCAGGAAAAACATCGCTACTGAGCTTTATATCCGTTTCTGACTGAACAATCAAAGGCAACGATCAGACATGTGTTTATAATCTACTTGTCAAAGTTAACATTTTTTACAGGTACAAGCAGGTTATTTTAACACAGGTAAACCTGTTAAAAAAGGTGATTGACTCTTTTTACACTGGATGGGTATCGTTAAGATTTTACTTTTATCAATACTGTTTATAGATCCAGCACTTTAACGGTTCTCTTATCAGTATTTTGTTATTTTGTAAGATAAAAAAAATGAATTAACAATGTTTAATTTTCTCATATGTACTTATGTGTCACGACCAGGCAAGGACTCAGGACACAGGTGCAGGGTTCAATAGACAGTTTTTATTGTTTCTTCAGGGCACCTCCAAGTGGAGAAATAAATAGGCTATCAAACCTAATTCTCACTACATAATAATAATAATAATAATAAAAAATCACTCCACTAAGGAGGAAAAACACAATGGATTATTAAACTATTATCTGTAAAATAAAAACTCTCCAGCAAACTGGAGGCTCTACTCTATAAAAGGTCAGTAAACAAAAGATCACTCCACACGGAGGAAACAAAAGGCAAACTTAAACTATGACACAAAACTAGGAAATAAACTTACAACTCAAAATCTCTCACTTGGAGGAAGAAGAACACAAAACTTTCAGGAACGCT
>NW_019522836.1:0-1049 GCF_002814215.2 Seriola lalandi dorsalis | reverse complement strand
TCATATTATAGTATGGCATAAAATTGTCAAAAAACGTCATAGTATAGTATGGCATAAAAATGTCAAAAAACGTCATAGTATAGTATGGCATAAAAATTTCAAAAAAACGTCATAGTATAGTATGGCATAAAAACGCCATAGTAAAGTATGGCATAAAAATGTCAAAAAAACGTCATAGTATAGTATGTCATAAAAACGCCATAGTATAGTATGGCATAAAAATTTCAAAAAAATGTCATAATAGATTAAGGAATGAAAACGTCATAGTACATTAAGGCACAAAAACGCCATTGTATAGTAAGGCATAAAAGTGTCAAAAAATGCCATGGTATACTAAGGCATAAAAATTTCAAAAAAACGTCATAGTATAGTATGGCATAAAAACGCCATAGTAAAGTATGGAATAAAAATGTCAAAAAAACGTCATAGTATAGTATGTCATAAAAACGCCATAGTATAGTATGGCATAAAAACGCCATAGTATAGTATGGCATAAAAATTTCAAAAAAATGTCATACTATAGTATGGTGTAAAAATGTCAAAAAACGTCATAGTATAGTATAGCATAAAAATGTCAAAAAATACGTCATAGTATTGTATGGCATAAAAATGTCAAAAAACGCCATAGTATAGTAAGGCATAAAAATGTCAAAAAACGTCATAGTATAGTATGGCATAAAAATGTCAAAAAATATGTCATAGTATTGTATGGCATAAAAATGTCAAAAAACGCCATAGTATAGTATGGCATAAAAATGTCAAAGTACATTAAGGCACCAAAACGCCATTGTATACTAAGGCATAAAAATGTCAAAAAACGTCATAGCGTAGTAAGGCAAAAAAACGCCATTGTATAGTAAGGCAAAACATTTTTTAAAAATGTCATACTATAATATGTCAAAAAACGTCATAATATAGTAAGGCAAAAGTTCTTTTGAAAAAGTCATAGTATACTATGGCATGAAAATGTCAAAAAACATCATAGTATAGTAAGGCTTAAAAATTTCAAAAAACGTCACTCTGTAGTATAGCATAAAAATGTCAAAAAA
>NW_019522835.1:1628-2434 GCF_002814215.2 Seriola lalandi dorsalis | reverse complement strand
ACACACACACACACACACACACACACACACACACACACACACACACAGCTGCAGTGGTCAGGCCCTCACAGTTTGCTTCAAAGTCTGAGCCCAAACCCCCCTGAAAGCAAACCTACGGCTACACTGGCTGCAGAAATCTCTCCTCAGCCCAGAAAGAAACAGAAGCAGATCCAGGCCGGCTCTGGAGGAGAGCTGCACTGGACTCGTATTACTCTCTGAAGATGCGTCATGTGACGTACATCAGTCCACTTTGTCATGGATGAGGAGAAATCATTTGCGAACCCTTTAAAATGAACTGGTTGTTCTGCATTAAATGTGACCTGTCACAAATTCAGACCGGCCGCTCCAGAGAGAAGCCTGAGAGAGGAGGTGTTCAACTACTCTGAGGTGGTTTGTGGTTCTTGAAACCGCAGATATATCTTCTTAACACTTAAACACTAAACACAGAAGAAGAAGAAAATGTGGAGCTTTAAATATCGTCACAAATGATGGAAACCATGAATCGTAATTTGTTTTCTGGAGGTAGATGCTCAGGCGTCTGCAGTCGCTCCAGCTCAGCTTCCTGTGAGCGCGTGAAGGGGAGGCCAAGGAGGATTTTTAATTAGCGGAGAGAAGTGCTGAGGCCGGCGTAAAACAACACTAACTTTCTCTGTTCGTCGGCGTCCTCGAGAGGGCGCGGCTGACGGTGAACACAAACACAAAGCAGGAGGTCAAGAGCCGGAGACTCGGCGCTCTGGTGGAAGCCAACGAGCGCCACACGTTTGGCAGAACGCATCAGAGAATATCCTCTTGTTCTCATAAATAAT
>NW_019522835.1:0-693 GCF_002814215.2 Seriola lalandi dorsalis | reverse complement strand
CTGAACTGTTGCTGTCAACATCCAATCAAATGTCTCAATCTCTCTAATAATGTGACTTCTTTGAACGTCGCGTTGAGTAAACGTTTCATAAACAACGGCTGGAAAACAAAGTAAAGTTAAAGCTGCACACCAGGTCAAACACAGCGGTGATGAATGTGAGCCAGGCTCTCTGGTTTTTGTGCTAACGTTAGCAAGCTAGGCTAACTAGCTTCCTTTGTCCAAATGGAAGATTTTGCTGTATTTTAACTCATCTGCTATGAAACTTTAATTCTATCTATTTATCATCTATCTATCCATCTATCCATCTATCTATCTATCTATCCATCCATCTATCTATCCATCTATTTATCTATCTATCTATCTATCTAATATACCTGAATTCACCCAGCAGTCATCACACACACATTTCTCTACTATATGTCTGTGTGTGTGTGTGTGTGTGTGTGTGTGTCTGTGTGTCTGTGTGTGTGTGTGTGTGTGTGTGTGTCACATTAAATGAAATGCCAGAGAAGAGGTTGTTGTACCTGAACACATCTACAGAATAGATTGATCTTCCATGTTGACGTAGCGCGGCGGTTCTGACTCACTCAGGTTCCAGTGGAAGTTTAATTCTCTGCTCTCTCTGTGCTGAGGCCGCAGGAGGACGCCTGATAGACGCCGCGCACCGCGCACACACATCCAGCTCATGGTGAA
>NW_019522834.1:0-1236 GCF_002814215.2 Seriola lalandi dorsalis | reverse complement strand
TATGAGTAAATGATCAAAAGACGGCGTTGGCTGAGTAGAAAAAATAAATAAATGGATGACAGCTCAGGAGATCGTCGAGGTAACGACAGGACGAGGCTGTAAATGATGACACCACTGTTAAACACCTATGGATTTCTTGTATTGTACAGCTGCAGGTTAAAACCTCCGATGGATCTGTAAAATCACAGACGTCCCACAAGAACGACTTTTAAAAGATTATTATTATTTTTATTTTGCAAAGCTAGCGGCAAGACTCTGTATTAATTGCATTGATATTGTGTACAAATATTATAATAAGTTCCCCAGAGGATGAATCCTACCCACTTCAACGAGCCCCAACTTTTCCTCTGGAGCCTCCATGACACGGAAAAATCTCAAAACGTTGTTCCTGGTCCCCAGAGGACGATCTGAGGAACTGAGGTGATCAATACTGATCCATGTCCCCTCAAAAAAATCATCTAAACATGATTCGTCTTCTTTATCCACAGATTTTGTTGCTTTATTGTTGTTGCAAGGAAAATAAAACGTTTTATGAACATTTGTGGATTTTAGATGTGTATAAGAGACAGGTTTGATACCGACATCAACAAAACATGTGGGTGAAATTTGCATAAATTTCTCCACATTCCCTCCAGACGAATCATGTTTAGCTTATTTATCTGGGGTAATGCGCACGCCTTCGGCACGCATTTAAAACTTGTTCTATGCATGCTTTGATAAATGAGGATCCAGGAACGGAGAAAAAACAAAAAAAAAACGATTGGTTTAGATTCAACTACACACACACACACACACACACAGACACACAGAAAGACACACACACACATGCAGAAACATCCATGGCTTAAAACAGACACACACAAAGTTAAGCCTCGGTTAATTGCTTCTATTGTAGAGAAGTGTCAGCAGCATCCGTGCAGTCCTGCAGCCATCCTAGAGAGGATAATCCTGGATACTGAGGCAACACACACACACACACACACACACACACACACACTGAGCAGCAAGCAAACACACACACACACACACATCCAAACCCCTTTGAAAAGCCGCACCGTGTCACCAAGGTCTAAGCAGACCTGCTGAAGGTGGAGATGTCACCGCTTCAGGCTTCCTGTTTTGATGAAGACGAAGGTTAGCATCAGGGGAGGCATGTGACACCCCCACCACCTCCTCCTCCTCCTCCACCCCCCGACACACACACACACACACACACACACACACACACACACACAC
>NW_019522833.1:6239-6706 GCF_002814215.2 Seriola lalandi dorsalis | reverse complement strand
CGTCTCCAGTTAGTTTAGAGCGGGGGGCGAGAGCCGGTCCACCGCAGGAGAGCGTCGTCCACACCGGGGAGCGGACCGAGGTGTTCCCACATCCACCACCATCTCAGCCCAGCCTCACACGGGAACCTCCCCGACAACCCGCTGCCTGTCCGGCTGCCGAACATCCACTCTCCGGTAGCAGCGTCCTCCAGGCTTGGCTCCCCGCGCACTCTGCTCCTCTCTGGGTCACGCAGGTGCAGTCACCCGCTCTCATCATCTCAGGTGCAATCACTCACTGTAATCAGCTCCACGCGCAAGAGGTCCTCGTCCAGACCGAGGAGCGGACAAAAGTGTCCCTACGTCCACCACCAGATCACCCCAGCCTCACACGGGACCATGGACCGACAACCCGCTGCCTCTCTGGGTCACACAGGTGCAGTCACTCGCTCTAATCACCCCAGGTGCAATCACTCACTGTAATCAGCTGC
>NW_019522833.1:0-774 GCF_002814215.2 Seriola lalandi dorsalis | reverse complement strand
TGCATTTGTTCCAATTCTTCCAAATTCCGGGAAACGGCCAGCCAATCAGATGGCCGGATTTGTTCCAATTTCGGGAATACATACTTCTGCCGTCCAATGGGAGAGCCGGATTTGTTCCAACTTCTGAACGGTGACGCCCACGGTCAAGGTGAAGCATTTTCTTCCTAGAAGAACGAGGTGAAGACGAGGGATCAATATTCAGTCGTCTCTCAGATATTTGAGGAAAGTAAACTTGTTTGTGACTGATGTATTAGTCAGACTTTGTTTACCGAAGGGTTTTTACGGCTCGTTGTGAAACGCCGAGTGATCGTTATCACTGTATACGCCGTATATTTGCGGATTTGTAGTAAATGTCAAATTATCATTTTAACTTCGTGGCATTCGTGATATACAATATTTGTATTTGTTGTGAGCTAGCCAGCTAACATTCATGTTGTTCAAACCGTCTTTTAGGCTAAAAACATGATGCTAACACACCGCTGTCAGTCGGTCTGTACAGTGTTACAGTGCTAATGTTGTTTGCTGCTTTTACCTTATTTTTTTTTACAATTTTTTTGCGGGAGAATGAGGCTTTTGTCAATCATACATATGTCAGTGATCATGCTGTTCAAGAAGCTGATGTCGATTATAGATATAAAACATGTCAGAACATCTGTGTGTAAACATATATATACTGTGTATGAATATGTATTTATATATGATGCAGCAGTAACACCTTGATCTCATGTCCTCCTCTGCTCTGTTACAGATTCAAACTGCTTCATTCCTTCAAAA
>NW_019522832.1:49082-49515 GCF_002814215.2 Seriola lalandi dorsalis | reverse complement strand
AGGTAGTGAAACAACTGCGCGGTGGCGGAGCCCCGGGGGTTGATGAGATCCGCCCTGGGTATCTCAAGGCTCTAGATGTTGTAGGACTGTCTTGGTTGACACGCCTCTGCAACATTGCGTGGACATCGGGGGCAGTGCCTCTGGAGTGGCAAACCGGGGTGGTGGTCCCCATCTTTAAGAGGGGTGACCAGAGGGTGTGTTCCAACTACCGGGGAATTACACTCCTCAGCCTCCCTGGTAAGGTCTCTCGCTAGGGTGCTGGAGGGAGTATGGGAGTTTGCCAATTCAGTCCACATGTGTTTTGTGGATTTGGAGAAGGTTTACGACCGTGTCCCAAAGGGCTCCCTGTGGGGGGCGCTCCGGGAGTATGGGGTGGATGGCCTCTTGTTAGCGGCCATCAAGTCCCTGTACCAAAGGCGTGTGAGTCTGGTTC
>NW_019522832.1:28592-43923 GCF_002814215.2 Seriola lalandi dorsalis | reverse complement strand
GTATCGATCCGGCACCTTAACGGTTCTCTTATCTGTACCTTTTGGCATTTTGTAAGAGGATTAAGGAAAAGTCAGATCTTTTTTCTGCATTTAATGAAACAAAAACTACTAAAATAATAAAGCTTAGCTTTGTGTTTCTCACCCTGCTGTAGCTGCCTGCCTGTTACTACAACACCTGCTGCTACAACTAGTACCAGGGGTGGATTTAGTGGTTTGGGAGCCAGAGACAAACCCTGCTTTAATTTCACCCTTTCTCTGACTGGGAATATCTCTAAACTTTTGGCTTTAGTAAAACTATTAGGCAGTTAAAATACTGTCCGTACAGACACTAGGCTTGTTTGTTGAATGTACTAGGGATCAAGCAGTAAAGTTTTTCCAGGGCAGATACCGATTATTAGTAATCAAGGGGACCAATAACCGATATTTGGAACCGATGTGACAACACAAAACTACTGCTACATAACACATATAACACTCACCGTGGCGTCCAGGTCTCTCTACTATTATGTCCACCCCAATGATATCACTGAAGGTAGGTAAATTACAGAAACACCTGTATAATGTATGACAGCTCCACACACACATCCTTCACAATGATCATCAACATCTGTCTGAAACTATTTTAATACAAACTGAAAATTAAAACCTTCATGAGGGAGGATTTACTGCAGGACTGTTGTATTAGACCACATCGTTTTAACTACATGTTCCTAATAAACTGATCACTGAGTGTATATTAGTAATTATCAGTTGTATGAACAGACTGCAAAGAGCCTGACTGGATTGTTCTCACATGGGAACTGATTCACCTGGTGACCTAATAATCAGCCAGACCGATAATTGGTCGATCCCTAATATGTACAGTATAATTTATTTGTTGTAATCAAGGGTTCAGGTGAGGTGATAACTTTACTTAACTTTACTTTTTCAGCCATTAAAATACTTATGCAGGAATTAAAAAAGAAGGTCCAAAGACCCAGACGCCCCGACCGAAGCTTTGTCCAAACAGTGGGCTGACCGGAGACAAATTCCAAGGCCATAATTTTGCCCCTGTGGGCAAAAGCAAAGACGCAAAAACAGCAGCCGTGAGAATCTGTACATGTGTGAAACACAGTCACTAAAAAATCAGCAACAGTAGAAGTTTCTTCAGATTCTTGTCAGTTCCTTTATTTCAGGAAGATTATCGATCATGAAACATCACAGTTTATCAAAGCAGTTTCCTTTTATGAAACGAAAACCCTCCTAAATACCCACAATTCTCAGTCCTCATCACAGATTAGTCAATTATGGAGGCAAACAGAATTCAGAATAACTCTATACAAGCAGTGTCTGGATATTTCTTCTTCTTCCTGGTATAAAAATAAGTTCTAAGTGCTTCACACACTTTAATACTGTCTCTGCTTTGGCACGTTCACAGCTCAGCTGTCAGCTCATGTCGTCACGAGGAGCCGGCAGCTGCTGCTTTTAACGCTGAGCTCATGGTTTTCAGGAAAGGAGCAGGTCACAGGAGCTGCACTTTGTCTCAGGATCAGTTCTAATGTTGTCGTTTTCAGTTTCACTCCTACTTTCAGATCAAAGATTAACGAACTACAGATTTGTTCTTGTAGTCTGTGAACAGAGGATGGTTACACTGAGGAAATTTAATTTTATCTTTTATTGGCTCAGATTTTTCTTCCAAATCTTATTTTTAAGCACCATTAACAGGCACAGACGTAAAACCTTTAGTGTAGTGCCTTTAACCAGGTGTTATCCATCATTTATCAGCCATAATTACCATCTTTACCTCAGCTCAACCACCGTAGCTGACGTTGGCAGTGGACGTAAAAACACAACACAAATATAATCTGGGCTTTTGCTGAACACTCTATTATATTGGTTAACGTACTCGTCAGGTGATTGGTTTGAAACATCTGGAGACGAGGTTAGTTTGAGGACTGCGGGGTCGTTTAGTCTTCTGGTTTCATGAACCAAAGGCGTGAAAGTCAAACAAACAACAAACAATGTGAGGATGAAAACACTGAAACATTTTTACTGGGCAACTCCCACCACGATGTCAGCTGTGTTTCCATATACCTGTTTTTAGATGCACAAAAAGCAAAAGTCGCAACAAAAGTTGGTTTATCAATAAAGACTAAATGTGACGAAGTGTAATGGAAACAGCCTGAGTGAATAAACATGGAGCACGAAGATGAGCAGGCGGGAACATTCCTCCCCTCTCCATGTGGTTTCATCATCTGAGCTTTGACTGGATCTTTTAATGACCTCATCCTCTTCTGTGGTGGTTTAATGGCAGCAACTGGAAAATCAGCTCCACCTGCTGTTTGTCGCCACACAGCAGCAGTGGAGGGAAACAAGACTTAATTTGTATCAGCTGTAATGAAAGATGTGCGATGTTTGGATTGACACCTGGCGGCTGATGATCTGATGTTTCTGTTGCCGTGCTACTCGCTGCTACATACATACAGATAGTCCACATAAAGCTTTTCAGAAAGTCCTTGTGTTGACATAAAGAAAGTCAGATATAAAGCCAGAAAGAGCAAAGTGAAAAACACAGAAAATGAACATTGGTCTCATGTTTTAGGGACGAGGGACAAAGGTTTATGACACAATGTTCATTTGGACTACAAAGAACTACAAAGTCCAAAAAGCCTCAGTGACCACAACAGGGTTTCCATTTGATCCCAGACCATCCAAATATCAGGGTTTCTTCTCTTGGATTAAGACATGAAACAACTGATTGACAAATATTTTTCCTTCTTTGGAGACGGTCAGGAAAACCACTGAGATGGTCTGAAATACACAACAGTGCAAAAGACCACGACGTTCAAAAGAACTACAAAGTCCAGATATCTTCAAGACAATAAGGCAAGGTTACGAAACATGGACAAAAAAATAAAAGCAATTTAGCCAATTCGGTTTTTGAATATTGTAAACATACTACTTCTAAAAAAGAAAAGTGATCAAGACATTAATTCAAACCTACAGCCAATCTACTAGCTGCTTAATCAATTACACAATAATGGCAGGTGAAGAATGATGTGAAGAAACAGGTGGGGAATTAGTTTCAGGGCCACAGACGAGTCCAAAACGTTTTCAAACGACAAGACGAAGCCCAGAGTTCTGGACACGGTTCTAATTAGTGGTTCCGTCTCCTGGTTCAAACCAAGGCAGTCGGTTGGATCGTTCACCATGAAGCAGCAGCAAAAAGGAACATTCACACTATTCTGCTGTCTCCTTGGTGTCCTGAGGAAACTGAGTTCATGCTGAAATAATCAACCAGCCAATAAGATTTCACTCTGTACCTGCACTGGTGTGGTCTAGCAAAAGTGTTGGAGAAACTTTTTTGAGGAACTGAACTGATTTAAAAAAAAAAAAAAACAGTGTAGTGTGAATGTGGCCTGAGCTACGGTGTTTTTTCCTCTTTGGAAACCGCTGCTCTAGAAAACGCCGTACCCGTCGGTGTGGCGCGTCGCCACGGCGAAGGCAGGGTAGCCCTCATAGGTGGTGTAGGCGGTCAGGTCCTGACCCAGAGATACTGCCTGCTTCAGCTGGGAGGCGACTGCTGATGATGCCGGGCTCGCCAGAGTGTAACCTGGAGAGAGGTGAAACAAAAACTCTTCACCTTTTATCAGTGAGGCTTTTACTTTGAAATAATCTGTAGTTATATATGTTAAATAGTTAGTGGGTAATTATACATTGTTGTCATATTTGACACTGTTGTTTTGTTTATATTCAAGTATACCGTCAGTAGTTTTATCGATTTAATCTGTATTTTCTGCCTGTGGAAGGAGGCGGCGGCCTGATTTGAGTGCAGACATCATTAGTTCTTCTAACATGGGAAAAAAAAGTGAATTCATGTTACTGACGAGATACGATTAATTTGTCAGGACTGAAAGTAGGCCTAGTTCTCAGCCATAAGTGGAAGGTGACACCCCCGACACCCCACGTCTTACGGCTTAGTACCACCCCCGCCTAATTTGCGCCCAGGAAAAACCCTGGAAACGCTGTAGGAACGCTCAGAGCGACCTCAGCTTCCTGAGGAAGTGATGTAGCCGTTGTTAGAGTTGAATGTTGCTTGATTTCTCTCATTCTGGGCGCCGTAGCCCTCAGTTAAAAGTCCCTATTGATCCTCCACAGCTGAAGCTCAGTGTCTGATAGAAGAGTTTTCAAATTGTGTTTTAGTTGATCTTGGCAGGAAGGGGAGGGTGTAGTTTATTAAGGTGTGGTCGTTCGTAGATCGAAGGCGTCCCCAGCTGTTCCCGCCCTCACTGTCGCAAAGCACTGCTCCTACTGTCTAGCAACCTTGACAACGATGTGATTTTTTCAGAAGAACTTGAGGTTTTAAAGCCCTTGGGTTTAACAGTTGTTCCGTCAGCTGTTGAACTGTTTCTCTTGTTTGCTTTCATTACTGGTGCGCAATGAATCTTGGGATAGGTTGGGTCATGCAACGGGTGGATCCTTCACGACCCAGGAAAAGAACGTATTTGAAGGAACCTTTGAAACTGTGACACAATCCGTCTTCAAATGCAGCCTCTGAAGGATGTCGTTAATGTGGAGCGGTTTCCAGGAAAACATGGCCGACTGCTCACCTCTCAAAGAAGGTGTGTTATTGTGGTGGGGGGAGTATCTGGTCAGGTACAGGCTTTCAGGATCTCAGTCATCCTTCTCAGAGGATTAACAAACAAGACAAACTGGGCTTACACAGCTTCCAAACAGACCTGAGAACAGGTATGTGCTCAGTTTCCCTGTGAGCGAGAGACAAAGAGGAGTGACCAAAAAAGCGTATTGCTCTTCTCTCTCTCTCGCTCTTTCAAAGGTAACCTGAGTGATGCCAGGAAGACGACAAATACGTTTCATGGCGTTGTTAAAACAAAATTGTCATCACAAACTGACTGAGAAACCGAACTAAATGATGTGGTCTGTCCGTCGTTGCTCTTAAATCACAGCAGCTCCTAAGAACAACAAGCAGCTTCATTACAATCAGCTGGTTATATACGTGAAACTGTGACCATCCATCGGCACGACCTTAGTCTGCATGCAGACCGAGCGCCTGTTGGTCATTGGTGCTTTGTTGAGTGAAGAGTTAGTCTAGCTTTGGGTACGGACCTTCACATACCTGGGAAGGCTACTGAGGCCACAGCGGCGGCAGTAGCACAGCTGGCATCTGCGGCGCCCTCTGTCTGAAGGCCAAGCGTCTGCAGAGTGTGTTCAGCCGCGTGGATCTTAGCTTCTTCTACAGCCGTACACAGCTTAGCAGGGGTGAAGGGGTGGCTGCAGGACACAGACCAGCCACAGTGAATCTAATGCAGCTGCAGACGGTACAACAGTTCTGATACAGGAGACTAATACAACGGGTCAGATACTTTAAACAGCAGTTTGACTGGTTCATGAGCAGCAGGGGTAGCAGTAGTATTAGTAGTAGTAACAGTAGTATCAGTAGTACTCGTACACATTGGGGTACTGTGTGGCCAGAGCTGGGACTGTGATCTTATACAGGAAGAGTTGTCTCTGGTCTGGACCAATGGCAGAGTGGAGCTGATAGACAGGCTGTCCCCAGTTATTCTTCTGACACAAGATGTGTATAAGAGACAGCCCCCGCAGCCCCTACAGGTACAGTCATGTAAATTTCTACAGGAGACCGAAAAGGCAGTGAAATCAATCAAATCACCGGAAATCAGCCGGGAAGAAGAATCACACATTCAGACAATTATTCAATCAGTGAACAGGTACAGTGGTAGCCATGGTAACGGTAAACCACCTTACATCTACCTAGTGTTCACACTACAGCGGTGGTCATGGTAACTGTACAGATTATTTCTCTGAATTATTCATTTTCAAGTTTTTATTTTTATTCAGAGTGAAGTGGGAGCTGCTGCTTCCTGTGACAGAGTGAGGTGCACCCGAGGCTCATGGGTAATGTAGTACTTAGACCCGTCTGCCCAAATGACAGGCAAAAGGTGAAATAACTCAAACTGGTGGCCAAGGCACAAAGCTACAGGGCTGAGACATCATCAGAGGAGAAGAGGCCCCACCCACTTCACACCTGTATAATGTTTCACTTCTGATTAACTGGATCATATTTGATTCCTGGTGAACAGTCAGACATACAGATAATTTGAAAACAGCATTCTTTATATTTGGGTGATGGTGATTGGACGCCGGTCAGCTGGGCTTTTAAAGCTGTAAGAAGCAGATCGTGAAAATCATCATACCGGTGAACTGACCGTTCCCAAAGCCCCGCCTCTGTTACTTCTGCTCCGCCCACCAGTCTCTCTGGTCCAACCACATGTGCCATTTAAAAAGATGACGGTGGAGCCATTCTAAAAATAATGGCTTCTTCCGCTACATCCACACTTCTACGTTTTCATCAAAAACTACATCACATGACCAATCACGTACACGGAGCATGTGCGAGCCGGTGTAAACAGGAAGTGGATTGTCTCCTCTGCAGCTGTAGCATTAAAACAGAGAATGTAAGTGAACAACAGCTGCTAGCAAAGACAACAAGGTCAGTAACACTGTAGTCCAGGCTGATGAGAGCCAATCAGGAGAGACCATGGGTGTGACCTCATCGTTTACAAAGGTCTCAGTTTGTGTCCCAGATACAACACGTGAGTTTTCACAATAAAACAACTCCAGCAGAGTTTCCAAATCGCTCTGTTTTCAGTTTTGAAAACTCCGGAGTCGTGTGGACAGGAGGCGAAAATTTAGGGAAAAAGATGAGTTTTAAAAAGAAAACGTAGAAGTGTCGACCTAGGCTTATTTTCAGACAGGAGTCTCATCTCGAACGGTCAGTTCACCAACAGAAATACATCTGATCCTGAGGAAACTGCTGTTCTGTGAAAACCCAACATTTGTTTTTATTAACACAGTGTTTCTGAGGTTTGGAGGTTTGCATTGAGCTTTGCATCTTTATTTTCAACCCGTGGAGAAATTTCACAATCAGATTCTTCTATTTAAGATAGTGATTTAAGCAAAGAGAGTCCGCCCTCACCTCTGACAGACGGCGTCCTAATCAGACCTCGACCTCCAACGTGAGTTTTGGCCGCTGGGAAACGAAACTGACCTGGTATGGCAGCGTAGGCCTGGGGGGCGTAAAACACAGGTGCGCCGAGATACGCAGCGGAGGGGTCGTACACCTGGAGGAGGAGAAAAGTGTCAATGATACAATGTCTTTTTTATTATAGGAATCTGCAAATTTACTAAATTAATTCATAAAATTAACAGTTTGAAACCGAAGAATATTCAGTTTGCATTAAATGAAACAGAAAATCACCAAGTGGTCACTGTGGAGAAGCTGCCACCGGAGAAACTTTGGCAGTTTTTGCTTAAAAACCTCAAACTGCAAACAGGAATAATGAATAAACAATAAATCTTGAGAAAGATGGGTGAGGTTTGATGAGAAATGCGCAGGAACTTTGTGTACATGGATTTATTTCATGTGCTGACATTGAATATCCAGAGAGGTGGTTCATTCTCCCATAATGACACCATTCATGTCTATATGGCAGTTAGGATCTTCCTCTATCTGCTGATGCTGTTGATGCCTCTTTGTCATGTAGTGATTCAAACTGCCCACTAGATGGAGCTAGTTGTTCATACCTGAACATGCAGACATCATCTCAACAGGATGTAACATTTACCTCCACTGTGTCTGTGTGGAGGTTCAGGCTGCAGCTGTTCAGTTGATGGTGCAATAATGTCACAAAAAATGTGTGATTGGTTCTTCACAGTACACAGACTCCATCTTTAAACCACAACGTGCCGGCTCATATAAACAGGTGAGTTATATAAACAGGTGTCTGACTCTAGTGGTCATTAGAGGAACTGCAGCTTTTGGTTCTTCAGTGCTGATGCTTCTGTTTTCAGGCTCGGAGGTTGATGCTTGATAAATACAGACGTTCAGTCAGTTTCACGTCAGGGGTTGAGTTGAAACTGACAAAGTCGACGTCAGGAGCCAAAAACCACATGGACTGACGGCACCATAATATTACACAAATATGACTCTGCATAGTTTATTTATTGACACTGGAGATGAACACTAACAAAACAAAAAGAATGAAAGAATGTAGCTTTTTCTGAAATACTGTCAACGTTTGATGTTGTGTATGTGTGTAATCATGTTGTTGGTGACCTGATATCTGCCATGATGTCTGTACCGAGGATACCAAGCTAATTTTGCCACTGGTCGATTTGCATTGTTTGTCAAAGATGGCAGACCCATTTGCACACGTGTTACGCCAACTAGCTGAATGTCAAAAGTCAGAAATTACAAGCTCCAACTTAATTATTTGAACGCACGAACAGGTCGGAAAATTCAGGTCTCCGACTCGGCAGTGATATTGAATTACTTTACTATTGTATGAGATATATTTACATTCTTAATATAATCACAAGTACATTCACCTTAGACATTTTCCGTCTTGCTTGGCCACAGTAAACAGCTGCAGTAACTTGTTTGTGTTTTCCTTGTAAAGACAACAAGAGATTGTTACTGCAGGTATCCATATTGTTTTCTGAGCTGATCATTTGACGGCACGTTTTTCGGAACAATGACGTCCCCACGTTTCCGAGTTTATCGTCGTCTTTAACACAGCATGCGGCTGTGTGACGTAGGGCCGTAAAGCGTTGAACCCGAGTTACAGAGAGAGTTTGTGGTGTGTTGGGTCTGTGGTACCTGTCCCAGAGTGTAGGCCGTGTAGTCTGTCTGCAGCAGAGATCCTCCTCGCCCTCCAGTCCCTCTGGTGTAACGGACGTAACTGTCTTTGTCCACCGGCTTGGCCAGAGTCACCTCGATAGGAGACCCATCCACCAACTGAAGGAAGGAGGACAGCAACACAATTTACCCCCTGACCATTCTCCACCTGTGTGCGTGAATCCAGGACAGCCTATACAAAAGGCTAATTGACGTTATCGTTGATGATGCAACAGACAAAGTGATGCACAAACTTTAAGAGTTGTTATTTTCCTTGGCTTTAAGTGAAAGGGATGAAACGTGGCTATTGTAAATTCTGCTGTTGGATGTGTTTCATGCTGTTTAAAGGTACCTTATAGTATAAAGGTAGAACTCCATGTCTCTTTTGATTATAAAGCAGTCTGTCAATTGTTTGGCATTTTTTAATGAAAATGGATTTAAAGGATCAAACCAATGTGACGATGTTAACCTGAACATTTGAGGGTTTAGCAAGACGACATTTAAAGACATTACATTGGGCTGCTGGGATATATGACATTCTCTGACAAAACAACTCACTGATTAATAGAAAAAATAATCTTCAGATTAATCCATAATGAAAATAATCAGCCTGAGTGGAAACCCTGTGAACAAGGAGTGTCTCCTGAAATAGTGCCCCTACGGACCAGACCTTTGTCGCTATGGTTACTATAATAACGGTCATAGCTTGGTTAGGTTTAGGAAAAGATCGTGATTTGGGTTAAAGTAAGTACTTCCTCAACATTAGACGGTCTTTGTTGGCATGGTTACAATAAAAACAACAACATGGATAATAGAAGCAACAATGGAATAGAACACCGCTTTCCTGTGTCACATTCATCCACCACCACCTCCTCCTGACTTGGACTCTGTCTCTCTTTATACTACGTCACCGACACTCTTCCCTTTGCTCCTGTCATCATCACTACGACCACTAGATGTCACCTGGCAACAAAATCCTCTTTTTTCACAGGAGGACAGTCTCGTTAGTGATCAGGGACCCTGATCAAGAAGAGAATAAAAGTCCTGTCACTCAAATATGAGGCTGAAAAAACATGTGGAGCTGCTGACCTTTCCGTTGAGAGCATTCATGGCATTGATGGCGTCTTCTCTCTGAGTGAAATGGACGAAGGCGTAGTCTCTGATCTTCTTCACTCGCTCCACTGCACCTGCAACACAAAAACCTCTTTCGTAAATTTCTGATTTCTGAAATTAACCCTCACTTTTCATCCATCAGTTCTGTTTTTACAAAAGCAGCTTGCACAGACCTGAAACTTGTGTCAGTTCTCTGATCACCTGGCGGTGCATTTGACGGCAATCTGACACCTGAGCTTTGGGAGTTGACCACTTTATTGTGTTGTGCAGTGCTACAGTACCTGGTTTGAGGCTGTTGAACTCTTTCTCAATGGTCTCCTCTGTGGTCTGCAGCATCAGGTTCCTGACGTACAGTATCTTGACTGTTGCCATGGTGTCCTCGTCAACCTCCACCTCTGGCTCCGCCCAGTCCACAGCGATGGCATGACCCCACAGCTGAATACGACCTGAGACAGAGAGGACAGGTAGGTATGGTCATTTTGTTGTTGTTTTGCAGAGATGTAACTTCACACAGAGGGTCTGGTCCAGGGGCCTTAGGTCTGGAGTTGGTGGGCCCCATCAGTAATCCATCCAGGATACTAACAAGCCAATCACAGATCACCTTCCGACTCTGGTGGGTGGAGCACCAGGGTTGGCCAACCAGATTTCGGATGGGGCAGTCAGTACTACTTCTGGCACGTGTCCCAATTGTTGGGCTGCATGGTTTGTTAGACGTGGTTTACGAAGTTGTGGCCCTCTGTGTCACAAACTATGGATCCTGTTGCATAGCAACCTTGACCACACGTTACTTTTATTCACTAAAACTTTTTGTTTTAAGGCCCTTGGTTTTAACAGTTGTACCACTAGCTGTTGAACTGAGCTGAAACACAATGAAAGTGTTTGCTTTAATTACCGGCACACAATGAATCTTAGGATATGTCGGGTGACAAAGGATCCACCTGTTGGCGCTTTCGTTGTCCAGGAAAAGGACACATTTGAAGGAACCTTTGAAATGGGACAGTCTAGTTGCGCCGCTATGATGGGGTTGGTGTTCAGATGTAACCTCTGAAGGATGCGACCCCTGGATTGGGACACAGCTAATGTTACGCAAATGATCTTCCCCGTGTAGAAGCAATAAAATAGTTCCTCTATCTTATCACTGAGGCTTTGGGCTTCAGCAGCTCTTCATTATCAGACTGTTACAGAGGTGTTTTCTAAAACACACATTCAAACGTGTGCAAAGCGCCTCAGGTGACAAACAGACTGAAACCACCAGAAGTTTGAATGTCTTTATGGTCATTTCCAATATCTGATCACATCACTCCGTCATGTAGTGTTTTTCTTATCATCACCCTCTGGAGCTCTTCTTCTATTGGACACTGATCCAGTGACACAGGCTGTGATTAGCTGCTGATAACATAGTCGAAAGGAGACTTTGACTTTTTTTATTATGTTGTATTTAATTTTATGAGGAGTTTGGCTCCTTACTGGGTAATATTGGTACTTTGGCTGCTCTGAATAACTTGTTAGCAAAACCAGCTGCATGTGTTCATCATGTCCCAGAACAACGCCAAGCCATCACTTTACGTTTTTCTTCTGAGAATCAACTTTCAGAGACTTGAAAATCACTGAAGATCAGCATTTTATCACAGTCAGTATTTACTCAATGGTATTTTTTAGCGAAAGTGATTCAGAGAGAGCAAGTTGAGGACACACTGGTTCAACAACTTACTGATATTCGAGATTTGATTTTCAGTAGACGAGTTGCCAAGACATCAGATTGTCCTCGAACACACCAGCAGGGGGATTTTACCAAATAGTTCATAATAGTTAATAATAGTTCATCTTGTCTGCATTATTACGCAACAATAACTTCACAGAAAATGAAACAGATTGAATATTCAGGCTTGGACGTCTACCTGGCAGCAGTTTGCGGCGGGCCATGGCAGCTGCTCGGTGGCTCTCGTACTCGACGAAAGCGAAGCCTCGGTTCTTGGATTTGTCAGCAGCGCTGGGGTACACGATGACATCTACAACCCCTTCAGTGACCTTCCTCATCTCAGACAGGATCTCTTCATGCTTTTTGGTTTTAGGAATCCCTCCCACAAACAGACGACAGTTGTCTACGCTGGCACAAACGCCAAGGAGGCGGCCATTCCTGCGGTGATGAGAAAACGTGAATGTTTCGGATAAATGTGGAACTTTTCAGATTGTTGAGGAGTTTGAAAACTTAGCCATAGTTTAAAATATTAATGCAAATAAAGATAAAACTAGAATCACCGCCTCATGGTTGTATCCCTCGTCCACTCAGACTAGTTTCAGGTTACATCCCTGTTTATCCAGTCATATAAAATATGAACTGTTTGTGTGAAATTTTGTCATAATTTCTGTCATGAGAAATTGCTAAAAAGTGGTTCATGGGGTCACCATGACCTTTGACATTTGACCTTTGACCACCAAAATCTAATCATTTTGTTTTTGAGTCCCAGTGAATGTTTGTGCCAATTTTAAAGAAGTTGTATCAAGGTGTTACTGAGATATTGTGTCCACAAGAATGGCACAGATGTATGGACAACCTGAAAACAAAATGGCTGTCGCTCTGACTGGAGGAATAAAAAACAACCAAACCCTGACCTGATCTCATAGTTGTTAAGCTGCTTCATGGCTGCCCTGGCCTCCTGTTTGGTGCTGAAGGTGACGAAGGCGTAACCTCTGTTGTTCCCATTAAAGTCCATCATCATCCTCACCTCGTAGATCTTACCAAACTGGGGAACAAATGGTGAGAGCAGCCTGTGAGCGTTGTAGTAACAACCATGGTGGATCGCTCAGGATCCCTAACGTTGACCCTCTGTCTCTCACCTTCTCACACAGTGGAACCAGTTCGTCTTCAAACAGATCTCTCGGTAGTTTCCCCACAAAGATCTCGCTGCCTCTCTCTGGTGGCGGGCCGTCCCAGCTGGGTGGAGGGCCGCCGTACCGCCGCTGGCCGTTCTCCTGAAGCGAAACCAGGAAAAGTGAAATAAAAAACACATTCAGCGACAATGATTATCACATGTATGAGAGTTTGTTCAGCTGGACTCGGAGGCAACTTCCTACCTGCCGCAGTTGGTATCCAGTGCGTTGCGTGAGCACCCGGAGTGCCGCCTCCTTCTGCGTCCCCGTCACTCCGTCCCCGCCTGCTTTCTGATTGGATTCCATTGGGTGTGATTGACAGTGAAATGTAAATCAGGGAAATTAGGGGTGCTCACTAGAAAACGAGAAAACAACAACATACGTGTTATTTTTGTTTTTGGTTCCTGCAAAGCTCTAAATCCTCCGTCTGTCCTCACTGAGACTGTGTGTCCTCACTGAGACTATATGTCCACACTGAGACTATATGTCCTCACTGAGACTGTGTGTCCTCACTGAGACTGTGTCCTCACTGAGACTATATGTCCTCACTGAGACTATATGTCCACACTGAGACTATATGTCCACACTGAGACTATATGTCCTCACTGAGACTGTGTGTCCTCACTGAGACTGTGTCCTCACTGAGACTGTGTGTCCTCACTGAGACTATATGTCCTCACTGAGACTGTGTCCTCACTGAGACTGTGTCCTCACTGAGACTGTGTCCTCACTGAGACTATATGTCCTCACTGAGACTGTGTGTCCTCACTGAGACTGTGTCCTCACTGAGACTGTGTGTCCTCACTGAGACTATATGTCCTCACTGAGACTGTGTTCTCACTGAGACTGTGTCCTCACTGAGACTGTGTCCTCACTGAGACTATATGTCCTCACTGAGACTGTGTCCTCACTGAGACTGTGTCCTCACTGAGACTGTGTGTCCTCACAGACCTGGACCCTGCTGATCCTGTTTTCCTGCTCTCAACAACAGATACGAGTCGTGTTTTGAAGTTAGCAGCAGGAAGGTCAAGGTCTGTCCTCTAATCATTGACAGAGACTCTGGACAAGCTTCAGCCTGATTGTCCGTCTCTCTGTCTGACTGAGTGAAACAGGGTATTATTGGAGCTCTGGGATGAATTTATTGAGCAAATACACATTTTTGTAGGTGTGCTGGACCGTTATTTAAATCTAGCTTGAACCTTAAAGCGACAGTAAACTCAACATGACGGAGTGTTACTCTCTGGGTCTCTTCAACGTCTCCGTCACAGTTTTCAGTTCAGTCTTATAGAACTGAGCATTAATAATGTAGTTTGGTCCATGTTACTGTTACAGGTGTTGACATGATTTAAATGGAGTCTGGACGGTGTCAGGAATTAATTATTTCAGCTTTGTCCAAACTAATCAGTAATTAGCGTTCTTGAATGAATACATGTCCAACCTGAACACTGTGACACATCTGACTCTGAGCCTCATGTTCCTTCATCAACACACACACACACACACACACACACACACACACACACACACACACACTGCACACAGAAGCTAGTGTCACTGTGCAGGTCAGGAAAATGTTTATGTGTTGCTTAGCAACAGTGCAGTACCAGTCCAGTTGAGGAACTATTTGTGTTGACGTAGCCAAATAAATGATAAAATACAGAAACAAATCATAATCTGTTGTTGCTTATTTAACTAATATAGCACTCGTAGAAGTGTTGTGTAATATAAACTATACTGAGGTGGTGATGTTGAACCTGCGGCATCGTACCTACGATCGAGTCAGAGACGAGAAACATCACGACCTCTTGTGTCATATTGCTTAAACACTTAAAGTAAAAACGTGCAGATATTGTCACACTGACAGAAGGAGAAAGAGCCTGTTTGTGTGTGTGATTGTCAGAACAACACACACACTTATAAACAAACACACAGCTAAGTGGCTACTTAAAGCTAACCCTTTGAACCTTAAAGAACGGCTGATGTAATCAGTTTAATGCTAAACAGGCTGCTGCTGCATCCATTAGCATGGTGACTTACACACACACACACACACACACACACACACACACACACACTTTCTGTTTAATTTCAAAGAGAAACTCAGAGAAAATGAGCTCTTCACATCAGAGAAGGAGAAAGAGACGACGAACAGGAGACAGAGAGAAAACTGAGAGAAGGAGAGAGACAGGTCGAAGGTCATGAGTGATGATGATGATAACAGCTAGAAACACACCATCTCTTTGCTCACTACACACAGCAGAACGACTTGTAAGATCTTATTTTATTTCATTTTTTTTGCCTTTTCTTCCTTTTCTGCGATTCCTCTGGAAATGTGTTCAAAGCCACGAACTTTATTTAAACTTTCAGTGGAGGACTAAAAGTGTTTAAAGAAACCAAACCTGCCGAAGTGTGTGAACTGAAGCAGCAGATGTAGGATATCTCCATCAGATGCATATAAAAACATGGAAGTGCTACTAACACTTTGATAAGTTAATAAAAATCTTTATTCTGAATCAAAAGGTTTGAATTAATTTTTGAAGGTGAGAGTCTGTCAGTGGAAAAAACAGGCAGCTGTTCAAAAACCTGCTGCTGAATCCACCAATCAATACTGCTGACAGAGTGGCGTCTCATACACACACACACACACACACA
>NW_019522832.1:25477-28545 GCF_002814215.2 Seriola lalandi dorsalis | reverse complement strand
ACAAATTTCTTCCTGGAAACAGAAAAATCTTGATTTCAGTGCAAAGTGTCAGAAAACCCTGTTTACAGATGTTAAACGCAGCAGCTGGAATCTACGGAAGCCCAGACATACCAGGAAGAGAAAAAAGTTAAAGTGATAAAAAATAACAATATTTAGTGAAAGTGACTTTTGAAGGAGAAATTTAACATTGAAATTTTAGTAATTATGAGTAAAAATATTTCGATTATGAGATATTATCTAAGTCAAAACGATGAAACATTCTGTGTAAAGAAATTAAATTTCCTATCTTCCAATTTGTCTTAATAATAGTAGTAAAAATTCTGTCACTTATTTAGTAAAAATTAAGAAATAGTATTTTCAAATTTTGACATATTTTTTTTATTTTGAGGTACACAAAGGTTTTTGCTTTGCATCAATTTTAATTATAATGCCACACATTACAAATCAGAGGGTTTGAAATCTCTGCCCTACAATTTGAATGAGGAAATAAAAAAATGTATTAAATTCATCATTCCTAACTTTTCCCTTTTTATAAATAAACCAGACTCATCAATTTCAATCAATCGTCATTAATGAGTCACAGGTTGATCTTCAGCATTAATCACACGCAACCTTGATTGATGGCAGCGAATTTAGGAATGTCCTACGATTCCCAGCATGCCGTTCAGCAAATCTGCTTTATCAGCCTTTTTTTTCTCTTACATTAATCTCAGTCATCTGTTGGTTCACGTTTAGACTCTGTAGCACCACAGTTCATCCGACAGCCACACACAGCAGGAGACTGCACACACCACACAAACTCTAGCAATCACTTCAAAGGTAAATATAATACAGTATATAATATAATATATATATTAAAGTATTTTAGTTTAAAATGTTTCATAATGATATGTAGGAAACAACAGTTTTACATCATGTCAACGATTTCCATGCATCGCTGAGATCGCTACGGAAGTTAGCATGCTAACATGCTAGCCCCATCCAGTCCTGTGATACCACTGTGTACCTGAGGAGGCGATAGTGAGTCACTACAGCGTCCAGTCGCAGCGTTTCTTCTAGACTGGTAAGTGAACAGCTGTTAATGCTAACATTAGCTACGTAGCGATAGCAAAAGCTCACAGATAGCACATTTAAATAGTGTTTTAAGAACACATTTAAAAACATTACAGCTGGGGTTTATGCAGAAAAATTGTGACAATCTCTTCCCTGAACCCCCCCCTTTTTTTTAATTTAACCGTAACTAAAGTCGTGTTATTATTTTTATCTTCACCCTTAAAAACTTTAAATGTGGCAGAAATGTAAATCTCATGTTGAAAACGCCTTCCACATTAAAGGTAAAACATTAAAACACCAGTTTTTGAGGACATGCACATACTCTCGGTAGAGAGACATTCACTTGTTATCTCTCTCTCTCTTTGTCTTTTAGTCTATTTTGAATAACACAAACAGCGGTAGAGCGACACTTACTTTACACTCTCTCTCTCTCTCTCCATTATAATCCTGTTTGTTCAGTCCAGCCTTTCTGGTGGCTCCTGTTCATCACACACCAGTGAAGAAGAGTGGTCGAACGACATTTACTTTACATGATTTCTCTCTCTCTCTCTGTCTGTGTCTTAAAATGTAAAATTCAAATCTAAAAACTTTATTTGGATGAAAAAGAAAAACTCACCTGAGCAATTTCAGAGATCACCTCCCTCCGATCAGAGCTGTGTCATTCTGAGCACCGTGTGTGTGTGTTCACGTGTCATCATGGGCCTGTGTGTGTGTGTGTGTGTGTGAGTGTGTGTGTGTGTGTGTGTGTGTGTGATCACATCATATCAAACTCCAAAGGTTCACTGTCTTGGTGTTAGCTTTACGAGCCAGCCGACGTTAATGTTTAACCTGCTGCTATCTGTGGACACACACACACACATGCAAATACACAGATGTAACACACACAGACCTGAGTGTGTGTGTGTGTGTGTGTGTGAGTGTGTGTCCGCGTGTGTGTGTGTGTGTGCATGTTTGTGTGTCTGTGTGTGTTAGTAGGTGAAGAGACCTTTGCAGAGCACTCTGGTCCAGATAGCGACTGTCGGTCAAAGGCCTCACACACACACACACACACACACACACACATGCGCACACACACTCATGCTCACACACACACACACACACACACACACACACACACACACACACACACACCTCCATCAGCCTTGATACTTTTAAATCTCTAAATCAAGTGTCAAAGCGTCTGTTGGCGTATGAACACATTTCCCAGCATGCATTGTGTTTGCATTAAAACTCTCCAGAACTGTTTGTTCAGAACATGGCGGCGCTGAGAGAGAGAGCGTCCGTCTGTCTCATCCTCGTGGACACGGACACCTTGAAGGAACATTTTCAAACTTGAACATTCACTTGGACTCGAGAACTGATTAGACTTTGGTGGTCCAATGTCAAAGGTCAAAGGTCAAGGTCACAGTGACCTCACAAAACACTTTTTAGCCATAACTCACAGCAATTATGTCAAGACTTCACACACATGGTTGATATTTATATGGCGGAGGGATACGACCACGAGGAGGTGGCTGGTTATTTAAATGAACCCTGAGCCCTGAGCAGTGTCTGCAGGTGTTCCTGTCAGGCCGCCTCCTGCAGGTGAAACATTCCTTGGCCTCAGTGATGACCATCAGGTGAACTGGTCTACAGAACACAGCAGGTGCAGTTTTCATCCGTTCACTTCCTGTGAGAGGAGGAGCTGGTCGGCCTGGTACCGCTCAGGGTTAGAGGTCTGGGTTTGAGTCCAACCGGTGGTTAGGGTTAGACACACACACACACACACACACACACACACACACACACACACACACACACACACAGATTTATTCTCTGTTTAGTTCAGTAAATATTAACTGATGCTGACTGGAAATTTCTTGCATGTCTAACACTGTGTGTGTGTATGTGTGTGTGTTTGTGTGGTCGTCCCTCCCCCTTTGATTGAATCAAGGATCTCACTGTTCAACTGCCAACACACACTCTCTCACACACACACACACACACACACACACACACACACACACACACACACA
>NW_019522832.1:22591-24604 GCF_002814215.2 Seriola lalandi dorsalis | reverse complement strand
GCCGTCGCACCCGGCGGGCGGCCGGGGTGTCTGCCGAGCCGGTGGAGGAGACGGAGCTGCGGACTTTCTCCAAGAGCCACAGGTGAGGGTTCACACCTGAGACCAGACTGACTCGGTCTGAAACTACAGGAAGTAGTTCAGACAAACACGAAGGAGAAAATAGAACCAAATAAAACTGGAATTCATTTATTTACATGTAGAGATTCAGTTTTTGTGTGAGTCACTGAACATGTGATAAAGTTAGAAAGTGTCCTGAGTCTACAGAGACACTGTCCTGTATCAGCTCGTGTGTTAACTGGGCTCTGGCTATTCCCTGGAGAATACAGTGAGCATGTTTTATTCATAATAACATTACAGCTCCTTTACACCTGTAGACCATAACACATTTTTTCATTTCTTCCAGTGAGTGTATTATATTTTCTTTCTTGTATTTTTCTGCTGTATTTTTGTGTGTAAGTAGTGAAACAATATTTTTCTACAACCCTGAACTGTATGATAATGATATTTTCAGTGATTACCACTAAACATTTGAATATTTTTACAGGCGTTTGTGTCATTTTTCAAGTATTTTTGGGGGTTGTTGGCAGCTTTACACTAAAATGAACATAGTGAGAAGACAAGCCTAAAGAAAAAAACCTAGACTCCAGAGGGTTAAAGGTCACACAACAGACAGAGTGTTGCATTCAAAGACTGGACTCTGCGTCTACAGCTGATTGTATTGTCTGTGGAAGCTGCATTGAGTTGTAGTGACAGTATCTGGCCAGCAGAGGGCGCCACAGGACAGCAGCAGCAGACAGACTTCCTGAATTAAATCAAACAGCTGGTTCAACAGCAGCACAGGATAATAATCACACTCATTGATCACTGATTGATTACATAAACACCCCCCTCCTGCTCAGACCTTTGCAAATATTATATACACATGTGGACAGGAACGCAGTACTATTACTTCAGTTTATTTTCAGTACCTGTACTTTACTTATAACATCAGACTTTTGACTCCACTGCATTTCTATGAAGGACTCTTACTGTGAAGCAGCTTTTAGTCAGAGGAATGAATGTTCTTTTATTTTGAAAAGCACAGTAAACGAGGTAGAAGAAATCAACCATAGATTGTTGTTGAAATAAGAAAACATGAAAGAAAAATACAAATAAAGTTGAGCCATTGAAATAATAATTAAATGAAAATGATGAACTGAGCTGAGATCAGCATAAATTATGTTCAGACAGAAGTTTATAGTTTCCTGACAGTTTAAACGTTTGTTAAATAGAGAAAATTAATTTTAAGGTCTTTTCACAATGGGAGGATTCAGTGCAACAACATTAACATATAGACTATAGTATTTAGTTGTGATGATGATGATGATGTAACTATAGATTCATCAGCTTGTTCTTCATGACGACTCCTGCCTGACTGAGAATGAATCTATATTCATGGATCTAGGCTTCAGTCCATCAGACAGGAAACAGCTGCTCTGTTGTTGGTGCCTCACTTTAAATGTTTCTGCAGCAAGGCATTGTGGGATGGCATGTCTCCTTTCCTTTGGTAAAGGAAGCTCCAGTGTTTCCTAAAGGAAATGAGAGAGGAAGCAGAGAAGCTTCTTTCCTCATGAAGCTGCTCAGAGACTAAAGATCATTTCTGACAGTCTGAAGCTTCAGGAGAGAAAAGACTTTTCCATCTCACAGTCTTGTAGATCTCTCTCTCCCTCCCTCTCTCTCTCTCTCTCTCTCTCTCTCTCTCTCTCTCTCTCTCCCTCTCTCTCTCTCTCCCTATATATATATATATATAAGCCGCTCTGTAGAGTTGTAGTCCGGCCCTGACACACACAGGTCTATAGAGTAACCCTTATCCACCTCCCTAAAACCAGGACAAGGACACACACACACACACACACACACACACACACACAGGTGAGGAGGAGTTGAGTGTGGGTTTACTCCCTCTCAGACCTCCTGCTGCTGCGCGTTAAACTGATTAAACTAATGACGGTGATTAAACCGGAGCAGACCCCC
>NW_019522832.1:18255-22359 GCF_002814215.2 Seriola lalandi dorsalis | reverse complement strand
CCTCCCTCCCTCCATCCCTCCATCCCTCCCTCCTCCTCCGGACTCGGTTTCCTGCCTGAACCTGGCGGAGAGTGAGTGAGCGGGTCTCACGTGTGAGCGGCTCGCGGGTTCGGGTTCGGGTTTCCGGTGTCTTTTCTCCGACTCTAGGATCAAACCGGGAAAAGTGACGTGAGGTGTTCGGTTGTTGTGGATTCCCGCGGCTCCTCTGATGTTAAAATAAATCTTCCTTCACGACACTTTTCCTCTGCGGATTTTTAAAGTCACGTTTTCTACTTTTCCTCCAACACCTGACGGAGCTCGTGTTTCCATGTTTCCCTCGCGCCTGGATTTAAAACTCTACCTGCTGTGTCACGGATCCGGATCTCGGAGCTTCATCTCCGAGGACTGAGTCAGTTTCACTCGCCGCTCTCAGGTTAGTGTGGTTCCTGGTGTCATCTTGTTTCCTGGGGGAAGTTTAATGTGGAGGAACTGGAACCTTGTTTTCTTTATCGTCTAAAATCACATTTTCCTTCAACAAAGAGCTGACGCTCTGCAGACTGGATTTCAAGGACTACAGCATGAGGCATCCTGGGAAACCTTGATGTGCCGCAGAAGAATCTAGGAAACCAAGAGAACTGTTACAGACCCCCCCCCCCCGAGATACTTTCCAGACCAACAGAACCTGGAACCGCTGGATGAAAACTAGAGGAACCCCGAGAACACATCCTAGAGGGACTGGCAACACCCTGATGTATGAACCTTATATGATCTAGAAATCCCAAAGACTCAGACTTGGTACTGTTCTGAAGTGCCCAAATGAACCCTGGGAACCCACAAGACCTGAAGAAAATCTGGGAGACCTTGAGGATCCCAAGAGTTTAGTACTTTCAGGAACTCCTCAGACTAAGAGGAAATCTGGGGACAACAGAGGAACCCTGAAAAATCTAGAAGAACCCTGAGACCTCCTCAGGACCCGCCCACAGGAACCATGGGCACCCTGCGGGACCTGCAGTACGCCCTTCAGGAGAAGATCGAGGAGCTGCGGCAGCGAGACGCCCTGATTGACGAGCTGGAGCTGGAGCTGGATCAGAAGGACGAGCTGATCCAGCGGCTGCAGAACGAGCTGGACAAGTACCGGTCCGTGATCCGGCCGGCCACCGCCCAGCAGGTCCAGGCCCAGCAACAGAACCTCGTCCTACAGCCGGACCAGCACCGCAGCAAGAGGCAGGCCATCTCCGCAGAGCCGACCGCCTGCGATATCAGCGCCCTCAGCCACGTCACGCTGCCCTTCTACCCCAAGAGCCCAGAGTAAGTCCACCTCCTGAAGTGAGTGAAACTTAAAGGGACCGTTGTGGTCATGTTCAGTTACCGGCTGTAGGTCCAGTCTAGAGCAGCAGGAGCACCGGTACACTAGCAGAGTGATGAGCTGCTGTGGGCGGGGCCAGCAGAAAACACCTGCTCTAGACACGCCCATCGAAACATTCCAACATCTGTTCAAATGAAGCTTCATGTAGAATATTTTCAGCTCTTTATATTCCCGCCAAAACAGCACTTTTCTTTGGTTCTTCATTTTTCTGAACCGCTCCACGACCGTATTCCTACACACAAGCGCATCTACAGAGCGCGCTGTATCACGCCGCAGCTGCAGGTCAGCTGAGTGAATCAGAAAGAGCTAAACTTCACTTTGTTTTGATGCACAGGTGAGCATCAGGTGAGCATCAGGTGAGCATCAGGTGAGCATCAGGTGAGCATCAGGCAATTACAAACACAATCACAGACTTAAAATGCTGCATTCACAGACCGAAGGAAGTCACTTGTTTAACTTAAAACTGTTAATGGCTCCGACGCCAGAAACCAACTGTTCTTCTCTGCTCTGAAACAGTACATCCTGTGCAGACTGTTTTTAGAGCAGAGAAGAAGAACTCACTTGGGAAAACCTGTTTTTATCCAGGTGTGAAAATATAAAGTTTATGAATAAAATATGTGGTTCCAGATCCAGTGTTTCAGGCACAGTCTGGTTCTGGTATCAGTACGACAACGACTCTGAAAGAAACAGATATTTAACTTTTTTAAATGAACTGTGCCATTAATGACTTGAATAACTGATCAGGAGCTGAAATGATCAGCTGATTGATTGATAAAGGAGCAGGTGTTTCAGCTGCTGCTCTAATGTGGATATTTACTGCTTTTCTTTATCTTCTGTCAAACGACTAATTGATTAATTGAGAAAATAACCACATCAATTATTAGTTGCAGATTTTATTGTCCCACAGAAAGTAGATGAATTGTTGCATCATTATCTACCTGATGGACAGAATCCTTTACCTGGATTCTTTACATTGACAGTGTCGGTGTGTGTTTCTGTCACAGACGGTCTTTGGTTTCCTGATGTGACGTCTCTGCTGTAGAAGTGGCAGCTGCTGCGGACACAGATCTTTATTTATACACATGAATATGAAAATGTGTGTGTGACAGTACGGGGGGAGGGGGAGGGGGAGGGGGGGTGACACCAGCTCTCGAATAACATCAGTTAACATCAGTCTCTGGATGAAGACTGGGTGTGAACCAGGCGGCATTTCTACTCCAGGTTTCTACTTGTGATGATAGTTTCACCTTTTCTTCTTCTTTGAATCAGTCCTTCGCTCTCATCCACTACAATATAATGTGTTTTTCTTTCTGTCCATGCCACCAGTGACAACCTCCCACACACACACACACACACACACACACACACACACACACACACACACACACACACACACACACACAAAGCCAACCTGCTAGATGCTGACAGCGAGAAGTGGTGGGATGGTAAATGAAACCCTGTCAGTTGCCTGCCTGTGTGTGTGTGTGTGTGTGTGTGTGTGTGTGTGTGTGTGTGTGTGTGTGTGTGTGTGTGTGTGTGGGCTGTGAACTCCCACCAGCTCTCCTGCTGTCTGCAGTAACGCTCTCTGAGCCGACGAGTTAATGATCAGCTGAAACTCGACTGTCACAGATCTGCGGCTGAGAGAGGCTTTTATTTTGAAGGTGAGGCCTGTCCGTGTTTCCCTCCACAGAGATCAGGAGGATAAGTCCTCTGTGATGTTTGTGCGTAGTGAGAACAGTTGAACGTGACAGTCAGTCCTCCACGCGGCGACGGTCAGAGTTGGACACGCCTGAAAACAATATGACGTCTGTCCGCCTCGTTCTCGTGGACACGATATCTCAGTATCACAAACGTTCGCCTGGACTCAGGGATGAACTGAGTACATTTTGGCGGTCAAAAGTCAAAGGTCACCGTGACCTCACAAAACACTTTTTAGCCCTTACTCAAAACTTCACAGCAGTGGTTCATGTTTTTATGACTCTGGATAAACAGGGACGTGATCTGGGACTAGTTGGAGTGGCGGAGGGATACAACGGCGAGGAGGTGATTCTAGTATTGATTTGATTTCCTGTGTTTGTCGTTAGTAGGTTCATATCACAGTCACCTGCACCTCTGATGTGATGAAGAGTTTTTGGCCCCCCCCCCCCAGACGCTCGTCTCATCCGTCTGTTCTCAGGGAGACCTTTACTTTTTCCCTCTTTACAACAGAGTTATCTCTTATGCACTTCCCACGTTTCCCACGGTGCTTTGCAGCATCAGAAAGAGACTCAGAGAATTTCCTCACGGCTCATTTCTCAGCTTTGAATTTCATTTGGGCCAAACTGTTGTTTTCAGACAGGAAGGAGATTTTAAAGTTTAACACCCCATTCTGAGATAATTCTCAAGTCAGTGTTCTGAAAAAAACCCAAAACATTTATTTCATTGTTTCTTCTACAAATGTAATATTTATCATTTTAGAAGTATTTCGAATTTTTCCACCTTAATTATGTTCCTGGTCATTTTCTAGAACATTTTGAAACAGCAGTCAGACCAAGATCCAACCTTCAGCCTGAAACATGAAGCTGCAGTTCCTCTAACGACCACTAGAGTCTGGCTCCAACAGTGAGTCAGTCCCCATAGACTCCCATGTTAAAATGTCCAACTTTACAGCAGAAATAAACATGTTTACAGCCTGGTACAAAAACTGTTTTGGTCTCTAGAGCTAATTTCCTCCTTCATGACACCTGTTTATATAACTCACCTGTTTATATTTCTTACCT
>NW_019522832.1:15408-17975 GCF_002814215.2 Seriola lalandi dorsalis | reverse complement strand
AAGGCTCCGCCTCCTCTCAGCCTGTAAGGCTCCGCCTCCTCTCAGCCAATGGTAGTACAGTGTCGTCGCCTCCCCAGATGAGTTCATGACCTTCCTTCTGTCCCCCTCTCAGGTCGAAGGCGCTGATCAAGGACGCCATCTTGGACAATGACTTCATGAAGAACCTGGAGCTGTCTCAGATCCAGGAGATCGTGGACTGCATGTACCCGGTGGATTATGGGAAAGACTCCTGCATCATCAAAGAGGGCGACGTGGGCTCTCTGGTGTTCGTGATGGAAGGTGAGGAGACGTGTGTCCGCCATGACGGTTTTGACTGTTTTTTTTTTCGTCAGGATGTTGTGTTTTTAACTTGGACTTGTTTGTCTGTTTTCATGTGTGTTGTCGAGGGCGAGGAGATTTATCTGATTAATCTGATTTTACTTCCCATTGTGATTTTGTCTTCAATGGAGATAAAATGATTATTGTGCCGCATCCCCCTACAAAAACCACCCCCATATATATATATATATATATATATAAAGTTTATATTGTAGACACACGTTACATATATATCCGTCCTATATGTTGATGTCATAAACAGTAGAGGCCAAAAGTCTTTAGTTTTCTCCAGTTTAAGTTTAAAACTAATGAGAAATTCATAAAACATTTACGAACATATAGAATTTTTATATACATGTTGTTTTTTAATAAACTTACATATACACATCAAATGTATATTGTATCATATTTGGTCCCAACATGTTATACCATATATAAATTCATCATGTATACATATATATTTCAATATACAGTATGTACATGTACAAAGTTTGTATATGTACATATTGTATAGGGACATGGATGACATACATTACATTTGTGACTTTCGTCTTTGTCGTCAGGGTTCGTGACTTGGACTTCAGTTTTTTTTTGGGCTGTAAATGATGAAAATAATGAAACAGTTGTAGTTTAGTTGATGTCGTTTATCCAATCATCAATAGTTTGGTGTGTAATTGTACAAACACGGACCTTGACGACTTTATGTTTGAATTAAAGACTTGCAGCTGTGTGGCCTGGAAACGAGGAGGTTTTCAGAGCTTCAGTGTTGAAGTCGCTGCAGAAGTTTCCCGGAGCTCAGTCCGACCTTTAGACGCAGTTTTCTCGGCTGCTGGTCGTCTTCCCGGAACGTGTCAGACTCGAGTTGTGTTGCATAACGCGTTAGAACGCCTGAAGGCTGCTGAACGCTCACCTCAGTTCAAACGCTGCTCTTCACTTCAACTTTCTTCCTGTGCAGCTGTGACTTCTCTCCTCCAGCTCCAGCTCCTTGTTTTAGTTTTGTGACCATCGGTTGAAGTCGTGAAGCTGCGATGAGTCGAAACATCATGATGCTGGTGATCTCGTATCGGCTTCTGGGACACAACAGACAGGAAGTGGACATGTTGGATGTGGGAGAACATGCAAAGACCTGAGCCTCTTTGACTAATGTCAGACAACTACAGAAAACGTATGGATCCGTATATGATGATCATTCATAATAAAGGTTGAGTGTTGGTTCTTCAGTTTCCTCTGAAGGAATAATACGACTTTCCCTGAGGTTTTCCGTGTGTTAATACTTTTAAATATAAAAATACAAACATTTTGATGAAACAAAGCTTTTTAACAAACGAGAACCGCCTCCTCGTGGTTGTATCCCTCCTCCCCTCAGACTAGTCCCAGGTCACTTCCTGTTTATCAGAGTCAAATAAAAAATTTTGTGAGGTCACCACGCCTTTGACCTTTGACCACCAAAATCCAATCAGTTCCTCCTTTAGTCCAGCTGAACGTTTCTTTCTCTTCTTCTTCTTCTTCTTCTTCCTCCTCCTCCTCCTCCTCCTCCTCCTCCTCCTCCTCCTCCTCCTCACTTTAGAGCTGTTTCCTGATTTAAAAACCCAGTGTAGTTGGCAACTGTTAAAGGGACAGTTTGTGTTTCAGCACAAATGACTCCAGACGTGAAGACAGATTATTTCATGTGTTGAACCTGTTTGCCTGCAGGTTGTTGAGAATTCAGATGCGCCTCTCTCTCTTTAGTGTATTTACTTCAGTGGTATTTATAGCCATGTTTGAGGTCAGTGTGTTATATAAGAAGCCTTTTTAGTGACGTGATCCTCCCACTTAAATCTCGGTTGATGTTGGTGTGTTTAGACTGAAGCTGCAGTCAGACGGCAGTTGAAACTGTTTGACCAACCGTTGACTTTTCAGTTGAATGCAACTTATTTATGAGGAATATCATTAGAGTTTTGTTCAATTTAAGAGGGTGGGTTGAATTATTTTGGAGCTAAACTGCTTCATGTGGTGAAGGAGGCTCCTGTGTCAGTCGTCAGTCAGACTGTCCTGTTGTATTTTAATCTCTTTGTCTCAGTGATTCTGGACCCACAGCGGCTCAACAACAATCCTCCAGATGGCCGATCCTCTGCCGGTGGGTGGCAGCGAGCGGTGTGAAGCAACCAATGACATTTATACCTAAGAAAAAGCTGCTGGGCAGATTACACCCGTGCTGAATGTATTAGCAAGTCCCCACAATCTCAAAAATATCTTCTCGTCAGGTTTTA
>NW_019522832.1:11214-14386 GCF_002814215.2 Seriola lalandi dorsalis | reverse complement strand
ATTCTGTGTTTGGAGGAAGAAACAGATGCAGCAGTTTTGTCTCATTATGTAAAAGGACACACACACACACACATACATACACACACACACACACACACACACACACACACACACACACACACAGCTCTCTGGTGGATGCAGTTGGCATGGCAACTTGTTGGATGACCATATTTGGCGTTTAAAATGTTTCCACCGTTTGTAAATTTGGACTCAGTTTGTAAAGGAAGGAAGGAGGTAGGAAAGGATGCAAGGAAAGGTGGGGCACTAATGGGAAGATGGAGAAGGAAAGGGAGCAAGGAAGAGGAGGGAAGACAGAAAGAGTGACAGAAGGGTGAGTGAAAGAGTAAAAGACAAGGAAAGGAGGAGAAAGTGGACATTAAAGGACAATTGGATGGACAGAGGGAAGGATGGAGGTTAAGGAAGGAAAAGAAGGAAGGAGAAAAAGGGGGATTAGATCACAGAGAGGTGAAGGCAGGAAAATGAGGGAAGGAGGGAGGGAAGGCTGAATTAAGAGTTTTCAAAATAAAACACAACCCTAGAGTTTTCAAAAATAAAACAGGTCCACTAGCGTGTCCAAAAGTCTCTGTTTTTGGGGCTCAGAGAGTCGTGAGGACGGGAGGCGAAAACGTAGGAAAAGATGCGTTGTAAATGAAAACGTAGTCGTGTGGGCGTCGCCTTAGAATCCATCCTTTTAGCTCAGCTGTTATCAGCTGTTATCAGTTGTGATCAGCTGTTACCAGCTGTCCTCTTACAGTCCAGCTGCCTAAATCCAGATGTGGGAGGATGAAACTGTTGATCTACTCATCTGAATCTCCTTCAGTAATGACTGCAGGCTCAGAGCAATGAGATTAACAAGCGCTCTGTGGGGAGTGTTTTTCATCCTGGGCTTTGCCTCTCAGGCTACATACACTCTGGAGGTAGACCTGCAGACACTACATGTTCTAATCCGTGGTTAATATTCTTAGCCAGAAGAAAATACATCAATTATCTATAGTTAAATATCAGGTGTATTAAAAATACAAAGGTTTACAGAAATTGAAAGAACAAAAACCCACTAACTAAAGATGATGTAATTTATGGTATAAATGATGTAAAATATTCACCTGAAGAACCGACTATAAATGATTCAGCTCAGTGTCTGTGTCCATGCAAAATTACACACACACACACACACGCGCGCGCAGGGGAAATGACAGGTGGCCTGTGTGTGTGTGTGTGTGTGTGTGTGTGTGTGTGTGTGTGTGTGTGTGTGTGTGTGTGTGTGTGTGTAATTGTGTGTGTAAATGAGAGCACGTCTGAAGTTTATTTTGTTTCCAATGTGTCGCCGCAGCAGAACAAAATACATTTGTTCCTATTACTCACAATAGTGAACACACACACACACACACTCACACACACACACACACACACACTCACTCACTCACTCACTCACTCGCTCACACACACACTGACTCACTCACTCACTCACACACACACTCACACACACACTCACTCACACACTGACTCACTCACACACTCACTCACTCACTCACACACTGACTCACTCACTCACACACTCACTCACTCACTGACTCACTCACACACTCACTCACACACTCACTCACACACTCAATCACACACTGACTCACTCACACACTCACTCACTCACTGACTCACTCACTCACTCACACACTGACTCACTCACTCACTCACTCACACACTCACTCACTGACTCACTCACTCACACACTGACTCACTCACTCACTCACTCACTCACACACTGACTCACTCACTCACTCACTGACTCATTCACTCACACACTGACTCACTCACTCACACACTCACTGACTCACTCACTCACTCACTCACACACTGACTCACTTGCTCACTCACTCACTCACTCATACACTGACTCACTTGCTCACTCACTCACTCACTCACTCACTCACACACACACTGACTCACTCACACTGACTCACACACTGACTGACTCACTCACTCACTCACACACTGACTCACTCACTCACACTCACTCACACACACACTGACTCACTCACTCACTCTCACTCACTCACTCACTCACACTCACTCACTCACTCACACACACACACACTGACTCACTCACTCACTCACTCACTCACACTCACTCACTCACACACACACTGACTCACTCACTCAATCACTCACTCACTCACTCACACTCACTCACTCACTCACACACACACTGACTGACTCACTCACTCACTCACACACACTCACTCACTCACTCACTCACACACACACTGACTCACTCACTCACTCTCACTCACTCACTCACACTCACTCACTCACTCACTCACACACACACTGACTGACTCACTCACTCACTCACACACACTCACTCACTCACTCACTCACACACACACTGACTCACTCACTCACTCACTCACTCACTCACACACACTCACTCACACACTGACTCACTCACTCTCACTCACTCACTCACACACTGACTCACTCACTCACTCTCACTCACTCAGTCACTCACTCACTCACTCACACACTGACTCACTCACTCACTCACTCACTCACTCACTCACACACTGACTCACTCACTCACTCTCACTCACTCACTCACTCACTCACTCACTCACTCACTCACTCACACACTGACTCTGAGTCACTGACTGAGCTGGAGATATCCTGACTTTTAGTACAGAAACACTGGATCCTACATTTCCCACAATGCACCTGGATAGTTTCCTTCATGAGAACCTCCCTGCTGGTAAACAGCCACATCTTTAAACTACATGCTCAGACTGTATGGTAGACATCTGCAATCTGATGACATCACTCTGACATCACTCTGACATCACTCTGTTGTGAACTTCTCAAACTGACAAATGATAAGAAATAAACTTGTCGATTTCCTGTTTAAAAGTGATTTTCTTGGTCTTCTTCTTCTCTCTCTCCCTCTCTCTCTCTCTCTCTGCCCCACTGTATGTGACTGTCCCTCGCCCAGAGGGGAAGGTGGAGGTGACTAAAGAGGAGATGAAGTTGTGTACAATGGGACCGGGCAAAGTGTTCGGAGAGCTGGCCATCCTCTACAACTGCACCAGGACGGCTACTGTCAGGAGTGAGTACACTGTGTGTGTGTGTGTGTGTGTGTGTGTGTGTGTGTGTGTGTGTGTGTGTGTGTGTGTGTGTGTGTGAG
>NW_019522832.1:9293-10134 GCF_002814215.2 Seriola lalandi dorsalis | reverse complement strand
ACTTTCTGCCTCCCAGAGAAGAGTTTCTTCCTGGTACTTTTTAAGGTTCAAAGGGATGTGCTATTTTTGGAGCTGATCCCAGCTCGACCTGCTGCCGTGAGCCGACACTGACCAGAACATCCACACTGAACACCAAGGTCAGAATTTCTCTGATATTTTGCTCTTGACTGAAGAGCTGGACAGATGCATGTCACCGTCTTCAGACAAAACATTCCACATATTCAGCAGTAAACGAGCAGCGTTAACTGTTTGATGACAAGACTGCTGGAGGAAACTGATCTGAGTTCAGGAGAAGAGACGAGAGGCAAGAGTCGGAGTAACGAGGCTGTAGTCGGAGCCAATGAAACATCAACCACAACTCTGACAGCAGTGTGTGTGTGCGTGTGTGTGTGTGTGTGTGTGTGAGTGTTTATGTACCTCTAACTTTTTGTCAGGGCTTCCTGGTAGAGTGCTTGCTAAGCAGTGGTTGCTAGGCAACACCATCCGGTCCAGCCAATGAGCTAAGTTTTGGCATCAGTGTCTCTTGGCAACAGCGCTGGGTTCGAGGGGATTCGTTTCCGTTTGCTGAAGCTTTTTGCTCGTTATCTTCACATTAACACACAGCTCCAGCTGGAGTTTATCACTTTCATTCTCTGCTCTTACACTTTAACACAGAGCGGTCAGTGTCAGCTTAACGGCTACATTTAAATTATTAAAATCCATTATCACAAAAACGGAAAACACTTAACTCTAAGTTATGTTTCTGCGTCAAGAATTTAAGTCAAGCTGTCACCAAACTCTGCAGCTAAAAGTTTATATTTTTTGTTTCTTAAATGAGGAAAAAACATTAAGGATTTAATTT
>NW_019522832.1:7019-8263 GCF_002814215.2 Seriola lalandi dorsalis | reverse complement strand
AGATGAGTGTTATCAGCTGATCTCATTAACACACACACACGCACACACACACACACACACACACACACACACACACACACACAAGTTAGTTGTTAATAAACATGAATAATGACCATTGAAAACTGACAAGAGACCACCTGAACCACACACACACACACACACACACACACACACCTCAGCCGATCATACTTGCTGCTGTGGATTGTCTCCTGTTGTTTCCGTGGTTACAGAGACACTTGCTATCTCCGTAGCAACAGACAGCAGGCCATAAAGCAGTGGAAACTAGAAATAAAAAGTAATGACCAAACAGAAGCTGTGTGTTTTCATCTCAGATACAGAGTACTACTGCAGTAGTACTGCAGTACTACTGCAACCGCTCCTCTATAGTACTGTGAGGTTATCTGTAGTACTGACGAGTACTGAAGAAGGTCTGCTAGATGAGTGTTATCAGCTGATCTCATTAACACACACACACGCACACACACACACACAGAGGATTTATGTCTCCAGTGGAGGGAGGGGGGTGTTTGTGCTTTCACTCTTGTCTTTGCTTTGTTCTTAGGGACCATCGTACTTCACTAATGATTTAATTATTTACTATTATTTATTGACTGACTGTATGAGGCGTCTCTTCCCTGTGTTCCTCTCACAGCTCCTCCTGTCTGATGTCACTGGTCACATTTATTCACACGTCCTATCAAAACACTCAAACTGATCAGATCAATAAGTTCATATAACAAGTCCTCAAATATCAACGTCATAAAAACAAAGTCAATTCAAACCCGAACACACACACACACACACATGAAAACGCCGCGGCAAATAAACTAGTCAATGATAGTTGTCAGTACATCCAATGGTGCATAAAAAACAGAACTTAAAATAGATAATTCAATAGTAGGTAGTTTAAATAGTTAGTTCAGTATACTTCATTTTCTAAAATGTAAACAAACATGGGCAAAAGAAAGCCTCACTGTATCCATGGCAACATATTACCTGTTTGTATCTGTTGTATATGATTGGGAGCAGATTTGCTGAGGGAGGAAGTTCGTACACATCCATGGTTCATACAGACGATACTCTTTAAATATTAAACAGTAAGGTAACTAGTTACTGCAGCTACGTGAATCAATGCACTTAGTCTGATGAAGCACAAAAACTTAGTGGTTCAGGTTTAAAAAAAGTGACTGGAAGAAACAGGTGCTACCTCCACCTGTGCAGGTGTGATTCAGGTGACCACTAGA
>NW_019522832.1:5537-6559 GCF_002814215.2 Seriola lalandi dorsalis | reverse complement strand
AGACCTCCACTCTCACTCAACAGCAGCGTTCAGGTCTCAGTCCAGACTTTCATACCATTGGCTGTGTTCAGCACTAAAAAGAATAAGTTCACTCTTTTCTGAAAATAGACTGTAATTACAGTTTGTTCCCTGATGACGATCACAGTCCACAGGTCTTCCTCGTTCCCTCCATCACTGACTGTACATGTGGTTTCTATTACCCGTCACACCTGCTGTGATCGACAGATAAACCAAGTCTCCCTGCAGTGATGCTGCTGATGGAGAGCAAAGAGTTATAGTGTTATCTGTCCTGGGCTGTCTGGGGAATCGAACCTGCGTCATCATGAAGGTGTGATGTCTCCACGCTGAGCTCCAGACTCCAGAGAAACCCAAACCTTCTCCGTCTCTTGACTTCCTCTCAGTGATGCTCCCACCTGCATCGTACTGGTTTTGGCTCCGGTGACATTAAAGCCAGCTTTACTGTGTTACTTTGCTGTGTTACTTTAATTTACTGTGTTACTTTAATTTACTGTGTTACTTTAATTTACTGTGTTACTTTGCTGTGTTACTTTAATTTACTGTTACTTTAATTTATTGTGTTACTTTAACGCACTCTGTTGTGTTTCATCACTTCCTGTTTGTGTTGCAGTGCTGCTGTCAGAATGGCACAGGTGTAATGAACATCATTAGCAATGGTTCAGTGTAAGTTAATTGTTTAGGCATGACCCTGAACATAACTCACTTAAATGGAGTGCAATCTATTAACGTTATCAATTATAGTGAATAATTAGTGTGATGATGTCTAAATAATCTGACTGTGAATCCAGACAGATTCACTCCGACACTAACACATGTTGTATCCTGCTGTCACATTCACCATCAGCTGTCCCTGATTCATGTTAATTCATTAATTAGTCTGCTGTCGGTTTGTGTGTCTGAACGTGACCAAAGATCGTTTGTGTTGGAAGAAGCTCCACTCTGTACAGTCAGGGTGGACTGAGTGTTTCTGTGGTTCAGCAACTCAATCAGAGTGAGACGTCTTC
>NW_019522832.1:2702-3284 GCF_002814215.2 Seriola lalandi dorsalis | reverse complement strand
GGGGGGGGGGTTGTCCTGATGGTGGCGCTAGAGGAGGGATGTGTGTAAGATTCACACTCTGTGGACACACACACACACACACACACACACACACACACACACACAGTCACACACACACACACACACACACACACACACACACACACTCACTCACACTCACAGTCACACACTCAGTCACACACACACTCACAGTCTCACACACTCACACACACACACACACACACCCACACACACACCCACACACACACTCATATACTCACACACTCAGTCACACACACAGTCACAGACACACACACTCACACACACACACACTCACACACACTCACCCACCCCCTTATAGATCAATACAGTCCCCACAAGTCAACACAAACCAACACGTGAGGGCTCTCTTCTGTTTGTTTGTTTCTTTAATCACAGATGTTTGTCTGTTACACTGCTGGTTTACTAACCACCCGCCATCATCACCACAGCTGCTGCTAATTGGTTTGAAGTGTGTTTCGCTGTTTCCTCAGGGGAGCGCTATTTACACATCGACTGTGTGTGTGTGTGTGTGTGTGTGTGTGTGTGTGTGTGTGTGTGTGT
>NW_019522832.1:0-698 GCF_002814215.2 Seriola lalandi dorsalis | reverse complement strand
ACTGTAAATAATGCAGCTGTTTTTCTGTTTTTTATCAAAGAGCTTCTGAAAAAAAAACCTTAAATTTCGTGACTTTATAACTGATGCATCAGGCTTTTTTTTGGCGGCATCACCACAGTAAAGGAACAGAGCTCGATAAAGACTATTATAAATCAGTTACTTGAATCACAGAAAATTAATTGCCAACTATTTTCAATGGCTTAATCACAAATTAATGATTAATGATTCACAAACATTCTGTCGTTCCAGCTACTGCAGTGAGAATATTTCATGATTTTTTTGTGATATTTCACAATAAACTGAAAATCTTTGTTTTGATCAAATAAAACTCTAGTGTGTGTGTGTGTGTGTGTGTGTGCGTGCATGTGTTTGTGTGTGTGTAACTGGAGCCTCAGTGCTGCTTATGTAAGGACAGCTAATAACAGCAGCTGCAGTCAGAGAGTGTCACAACCATGTCACACTGAAGGACACAGTCTTTAAAGGTGGAGAGTCACCAATTATTGGAATTCATCAGAGAGAGAAATGTTCAGACCACAACCAACGGCGTGTTCAAAGACCACACCTTCATGACTCTGGCTGTTTGGGCTTGTTGTCCTGAGTGAATCTGGACCAATCAGACGCCTCCTGATGATGATGATGATGATGATGATGATGATGATGATGATGAAGAATCTGAATATCTAAAGTGAAATCTTTCT
>NW_019522831.1:2103-2452 GCF_002814215.2 Seriola lalandi dorsalis | reverse complement strand
AAAAAAAAAAAAAAAAAAAGGTTTAACAACTGTTTTTGTTTTGTTTTTTTACAAATGTTACTGAAACAGGGGAATACAATGATTCGTTGAGGACTATGTTTTGGTCATTAAGCTTTTGTTTAGTGTGCCAGTGATTGTTCCTGACAACACAGCGGTGTATAAGGGAAGCATTCAGAATAAATAGTGTCCGTGTTAGTGGTAATGAAGGGGAATGTCAGCTAGTGTAATGGTGTGTCTCTGATGTGATTTTTGAAGAGAGAGACTCAGCCACATGTTTGAGCCTCAGTCAGACTCAGACTCAGAGCAGGAGTCTGAAACCAGAACCAGAGACTAGCAGACGGATCAGAAC
>NW_019522831.1:0-823 GCF_002814215.2 Seriola lalandi dorsalis | reverse complement strand
TAGTCGAGAGGACTCCTAACTAACTAAGACCAAATCATAAAGAGCTGCTGTCATTCCACGTCACAGCGTTCTGGAAACCTTACACGATGCTGAATTTAATTTAAAAGATACTGACTCAATCACAAGGGAATAATGATCGTTGTTGTGTTTGTGAAGGATGCAGTAACATCTCCAACCAACCGAAACAACCCCATCAGTGCGGAAACCACGCTGCGTTACTTGGCAACAGAGAAAAGCCGATCTATTCGCCAAACAGTAACTGCGCTCTGACCCGACATCACAGGACAGTTCATACGAGTTCTTTTAGATGTTCAACAACTACAGAGAAATAAAGCGGCTTCATGGTCGGTCTACCTGCTGTGATCACTGCCAGAGATGGAACGCATGTAATAATTATTACACCATCACAAGACGAGGACGTGTTTGTAAACAGGAAAACAAAATCACACCATCCACATACAGGTTGTGATGATGCTGCCTGTACAGTTGTAGACATTGTTGTTCAGTGTCCAGGATCTACACACGAGTCATGGATCTTCATGGAGAGTGACCTGATCAGCTGTTTGAAAGGATCATATTCCAGCTGGATGTCACCTGGTGGGGGTCAGGGGAAATCCTCACACACCTCAACCCACAGCTGGGACCACAGCTACATTACAACAGGTACAGCTACAACAGAATGTGGTTAATAAGATGCCAGTTAATTAGATTTAGTTAGGTAGTCTATGACAGGTGACTTTTTAAAAAAAAAAAATTGACATCAGCCATAGCAACGGAGTCGCTCTCTTAGCTCAGGAGTTTTCGCTTTTCCCCACTAAAAGTT
>NW_019522830.1:0-2221 GCF_002814215.2 Seriola lalandi dorsalis | reverse complement strand
AGTATAGTATGGCATAAAACGTCAAAAAACATCATTGTATATTAAAGCATAAAAGGTCATAAAAACGTCATAGCATGGTAAGGAACAAAATGACATAGTATAATAAGGTAAAAAATTTCCAAAAAACGTCATGGTATAGTATGGCATAAAAATGTCAAAAAACGTCATAGTATAGTAAGGCATAAAAATGTAAAAAAAAAAAACCATCACAGCATATTAATGCATACAAGGTCATAAAAACATCACTACATGGTGCGGAATAACACAATATGATATAGCAAGGCTTAAAAATGTCAAAAACGTCATAGTATAGTATGGCATAAAAATGTAAAAAAAACGTCATAGTATAGTATGGCATAAAATGTCAAAAAAACATCATTGTATATTAAAGCATAAAAGGTCATAAAAACGTCATAGTATGGTAAGGAACAAGATGACATAGTATAATAAGGTAAAAAATTGCCAAAAAACGTCATGGTATAGCATGGCATGAAACATCAAAAAAACATCATAGTATATTAAGGCATAAAAGGTCACTAAAACATCATAGTATGGTAAGGAACAAAACGACATGCTATAATTATGCTTCAAAATGTCAAAAAAAGTCATAGTATAGTATAGCTGAAAATGTCAAAAAACGTCATAGTATAGTATGGCATAAAATGTCAAAAAATATCATTGTATATTAAAGCATAAAAGGTCATAAAAACGTCATAGTATGGTAAGGAACAAAATGACATAGTATAATAAGGTAAAAAATTGCCAAAAAACGTCATGGTATAGTATGGGATAAAAATGTCAAAAAACATCATAATATATTAAGGCATAAAAGGTCATAAAACGTCATTGTATGTTAAGGCGTAAAAGGTCATAAAAACGTCATAGTATGGTAAGGAACAAGATGACATAGTATAATAAGGTAAAAAATTGCCAAAAAACGTCATGGTATAGTATGGGATAAAAATGTCAAAAAACGTCATAGTATAGTATGGCATAAAACATCAAAAAACATCATAGTATATTAAGGCATAAAAGGTCACTAAAACATCATAATATGGTAAGGAACAAACAACATACTATAGTGATGCTTAAAAATGTCAAAAAACGTCATAGTATAGTTACTATACTATGATGTTTTTTTGACATTTTCAGACATACTATACTATAGTATGTCTGAAAATGTCAAAAAAACATCATTGTATATTAAAGCATAAAAGGTCATAAAAAACGTCATAGTATGGTAAGGAACAAAATGACATAGTATAACAAGGTAAAAAATTGCCAAAAAACGTTATGGTATAGTATGGGATAAAACATAAAAAAAACATCATAGTATATTAAGGAATAAAAGGTCATAAAAACGTCATAGTATGGTAAGGAATAAAATGACATAGTATTGTAAGGGATAAACATGCCAATAAACGACATAGTATAGTATGGCATAAAATGTCAAAAAATCATCATTGTATATTAAAGCATAAAAGGTCAAAAAACGTCATAGTATAGTATGGCATAAAAATTTCAAAAAAAGGTAAAGGACAACAAAGCTCGTAGCGGGATTTGAACCCACAATCTCTTGAGTCTGAGGTAACAGTGCTAACCATAGTACCACAAAGCCACCTGGTACCAAACTACTAGTTATAATATCATTGAAAACATCATGGTATAGTAAGGCATGAAAATTTAAAAAAACGTCATTGTATGTTATGGCATCAAATTACATAGTATAGTAAGACATAAAAATACCGAATAAATATCATTGTATAGTATGTCATAAAAAAGACAAGACAATAAAAACTCAATTGGGATTTGAACCCACAACCTGCTTAGTCTGACGTAACAGTGCTAACCATTGTACCACAATGCTGGCAAATGACAAACTCATAGTTAAGAAGTGGATAAAAACTTCATTGTAGAGTATGTCTTGAAATTTTCAAAAACAGGAATAACACAGCAAAGGCCCATACCTAGATTTGAACCTACAACCTTATAAGGGTAAGCAAAGGGTACTAACCATTGCACCACCATGCTGGACCGTTATGAAGTCCTAGTCTTGCAAGACATAAACATTTGAAAGTATAGTAAGGTATCAAAGTACCCACAACTGTCATATTATTGCAAGGAATAAAAATGCCAAAAAACATCATAGTATAGCATGGCATGAAACATCAAAAAAACATCATAGTATATTAAGGCATAAAAGGTCACTAAAACATCATAG
>NW_019522829.1:6852-7568 GCF_002814215.2 Seriola lalandi dorsalis | reverse complement strand
GCATAAGGGCTTCAACACATGGCTGCACTGTCAGAATATCTGACCAGAGTCCTCAAGTCGCAAGGAGTCAGCACTCACTCTGCTGGTACACCCTGAAGACAGGACTGCCCCCTGAGAGGCTGGACTCATGTGTCAGCACTATATCAGCAAAACTAAACATGATGGTTGTTTCCTCCACCAACCAGCCAAGTATCAGGATATAGGTCACAGTCTCTCCTTCCTGAGTATCATAAATGAATGAATAATGACCAAAAATGTTTTTGCAGAACATCATGACGTCACCGACAGGTTTCTGAAGAGTGTTTTTGAAGCTCAGAGTGAGCTGCTCCACCGCCACCATCTTTTTACAGTGTCTGACTTAACTCCAAAAATGGACAAAGAGGTGGCGCGTGTGTGTGTAGACGAGATTTCGGTGCATGCCAGTTTGCAGCAAGCATATCACATGTGTGTGTATATATATATATATATATATCAATCATATGTCACTCAAAGAGGCCACGCCCTCGATAATGCAGAAGCCTTTAAACAGTTTTTGTGTACCTTCTTTTGCACCAGGCTGTGAACATGTTTATTTCTGCTGTAAAGTTGGACATTCTATATATCACTTTTGGAGTGAGACTCTAGTGGTCATTAGAGGAACTGCAGTTGCCACTTGCCAAAAACATGTTTTGTGAGGTCACATTAATTTTGACCTTTGACCACTAAAATATTATCAC
>NW_019522829.1:0-968 GCF_002814215.2 Seriola lalandi dorsalis | reverse complement strand
CGTCAGCAAACAACCAGCTCACAGCACAACGCAGACTCCGACACAAACTCCACGTGATTACAAGAACAAAGAACAAAGAACAAAGAACCCCCCCCCGTGGTTGTTTCCTCCACCAACAAGCTAAGTTGCAGGAAATATGATCACAGTCTCCTCTTTCATGAGTTACAGCGTTGAATAATGACCAGAAGTATTTTTATAGAACATTATGATGTCACAGTGAAGTTGACCTTTGACCCTTTTGGATACAAAATGTCATCACTTCATTTTATCCTTACAGACATTTAAGTCACAGTGTGACGGAAGTGATGAAATTCCCTCTGGGCTGTTCCTGATAAGAATGTGAAATCACCGTGACCTTGAAGTTTGACCTTTGTCCACCGAAATCTAATCAGTTCATCTTTGAGTCCAAGTGAATGTTTGTCCCAAGTCCAAACACATTTCCTCAAGGTGGTCTTGAGATACCACATTAAGAGGATAAAACCATGTTTTGTGAGGTCACCATAACCTTGAACTTTGACCTTTCACCACTAAACTCTAATCAGTTCATCCTTGAGTTCAAGCGGACATTGGTGCAGAATTTGAAAATCCCTCAAGGCATTACGACATTGTGTTCACAAGGTCAACACCATGTTTAGTTTGCTCACCGTGACCTTGACCTTTGAACTTCATCCTTCAGTCCTAATGAATGTGTGTGCTAAATCAGAGATATTTGCGATATCGCGTTCACGTTCATGGGATGGACAACATGAAAACAAAATGCCTCTGGCTCTGACTGTCACCAGCGAGGAGGCATAAAAAGTTTGAAACCCCCCCGGAACAAATGGGACTGTGACTGACATCAGGGGAAAACTAGGGTCAACATCAGCTAATAATGATATTACGTTTTATAAATCCTGCTAAAGAAAAAACCTAACGTTAGCCGGACAGATCTCCACACGTAGTTTGGAGAGTCAAGTACAGTCTAAAAT
>NW_019522828.1:0-974 GCF_002814215.2 Seriola lalandi dorsalis | reverse complement strand
TATTGAAGATCATTAGTTTTCTAAATGCCATTGCTTGGCGTTCAAAAAACCAATGATTACTTCTTAATGTCTCTTGGAAAATGTTTATATTCAGGATCAGAGCTGGAGCCAGTTGTCCTTGTTCTTGGAGGACTGTTGGTCTGCTGCGTGGCTGTGGTTGGCATCCTTATTTACTGCTTAAATCAAAGGACAGTTTGCGAACATTGCAAAGGTAAGTTCACCGTACTCAACTTCTGATTTCGGTTATGCTTTCGATGCGTCGCTTTAAGAGCCCAAACGTATGAAATTACATTAATAATATTTTGCAAACCAGCTTGCAACTGCCATAAATATTTTAGGCCTATAGCACAGCACTTCAGAGAATGGTGTGGTATAAAACAATATTCTATATTTTCCCATATTTACATGTCACAAGCTGCATTGAGCACATTACAGGTTTTTTTCTTTAATGTAAAGCCAAAAACTGAAAATATGTCCCTTGTTCATTCGTCCCTGTTATTGTAATGAAAGGTCGACAGTAACATTCAATGCTGTTTTAATAATGTTAACGTTTATAGTTAACGCCAAGAGTGATCAGCGCTACACTATGACAGCAGTAACCATATTCCTCATGTTTACACACAATGTGAAGGCTTTGTGTTTTTTTTGTTTTTTAACGGGAGCAATGAGTTTTTCCCATCATCGTGGAGGAGAGGCAGTGAACTTTGCAGCACTGGATTTCTCTGCAAGAAGAGTGAAAAGAGGAAGGAAGAAGAGAGAGTCACCACAAGAGTGTGTGTACTCTGTTACATATTACCACAAGCAGCAAAACCCCTCTCTATAGGCAGAGCAACTCCCTATAGAGGCTCTCACCTTAGGGTGGGGGTTCACCTGTCAACAGTAGTTTTTATTGAAAAGATCCACACTGAAGGCTACTGAATTTTGCTTTTAAAAAATGTTCACATGGAACAGATGCAACACGCTTCTAGAAAACT